>NC_072790.1:136088759-136391789 GCF_028583425.1 Eublepharis macularius
GCAAACAACAGGCGATTCTCGAGGGCCTAGGGGTTTGGAGCTGGAAGTAGCTAGAAGAATTGGTGATGAGGAGAGGGTCAAGGCCTTAAGTTACACACTGAACCCAGTTGTGCAGTGCTAGGGCACAGCTACATACCTGTATGGATGGTCATGCCCTATGTGCCTAAATGCAGTTTTTAGCCATGTGAATAATTTTCAAAAACTGAGCACTGACTGATGAATAGCCAGTAGAAAGTAAGATCATGCAAAATGATCAAGAATGCAATTATACTGCTGATTTAGGAGATACAGATCTGGAATCTGAGGACAGACTTGTTTGTTCCATTGTAACCATAGTAGTGTCCTGGCCTTCTACATGTTTACAAAAAATAGCGGTTTATATGTGATGCAGTCAAATAATCGACTCCTTGGGGGGCAAAATGCCACCAATATGCAGATGACATGTAGCTCTATCTCACACTTCTAGCAGATCCCAGGGAGGCTATGGAAATCATGAACAGGTGCCTTGAGGCAATTTTGAAATGGATGAGGGCTAAAAAAACCGGGAAAAAACCCTGAAAAATTAATCCCAAGAAAATGGAGGTGCTACTGGTGGGAGAAGGTCTGACCCAGGAATTGGGATATCTCCTGTTCAGGATGGGGTTGCACTCTCCTTAAAGGAGCAGGTTTGTAGCTTGGTGGTTCTCCTGGATGAGGCCTGTTGGATAACAAGACTCGGTTTAGTTCAGAAGATAACCCCCTACCTTGACATAGCCGATCTGGCCAACTGGATCCACACCACAGTAACATTGAGACTGTACTGTAATGCACTCTGCATAGGTCTCCCCTCAAAGTCAACTTGAAGACTCCAACTGATGTAACAGGCCACAGCTTGATTATTATCAGGACCTAGGAGGAGCAAAAATACTCCTATTCTTCAGTCGCTCCATTGGCTACCCATCAGTTAATGGGCTCGATTCAAAGTTTTGGCCCCTTGTACTGCCTATCTCCCTATGTCTGCACTGTGGCAGCTTCACTTACCTGAACAGGGTCTTCTGCAGGTGTCACCCTGCACATGGGCAAAATCAACAACTGCCTGTACACACCATTCTCTGTGGTGGTCCCCATGTAATGGAATGGCCTACCTGAAGAGATCAGAAACACTACTAGCGTGGCTTTCTGCAAACTATGCAAAACTGAATTATTCAGGAGGGCTTTGTAAAATAGATAATAGGGCTGTGTTGTAAGAAAATGGCTCATAGAGATGTATTGGAAAAGGGATACGTACTATAGATTTTACTAATGTGTGTATTTTATTTTGTTGTAAGTACGCTCCTGCTGGGTAGTTTCATGTCATTTAATATGTCATGTCAAATTGCTTATGTTTTCTTTCAGCAACCTTTTCAGCTCTGTATTCAGATTTGTTTGTTTTTTAAATTTCTGCTATCAATACCCTATTGTATAGTTCTCAGCCATTGATCATAATCTACCTTGAGTCTTAGAAAGAAAGGTGGACTATAAATAACATAAATAAATAATAAATGTTTTTAATTTGAAATGTTTGGTGTATGATGCTTGCCTCCTTGAGGACCTTGTTTTGATGGAAAAGTAGCATAGAAATATATACAATACAATACAATAAATTTAGGATGCCGCAAAAAGAGATTAGTTTTGGAAAATTCCCCATGTAGTGATGCTGGCACATCAGAGTATATAATATTCTGGTCTAGATTAAGGGGTAGATCATAAATTTAATAAATATAAATTTAATAAATATAAATGTTTACCAATGTAGTATGTTTGAAACATACATTTGTTAATACAGTGACTCATTGGATTGGTCTATTTGTTGGATGTAAATCAACTAAAATCTGTGTTATTCCCTCTCCCCGGGGAGCCCTGGGTAAGTTAGTTCTGTGAAGGGGTGTGTCTTTAGAGATCTTTAACAGAGAAATCTTACCACCACAGTTTAATTAATACATTTCTTTTTAACTTTTTTATTTTATTAGTAAAATTAAAAGCCCAGTAAAAAGGGCAAATAAATCAAAGAAAAAAGTAAAGAAAAAAGAATACAAAAAAAGAAAAAGATTAGAAATAACAAAGAACAATAATATGTTTTATTTTCCATTTTTCTCTACAACACCTATCATTTTAACAAACATTATACTTTTAGTTTCAATATCTCCAAAATTTACCTTTTCCAATACTGCTCCTCTTCTATTTATTTTTCCAAATTTTTTCTTCTTAAAAATCAAAGCCACAAATCATCAGTTCATTTTTCCTCAGCTTTTTCCACACACGTTGGGTAATCCACTTTCAATACTCTTTAGTGAACATTTGGAACAGCTTTTCCATGTATGGAACAAAAAATCCACTTCCAAAGGATTGCTAAAGTGCATTGAAAGTGCATTATTCAACATGTGTGGAAATGGCCCTTGTCTCAAGCAGAAAGTTAATAAGGGGTTTCCAGTTAACCATAAAAAAGACAATGTTTTATCTCTGATCAGAGCTGTAAGTTTAGCCATCTTCATGAACTCCGTCATTTTTGTAATCCAGTCCTTGATTGAAGGCAATACTGTACTTTTACATTTTTGCGCATATAAAAGCCTAGCTGCCGTGGTCATATATAGAAATAAGATACCATGTTGATTTTCCAACTGCATAAATTTCTTTCAAGGAAACAGTGACAGTTGATGTCCTATAAAATGGATATGGGTTTATTTTGTAGACAAAGCCAAAATGCATTTCTGCTATAAGGACATGTTCGGTTTCCTTCTTAGTAGGTATGGGTTCTTTGGATGTTGAAGAAGGAATTAAGTAGGAATGCTGAATTCAAGTGGAAGTGTTGGATCCAAGCTTGAAAGATACCTTTTCTGCCTTCCCCAGCAGTCCCCTAAATAGGATTAGCGGTTGCCTGCCAGAGGCGGGTAATCTTCCAGGGGTTTGCACAGTTAGCATTGGCAGGAGGTGGCAACTTACCCTGGCAATTGCCCGCCACCAGCAGGCAACTCAGGAAAGCACACAGTGGGCCGCTCCTGGCAGGGCACGATAACATCACATCTTGAAGTGATGTCATTGGGCCAGCTGCAGGCATGCTCGCGTGCTATGGTGGAGCCAGTTTTGGCCCTAAATGGGTCAGAATTAGCCCCATGCAAGGTGTTGGAGTACACCTCTCCAGGAGCCTGCACATGCAAGGAGACTTCCAAGACTACCCCTATACTCTCCAAAAAGCTGCTGCTGAAGGTCAGAAAAACCTTCTGAACAATATGTCACATTTAGTAGAGGACTCCAAGAGAATGGGCAAAATCCCTTTTTTCACATACAGGTGAAGGAGTGTTTCTTCTTGCTGCACTCCCTGGTGCTGCATTGGCATTTTGTTCAGGGGGTCTCCAAAACGTCAGCAGTCTTTTGGAGGGGGAGATAAAGAAGGTTGCTGGGGGGGAGGGGAAGACCAGAAAATCCCCTTCTGTTTGTGGAAGTTTGTATCCATCCCATAGCAAATTCTCATTACTCTGATTATCCCTTAAAATTGCATTGATTATCTCTTACAGATTTTGTTTGGATATAAGGAAATAATCAAAAACTCATTCTTGGCATCCTTTTCTTACCCTTTGTATAGAGAAAAATAATTGCTGTGCAGAGATTTACCCTTTAAGTGAGTCCCGTTCAATAATAAACATTTCCTTATTGAGTAGAACCACCTTGGTTCTATTTGGAGAAAGGACAGGTATTTTAAGATAAAAAATATAAATAAGTATATTTACTTTATCTTCTTGTAGATGTTAAGGTTTTTCCTTCCAGGAACTCATATCAATGGATTCTTTAGATAAATAGCATAGTAGTACTTTTACTGGAATGTGGCTGGGTGTGTGTGTGTGTTCCATTTAGAGAACAATGAAGAGTGATATCTTTAATTGAATCTTACCTTGTTTCTTTTCAGTAACATTTCGTTAACCTATTTTTCCTTAAGAGAATAGGGAGATAAATGAGAACATCTGTGTCCAATCATTTTGTTCACAAGAAAGACAAAGAAGATTTGTTAATTTATACCAATATGTATATAATATATACCAAACTTTAATGTGGATATTAGCAGCTGGAGACTCTGGAGCCAAATTCAGCCTCTTAAACACTGGTGCCACTTCTGCCAGGTACCACAAAAGGTTTTTAATAGGCCGTACTAAATTCATGTATCCCTTGGATGATGGTAACTAAATTCCTGGAGGAAGAAATATAGCAGATTTACAGTGAAATCCTAAACAGAATCTAAGCCCATTGGAGTAATTTGGCTTAAGATTTCACTGTTAGATTATTTGGTTGTTAACAAAATATTTGATATATTATTATTTCAAATGGCAAAGGAGGAGTTTAACACAGCTATTATAAAGGTTACTGTTCTACATGTACACAGGTTTGTCATATTTAATAACATGTAAGAAGGGTCATACCAGTATATTTCATTTACTTGTTATCACTTCTGATAATGAAGTGGCTGGTGCTCATTACGAACACAAAAGTAGCAAAACCAAGTCACTCACAGCTAGGGTTCCCAGGTGCCTGCCAGTGACAGGCAAACTCCTGGGGATTTGCCATCTTGCCCACCAACCCACACCGGCTGCGGGAGTGTTCCTGCGCTTCGTTTGAGGGCAATTTGGGCACCAAACAGGCTGAATCAGCCCTGCATGGAGCGTGGGAGCGAGCCTGTGGCCGGTGCGACAATGTCACTTCTGGGGGTAACGTCATTGTGCAGGCACCAGAGCATATACACACTTTGCGCATGCACGCAGAAGACCTCACTGCCGGCAGGTAAGTGCCAGGTCCCTCCCCCAGCAGGAGGGTATAGGGACCTAGCAACCCTACTCACAGCCAAGATAGGGTTTTCAATGTGACTTTGTAAATTAACCTGAAGAAAAAGGAATAAAACAAAAATGATCAGATGAGGACTGAATATGCTCCAGGAGACTTGGAATCTTGATATCAGGTGAAAGTCAGGAAAGGAAAAAAGAGTTGGAGGGGAAATTAACCTGCTCAGTCCCCTGAGAATTTACAGAATGCTGTAGGCCGTGCTATTTTGGAGGAGTGGGTGCAAGTTCCGAATTGTTCCCTCTTCCCTCAATTCCTTGTAGTTCCTTCTTCTAAACTGCTTTTATCTTTAAAAATTACTCAAAGTGGTTTACAAAAGTTTTATAAAACAATCCAGTTAAAACAACCAATACCAACAATTAATTTAAAGTGACAAAACTTTCCTACATTTACATAAATACTATCAGTTTAAATGACATTGACTAAGATCCATTAAAAGCGTGATGGAAGAGGAAAGTCTTCATTTGTCCCCTGAGATACAAATGAGGTGGTAATTAAGCCTCTAGTTACTGTGTTGGCATAAACAGCAAGTCCACATTGGTGGATCTTAATAAGTAGGGTTGTTGATCCCCTGCCCAAAGATTTTTTCCTGTCGCCACTTACAAACCTGGAAGTGATGGCAGTAGCTCTAGGAATCACAGGAAAATCTATGGTAAAACCATAGATTCCTAGGGCTACCACTGCTGCTGCTATGTTTTCCCTGGAAATGACATCATCACATTTGCAACACTTGCCTCCACCATGTCCCCATCCCCAACTTTCCCACCAGTTGCCAAGCTCAGCCTGGTAACTGTATTAAGAAGAGAGATGGTACATATGGGAGCCAAAACTCCTTGACAGTACACATTTGGGAAACATATTCTCTTCCAAGTATATTAGGATGAAGAAATGCATCAACACAAGAGTGCTGACACACCTCCCCTAAAGTAAGCACTTATGCTGGTGCTTATATGAGAGTAAATGCATATTTTTTATGGGCTGGCAATCACTGTTTTGTGAGTATGGGATGTTTCTCACTGTATGTACAGACCTAAAGTTCTGGTACTTAAAATACCTGCTGTTACGGATCCAGGGTGGGTGGGTTCTGTGTACTTCTCTCCCTTTGATCCCCCAGTTTCTCCTAGGTAACCCCCCCCCCCAATTAAACAAGATTTCCACCTACCAGCTATTGGGGAAGATATTTAGCCACTGAGTGTGGACAGGGTTCTGGTATGTGACCAGGCAGCAGACACATGAATGAGAACTGACACAACTTTATTTAGCCAAGAATGGTCTTTATTGAGCTACTAAAGACTACAGAATATAAAGAGCACACAAGTTAGGGGAAATAGATTTTGTACAAAAGGTTTGCAGCTACACAAAACAAAAAATGTTGCTGTTGTCTGTCACTTCAAGGATTATCACAATGTACCTTATTCATCTCCTGCTTGAGGTAGGCATCCCAATGTCTAGGGGGAAGCAAGCCTGGCATATCTGACCCTATGTCTGCCATTCTAGGTACTCGCCAGAGCTATCCAGCTAAATGGCTGCCAAGGCTTTTTGTATCCTCTATTCCCAAGGGAGGGAGGAGGAGTTCACTCCCCTAAAATCCAGCCTCTTCCCTAGTTGGCCATGGCTAGGTGGCTTTCTTGTCATGCATCTCTCATAGGCCTCATCTCACAGGTTTCTGTTTTTCATGATGACACCAAAAGGCTAGAACAACATACTATTTATCCCCAGTTGTCAGTTTCCAAAAGAGAGGTGTCAAGGAGAGGAAATGGCATTTGTGAACAAGCACTGGCACTTAGTGAAGGTGATACAGAGATGTGAGATCCTACCTGTTGTCAGATTTAAAGTACCCACACTCTTAGGGACCTGATTATACACTCAGGTTTCAAAGAAGGACATGAGGCATCGACTTTACCACTCGGACATTTTCCTTGTGGGCATTGCTGGGCTTGCCCATTATCTTTGTTGGGCAACATATTCACTCATATATAATTTCTCAACATACCAGACTGCAGGCATCGTCTATTTAATTGTTTGTGGGTACAATAAATTCCATGTAGGGAATACCACCGGCCCCATCAGAGTTTGGGTACTAGAACACCAGTCCTGTATTAGGAACAGGGTGATGGAGGCACCTCTGGTGGAACACTTTATAAACCATTACCACAGGGAAAATGAGTTTATGTTCACAGTCTTACATGTGGCCAGAGAAGGTTCCCAACGGTGTCAGGTTATTGGTCAGTATTTATTACACCTGCATCCTAAAAGCAGAATTCGTTTAAACCTCCTTTTTAAAATGACTGGGATAAATCTAAAGTGTTAGTACTTGCAGTAATTTACTGATGGCACCTAATTTCTATTAAAATCATAGAATATTTCAAACCATGTTAGCATGGTTGTGATTGACTGAATATTCTGTACTCAGTGCCTAGATGAGCTCTGTTAAGCGACTTGCAGAATCTTCGGGTTGGATCCTAACAGAATCAAACAAGATGTGCAGGTTTTAAAGCGGTGGGTCCAGATTTCCCAGACCCAGCTCAGGTTACCCACAGCCACACAACTGTGGGGAATGGCTGCTAAAAAATAAAGAATAGCCCAAACAGCCTCAGAATGCCACCGCGGGGGGAGGAAGGGCTCCTGCCTACCCCCTGAAGCCATTTTCCAAAATATCGAGTAGGGGAGGGCTGTGTCTGTTTTTACTGCTCCACGTGGAGTATTCTGTGCAGTAAAAACAAGGAAATACCCTTCCCCTATTCTATGTTGACACGGGGAAATGGTTGGGGGTGGGGAAACAGGAGGCTTTTCTTCCTTCGCAGTGGTGTTCTGAGGCTGTTTGAGCTATCCTTTACTTTTTAGCAGGTGCGGAGAAACTGAGTTGGGTCTCAGAGACCCAACTCTTTAAAAACCTGCATGTCTAGTTTGATCTTAGAATTGAAGCCTAACTACCATTAACAGAAATGTGTTTACTTCAAGGGGCGGGGGGGAATTGGTATCTAAAATGTACACAGTTTTGTTGAAATGGTTTACAGAAGACGAGATAGTAAAGGTTCAAATGGTAAAATGGGCAATAAATTGTAATAAGGATATATTGATGGAAGCTTGGGAGAAATTGTGGAAGAATACTATAAAGATATCAACATGTACCACGATAAGAGAAAATGTTTATAAAATGATTTATAGATGGTATCTTACGCCAAAAAAGTTAGCTAAGGGAAACAGTCAGATGTCAGATAAATGTTGGAAATGTGGGAAACATGAAGGTTCTTTTTACCATATGTGGTGGACGTGTGAAAAAGCTAAACAGTTCTGGGGGGAAATAGTAGACGCTATGTCAGATACATTACAGAAAAATGTTGTTAAGAACCCAGAATTGTTATTGTTATGTATGAACCTTGAAGAATTTGATAAAATGGACAGGATAATGGTGTTTTATATGATTACGGCGGCTAGGATACTATATGCTCAGTTGTGGAAGACAAAGGAGATACCATCAGTGGAAGATTGGATCTTGAAAACATTGAATTTGGCAGAAATGGACAAATTTACGAGGAAATTACGAGAAGAAGTTGCGGAAGAATATATAAGAAGCTGGGAGAAATTTAAGAATTATATGGGGAAAAAGTGGGACATTAAAGGAAATGTGTGGTCTTTGGATACTTTTTAAGGGGATGATGGCGCTCTGTTACTTTAACTGAATATAGAGATAGAAATTTTAACATTATATTGGAAAAGGATAATATAGTTTGTGATAATATACCAGGCTATAGCGATGTATTTTGCTATAATACACTAGGTCATAATAAGACAAGATTTATAGGGTATACACCAGACTATGGTATAATGTAGGACACTATATAGTAAACGGCTAATTTAAGTTATAAGAGGAAAAAAATTAGACAATATATCTTAAAGTAATACTGAAAATAACAATAATTTTGATTGTTATAGATATGGTATAGTAGATATATACTATTTTGGATATGGAATATTATAGGTTATACTATTATAGAGTATGTTATTATAGAGAGTGTATATGTTGAGTAATAGAATATATGATTCATTGCTAGAATATACTGGATATTATATAGTATTAAATATATGATACATATTGTTAGATTATATTATATGTTATTGGATAACTATGTTATATAGGATTTAGGATGGTTAAGGATTATATATTAAGAGGTAGTAAAGTTAATTAGATGAAGTGAATGGAAAACTGTCGGAAGTCAACGGAAAAGGGGGGGAGGGGATATTACTATATGGGGGAGATAAAATAATGTGTTGTATGTGTGAATTGATATAATGACCCATCCAATAAAAATTCTTTTAAAAAAAAGAATTGTGGATCTTTGCCACGTTCCCATCCCCCCAGTAGCTCCTTCTGACTTCCAGACAAGAGATTCCTATGGTTGCAGAACTTGAATGGATTTATAGCCACATGAGTAGAGGAGCTGCATCAGGATGGGGAAAAGGTATGAAATTGCCGTCTCTATTGATGGGATGCTCCAGTGATGGGTGCAGTAGGAAGGGTGATTTTGCAACTCTCCCCACAGCAACCCTCCAACATATGTGATTATGAAACCACAGAAGTCCCATGACTAGACAAGGGCACGAACAGCATTACGAATGGAAAAAACCCATGAACGGGCCGCTTGGCTATTCGCGAATGGGCCGTTTATGAGGCGCCATTCCAGCCTAACAGGTGGTCGTCACAAGTGTTCGTTGCGTTCAGCCGCTGTTTGGGAAGCCAGACACTCAGGCGCCTTCAATCAATTGAACTCTGTCTGCACTCCCTGTCACCCCGGACACCCCAATCAAAACCCAACTTAGTTTGATGGGCAGGTCTTCCTTCCAAGTGTGGAGCTGCAAATTGGTAACAGTTGGTAACGTGGGAGCAGACACTAGGGGGAGGAAGGGAGGAGGGGGTGTTCTGTGGTCGTGGGAACTCCAATTTCATCCCTGCAAACCCTGTTAGGCAGTTCTGACTGCCAACCACAGACCTCCAGTGTTTCTCCATGAGACCTCTGCTTATAAAAGGGCACTGCACTCCCAGTTCTGGCTTTCAGTTTCAGCAAGCAGTGGAGTGGGACAGAACTGTTGATAGCCTTTTGGGGGAGAGAGAGGGAGAGTGCATTGGAGCTGGGTTTTTTCTGTGTGTGGTGGGTGGGTAGGGATCTATCCCCTCTGGTTCCAGGGCTGCTGCCAGGCCCTAGGGCCAAGCTCAGTGGGCACCGCGGCTGAGGGCTCACATTATTATCAGTGCCTGATCTGGTCAGGTCTCTGGGAGTGCTGGGCTAGGGCTCTACCCCTCCTTCTGGTTCCAGGGCTGCTGCCAGGCCCTGGGGCCAAGCTCTGTGGGCACCTTGGTTGAGGGCTCACATTATTATCAGTACCTGATCTGGTCAAGTCTCTGGGAGTGCTGGGCTAGGGCTCTACCCCTCCTTCTGGTTCCAGGGCTGCTGCCAGGCCCTGGGGCCAAGCTCTGTGGGCACCTTGGTTGAGGGCTCACATTATTATCAGTACCTGATCTGGTCAGGTCTCTGGGAGTGCTGGGCTAGGGCTCTACCCCTCTCCCTCTTGTTTCAGGGCTGCTGCCAGGCCCTGGAACCAAGCTCTGTGGGCACTTCAGCTGAGGGCTCACATTATTATCAGTGCCTGATCTGATCAGGCTTCTGGGAGTGCTGGGCTAGGGCACGAGCCCCTCCCTGTGGTTCCAGGGCTGCTGCCAGGCCCTGGGGCCAAGCTCAGTGGGCACCTTGGCTGAGGGCTCACAGTGTTGTCCCCTTTTCTTTCCTCCTCCTTGTTTGCTGGCACAATGAGGCTTTGGGTGGGGGCAAAGGGTGGTCGTGGGGGGAAGTGCAAAGATTGTCCTGGTTGCCACGCAGGAAGCAGTACTGGGCAGGGCTCTGTGGCAGCAGAGACTCCTGCTCCCCAAAAATCACCTGTGGGGGCTATGGAGGAGGCCAAAGAGCTCTTTCCGCCGGGGGAAGAGGAACTCTTTAAAATGTTTGAGGAGGAGGAGGCTGAGGGATCCATGGAGAAATGGTTGGGGTTCGATGAAACAGCCATCTTGTCCCCATCCCAAACTCCTGGTGCTGTCCCTGCCTGCTGTCCACCCCTCACTCCATCTTCCGTTGCCAGCTCTGCAGCGCAGCCAGTAACCCTTTGTCCTCTCTCCCCCGGAAGAGTTAGAGGGCTATGGTTCAAATTGGCTGCATGGAGGCCCTTCCAGGCCCTTCCAAATGACCCCCGTGTGGTGTGGTGCTGTCTCTATGATGGCCTGGTGCGCAGGGGCAATGACCCGAAGCACCTGTCATCAACGGTCCTGACCAAGCACCTGAAGACACACCACCCGAGCCTGTGGTCTCTGTCCTCAGCCACCAAAGCATCGGGTGGTGGAGAGACAGAGGGCTACACCAGCTCCTCTGAGCAGGGATCAGTGGGAGGGTCACTGGAATCCATCCCAAGCAAGAAGCCTTGCCTCGAGGGTGCTGCCGGTGGGAGCGGAACGGTCAGGCAGGCTGCCCTTGGGGAGGTTGTTCCATCGGGGTAGGGGATAGTGCCGTTGAAAAGGGTGAGGTCAAGGGTTCAGGAGGCGGGTGTTCATGTGGTGATGGAGATGATTGCCCTGCAAGGATTCCCCCTATCCTCTGACCCTTCCCAACCTCTCCTGTCCTGCACATCCAGCCCTTTCCATCAAGGCAGGAAGGTTGGTGCTGCCTGGTGCTGCTTGTTTTGGCCACGAGGGGCAGCTCTGAAGCAGTTCCTGTCTGTCCTGAACAGACAGGCTGCGGGGGTGCAGCCTACAGCTGCACATGTGGGCACCTACCTGTCTGCCCACAATCCCCTTTCCTAGAGGAAATGATGCCTCCCCCATGAAGGGGGGTGGGCATCCTCCACCGCCTCGATGGCCAGCACATGAGCCTCTGCTTCTACACGTTAAGGGCGGGTCCCACCTCCCACCCTTGGTTCTTCCCTTCCAACTTTCCAATGACAGGATAACGCAGATAGTAATGCGATCCACTTGTCTCCCCAATATCCCTGAACACGGTATCTGTCTCTTCTGTCAATCCAATACAGGTATTCCATGTATCCATGCATCCTTCTATCCTATACACCTATCCCATACAGCTATGCACCTGTATATTAAGAAACCTATTTATCCTATGCACCTAAACATCCAATGCTCCATGTCTAGCTGGTGTGTTTGTGCAGTGACAGCCTCTGCACCACACGCAGTGTGGACAAGAGCATTGGCTCCAATGCCATAATGTCCTCATCTGGTGGACGTGTGTTGGTGTCTCTGACACACCAGGGTGTGTGTTTGTGTGTGCAAGGCCTCCGCGCACGCCATCATGTCTTGCTGGAGGGTTTTCTTTGCAGACTGTTGCTGGGTCATTTGGTTATGCGGTGGCTGCAGGCTTACTGCCTTGGCGGAAAGTAGCCTTGGGGAGGACTGGTGGGCAGGCACATGGGGGGTGCCGCCGGCCAGTGGCCAGACTGCCTGCCACCTACAGGGGAGGCGGCCCGCCTTCAGGTCCACTGCACGGGGCCAAAGTGAACTGGGGAGGGTGGCTCCATTTGTATTGAATTGGAGTTTCCTGGGGGCGTCGAATTTGGGAATGTATAATTCCGAGATCCATACTGCAATCTTGACCAAACTTGGGTGATGGCTGGAGGAGAGCCTGCTGCACATTCCCTGTGAGTATGGGCTCTCTAAGTGCTAAGGGGGCTGCTCTGGTGCTGACGAACAACGAACACCGAACATGTTCATTAACAGGACATGTTCGTTTCCATTCGGTTGTTTGTGTTCGTCGTCAGCAATGAACAGCCTGTTCGGGTTTTTTTTCCTGTTCGTGCCCATGTCTACCCATGACCCTGGGAGGCTGGAAGGAACTGCATGAGCCTTATGTCTGTGCACCTGCTTCTCCCCTTATATTCTGCCTCAACAACTTCACTAATCTGAACAGCACCTTCTGCAGATACCACCCTGCAACTGGGCGAAATCAACAGCTGCCCATATACTTTCTCTGTAGTAGCCCCCACCTTATGGAATGGCCTGCCTGAGGAGGTCAGGAAAGCTCCCACTCTCCTGGCTTTCCACAAACTATGCAAAACTGAATTATTCAGGAAGGGGTTCTACCCAGATTCTTGGGCTGTGTCATAAGAAATAGCTCAGAGAGATGCCTTGTTAGGGACAGGGACTACAGACTATGCTATTGGGAACTGTCTGCTGATGCAGATATGCTACTAGTTTACACATTACTAAAAATGCCATGTTAATTAGTTATGCTTTGTTTCAGAAAGATTTCATCTCTATCCTTAATTTTTTTAAAAAATTAAAAGTACTGAAGATTCAACCGTTAATTTTTTTTTATTCTCAACAGCATGGCAGGAGACTATGACACTGTAAAAATAGGTAATGGTTATTCTGCAAATTTATGTGATTACTACTTTAATTTGTTGCCTTATTCATATATCTACAGTTTTGCTAAGTACCCTGACAACTTCGCCAAAAACCAGCTTCAATTTTGCTACTAGTACATAAAAATTACAATCTGGTCTAGATTTATTAGTTGACAAATATCTGGAGTCCTGAAATGATAAGAGAAGACTCATTTGTGATGGGACTGTGCAGGAAGCAGTACAATTTTAGGTTCCATGCATAAACATTGGCTGGAAATCTGAATTGTATTTCTTCCCACCAAAGGAGAGATTCTGGGATTATCTCATAAAATAAGCTACAAAAGCGAATTGTTATATTAGTTTTTAAAACTGAGCTAAATGTTTTTATTTGTGATATTATTCTGATGCCTAAGTATTGGCTTTTAGGCTTGTGGATGGATTTTTGGTCAACTGGAGAACTTGGGGAAGCAAAATACAAGTTACTGAATCAGTATGATGGCAGGTCAAATATTTCGGCTTTCCTGTAGGTTATCAAGTAATGAAATACAATAGAGCTCTTATTAGCCTGTAAAAAACAACAAACAGATCATACCTCTAAGCACATGAACCCAGCATGACTACCAACTTGCTTTAAGCGATTTGCTTTACTAGATGGGGCCTGAAATGTGCCTGTGGATAAAGGTCATCCACAAAACAAGATCAACATTGCATCAAAATGCTAGATCTCTGTAGCCATTGTTTAAAAGTGTGGCTTACATTGTTGAGTAAAAAATCTGTCTGTTCTGCAGAATCTTACTGTATCTTTTGCTTCTTTCCACAGTATAACCTTGTTTGCACCAAGAATTGGCTGGTAGATTTGACACAGTCTATTCTCAATTTGGGATTCCTAATAGGAGCATTCACCCTAGGCTATGCTGCAGACAGGTACAGTTTGCTTATGAATATCAGTCTATGGATA
Organism: Eublepharis macularius; assembly: GCF_028583425.1. NCBI lineage: Eukaryota > Metazoa > Chordata > Lepidosauria > Squamata > Eublepharidae > Eublepharis > Eublepharis macularius. The sequence goes on from NC_072790.1 coordinate 136,102,957, forward strand.
TCATTCTTTTTAGCTGCAGCAAATAAGGTTTTAAACATGTGTGATGCTGGCAGTTTTGTGAATAGGAATCTCAGGTGCCCACTGGTGGTGGGCAATCTTCCGTCGGTTTACCTTCTTGCTCGCCGATTGCTGGCAACCAGCGGAAGGTTTTAGACGGTTCACAAAGATCAACCACCACAAGCAGGCACCCTGGGAACATGTGGTGTCCATGCTGTGGGGGGGGGGGCGGATAATGATGTCAGTTCCTGAAGTGATGTCATCGCGCTGGCCTTGAGCATGCTCCTGTGCTTCGGTGGGACCAATTTTGGCCTCAAATGGGCCAGAATTAGCCCCATGCAAAGGGCAGGAGCACACTTGTGGCCAGCATGATGACATCACTTCCCGAAAGTGATGTCATCCCACAAGTGTGGGAGCACACACGCGCAAAGAGAAGCTTACACAAGAGACATGAAGTAAGTGCCAGGTCCCCCACCACCGGCCAGGAAACCTGGCAAACCTATCTGTGAAGGAACTTCCTAGCAATTTTTTCTCTAAAAATCAGACATACTCAATTTCTGGACTGAGATCATGGCATGAGGGGTAGATTATGCCTTCCTCTTGTGCTGTTTTCCCAATCTGAAATGGTCTCAGAGACACCTTAGAAACCAATAAGATTTTCAGAGTGTAAGCATTTAAGAGTCAGAACTCCCTTCTTCGTGTACAGACTTGTGTCTGAAGAAGGGAGTTCTGACTTTTGAAAGCTTACACTATGAAAATATTGTTGGTCTCTGAAGTGCTACTGGACAAAAATCCTGCTGTTCTACTGAAGACGGACACAATTACTCACCTAACTGGCCTCAGAGAGTTGTTTTCCAACTGCAGAAACGTTACGGTTGCCATTCTTCCAGGTGAGGCTAGCAAGCTCCTGCTCCTAGGCTTCAGGCCCTGCTGGGCCTCTTAGCTCCAGAGGGAGCAAAAGTTAGGGAATGATGCTGTGATGTCAGTTCTGGTTTGAACCCAGAAGTGACATCATAACATTCTAGAAATTCACACATTTCTATGGCAAAAACCCTAGAGTGACATCAAAACTGGAAGTGATGTCACAACATCATGCTTTATTACTCCCCACCCCAAAAGCTGGCAACCCTAAGAAACTTACATATACCAATACAAGTACCTTTATTTTTCCCCAGCAAGGCAAATAGCAGCTCCCCAGGGCCCTTTCATATTGGGAAAACAGTGTGAGGTGGGGAGTCTGTCCTCACACCATGGTTTTGATCTGAACTGAGCCTCTATGCTCCTGATTTTTAGAGAAAGAATTGCTGAGCCCTCTGTGCACTGAACTGCTAGCATCATGCCTGTTTGAGCCATAAGTGTAACATCATGTATGATAAGCATCAGTATGACTTAAGCGATCTCACTTCCAGACATCAATGCACATGTGAGGAAGTCATCCCTGGTAAGTGCCAGGTCCCCCCTTCCAACTGGGAGTGTAAGGGCAACACTAGTAGTGCCTGATTCACTTTAGCCTTCCACAACAACTGTTTTTCCACGTGAACAGGTCCTAGGAGTCCTAGTTGACCCATGGGTTTCCAGCAAACTAAATAGTACCCCCCCCCCGGGGACCCTTTCAGTTTGCAAAAATAATGCAGGGGAAAAGATAAAACACTGTTTTTGTGTATGTTGCAACCCTGATCTGAAATGGTCACCATGCATACAGGAACTGAAGAGAGCCTGCATCCCGTGTCTGACTGTTACACAGGATGGGGATTCCAGATCCAACCTGTGTGCTTGCTTAAAGAGTGCCATGGGCATTCTCTAGCAACATTTGCCTGTTTTGCCCTTTAGAGAAAGGAAGATTATTACAGAGGCCATGAAAAATGATTCTGGACATGTGGCTGAAACTACAAATAGGGTCACCAACCTCCAGGTGGTAGCTGGAGATCTGGATTACAATGCATCTTCAGGCCACAGAAATCAGTTCCTCAGGAGAAAATAGCTGCTTTGGAGGGTGGACTGTATGGTATTATGCTCCCCTGAGGTTCCGCCTATCCCCAAGCCCTGCCCTCTCCAAGCTCCACCCCCCAAAACTTCAGGAATTTCCCAATCTGGAGCTGGCAACCTTAACTACATACTATATTTAACATGCATTTGCTATAGAGACTGGGAACCACAATGCAATTACAGGCTTACATGCAAACCAAGTCTCAGTAATGATAGCCAATCTCTTCTCATCTGGGATTAGGGAGGACATTGTGCAACTTTCTGAGAAGCCTGGTTCCTAGGCCACACATCTCAGAAATTAAATATTGCTATGAACCAACACAAACAATGCTGAATAATGGTAGCTCCCTGGATTACTTGCTACGACTCTCTGAGAATGGTAGCTCCCTGGACAACCTGTTTAAAATGTTTTCAGTGTAGAAGGGAAATTTCACACATTTTCAAAGCAATTCTTTTTTTCCTTTTCTTGACAGATATGGCAGAATCTCCACTTATCTCTTCTCCTGCTTTGGAGCAGGACTGTGTGGTCTCATAGTGGCCTTTGCACCAAACTTTATAGTATTTATGATATTTCGTTTTCTACAAGGTGTATTTGGAAAGGGAACTTGGATGACAAGCTTTGTAATTGGTAAGGCCTGTGTGTTCTCAGTTCTTCCTCTTCATACGGGGGAAACTGGATAGCAAGTAGCCTGGTAGAATTGGATTACATTAAAGGAATGTTCAGTATGGTGTCCACGAGCTGCACTGTAAATACTGTTTGGTTAGATGAGTATAAAACTGGAGAGGGATATTGCATGCAAGGGCTGGTTCATTCAAGGACAATATATATATATTTATATATATATATATATACTATTTTAGAAGTATGTGTTAATATAATATGCTACCTATATATATTTTTTGTGGCGTCCATCACTACAGTTTATTAACTATAAAGGCTGTAATGCTGGCTTTTGATATGCACGGAGTAATTAGGTAAAGATTAAGCCATGTCTAAGGATGTGCACCTGGGGAAAAAAATTCTGATTTGGATTTCAGGAGAGGCATAAATACCGGTATTCAATGGTATTCAGGTCTCCCGCTACCATTTGGGTTCAGGGTTTTCTGGGATTCCAGAATTATTCAGGTCCCAGTCTTCCCTATGAGGAGAATTAGGGGTGGGGGGGACTGGAGTGGCTGTTTTTCAACCAAATGACACCAAAATTGCCAAAGAGCTAGTGCTCTCTGTCCACTAAAGACCCTCACAAGTTTCAAGCAAATTAGTCCAAGGGGTCCAAGTCTATGGGTCCCTGAACAAGGCACCCCCAGCCATCCTACTTGCAGAGGGAGAAAGGGGCCCATCCGCACAAAGGAGGGAAGAAAGGAGAAAGAGCAAGCTTGAACCACAGCTCTGCCAAGCCCTGCACCTGATTTGCACTGCCTGAAAGCCACCTTGGCTACTTCCATACACTCCAATTTTTTCGGGTTTTCCCTGTCCCAAAGCCACATCTTCTTGATCCACTTTGAGAACTCACCTTCCACATGCATTGTCCTCATGCGTGTTTTGTGGGTGTTTGTCGTGCTGAAAAAAGGTCCCAAAAAAACAAACAAACATGTTCTTTATCTGTGCCTCATTGGAAATGACGTTGGTGCATTCCCCCCCAAAACTTTCCTCTTTTTTTTTGAGCGCATGCAGGATTGCACTCTACCATTGTCTTGTCTTTCAGCTTCTGTAGAAACTGGGCATGCGTAGTACTCCGTTTCTCTACTGTTTAACAAGTAGAGCAGTGTGATCGGGCGATTCCATGTCCTTTTGAAGTGCCCGGCAAACCGGGTTCCCCACCACTCACTCCTTATCCCCGTGGAGGCGCAGTACGCAAAGATAAGAAGCGAATGGGGGGCAAAACAGTTTGCCTCCCTGCTGCCTCCTTGGTGCCTCCAGAGGCCCAGAAGGGCCCAGCGCAGCTGCAGGAAGGCTCAGTGCAGCAGTGAGGCCCTCCCAAGGTCCCGCAGCAGCGGGGGCGGGCTCCCCACTGCCTCTGCGGGGCCTTGGGAGAGCTGCACACAAGCCAAGTGGTGGCCGAGGGGACGGACGAGAAAGGAGTCCCCGCTCTCTTCCCCAATCTTCCCCTTGACTGATGTTGCAGGGAGAGGTGGTGGGGGGAGCGCTGCTAGGGCCCATTGTATTTTCCCAAACAGCAGGCCTTATTGATAGATTGAAATAAAATCAGAAATGGCATTCTGTTCTCAATGTTGATCCTAGACTGATACTCTGATTGCTGAGCACTGCAGTATGATTCCCTGAGCACTGCAGTATGATTATACGATTGTGCATGCGAGCCAGACGCATGTGTGGGAGAGGCAGGGCCGGTGCACCCATGGAGACCAGGTAGGCAGTGGCCTCAGGCGCGAGGGCACTGGAGGGGCGCCGGAGGATGTGTTGGGGGCGGAGGCGCGCACAGCGAAGCTGGCATGACTGGGCTGCAGCTACTGCTGCAGCCAGCCAGCCCTGTGCTGCCGCCGCCACCGCCACACGCCCCAGCTGGCCGCAGCCTCCATGCACCGCCCCAGCAGCGGCTCGCGGCTTCTGCCCCCAGCTGGGGCGCGTGGCGGCAGCGGTGGCATGGAGCTGGCTGGCTGGCTGCAGCAGCAGCTGCAGCCAGCCATGGCAGCTCCGCTGTGCGCTCCTCCGCCCCCACACGCCCTGGCCGGTCGCAGAAGCCGCGAGCTGCTGCTGGGACAGCGCGTGGAGCAGCCTGCATGCGCCGCCCCAGCAGCGGCTCGCAGCTTCTCCGCCCAGCTGGGGCATGTGGCAGCGGCAGCGGCATGGGGCTGGCTGGCTGCAGCTACTGCTGCAGCCAGCCATGCCAGCTCTGCTGCGCGCTCCTCCGCCCCCACATGCCTCAGCCGGGTGCAGAAGCTGCGAGCAGCTGCTGGGGTGGTGTGTGGAGCATGGAGAAGCTTCCGTGCGCTGCCCCATCCATCTTGCACTGTGTGATGACGTGACATCATCACGCAGTCAGAGGTTTGCGCGCGCATACTGCGTGCGCTCGTGGCCGCAGGCGCCAGAAACTCTGTCACCGGCCCTGGGGAGAGCTAATGGTGAGAGGAGGGGTTGGAGATGTGTGGGAGGGCACTACAGAAGTGCAAGGAAGCGATTCGGTTTCGTTTTCTCGGCCATGTCAGACGCTCCTCTCCGCAGGTCCGGGAGGAAGCGCCTGAGCAGCCTGACCAGGCGGCTGATCTGCAAAGATTAGCCCCCAGGACTCCCAGTGAGGGAGGCTGGGTCCAGAGCGCTGTGGGAAGAGCCCCCTGAAACTGATGCAGGGGGTAAATTGCCCGTTTGCTCCTATGGAGGCCGGCAGACGTGCACGGCACCTCGAGTGCTGCCGGGCCATGGAAAACGGCAAAGAGCAGAACTAGGCGAAAGCCTGTAAGTAAGCGAATCCCTTCTGTTATTACAAGCGTACGTGAAGGATTGGTGGGATCTGAAGCTAAGAAGGCTCGGGTTTCTTCCCCCTCACTGAGTTTCAGAACTTGGTCGGCGGTCTCCCCCCCCTAAAATGGCGACGAAAAAGCAGAGTCCCGCTTTGGGCAAGTCAATCTCGGCTGCCCTGCAGGGAAAAGGAGAGTCTCTTGAGGACTTAGTGAAGAGGTCGGTTATCGAAGCCATAAAGCCCTTTGTTGACAAGTTAAACGAAACAGATCAAAGGGTGGGCTTAATTGAGAGCGAAGTGAAAACCATTAAGGAAGTAGCGGGGGGGCAGAGAAGTCTGCTCGGGAAAATGCGTCACTCGTGAGGGCAACGAACAAAGAATTAAAGCTGGTGGAGAACCAGCTGATCGGGCTACAAGTGGAACGAACACAGACAATTTTGTGCCTCCAGAACGTGGAAGAGGAGGAAAATGAGGATTTAAAGGATCTTGCCTCGGAATTATTGGCGACACCCGCGAGGACAACTAAAGAAGAGGTAAAAAGCGCCATTTTGGAGGTCCGTCGGGCTTCTTCAAAATATACAACAAAGCGTCAGCTGCCTCGCGAGATCATCATTGATTTTTCATCTAAGAGGATCCGGGACACTATCCTATATAACTCATACAATGTGGATCTGGACTTTTTGGGGAACAAGGTCAAGATACTGAAGGGCGTTCCATTTTTAGTTCGGAAAAGAAGATTTAAGTATAAAAGGTTTGCAGCTCTTCTGAGGGAACGTGGAATAAAGTATAAATGGCTATTTCCGGAAGGTATCTGGTTTAGTTACAAAGATCAAGCTTACAAGATAATATCAGAAGATCAGCTAAGGGACTTTGAGGGCAAAAATCAAGAATTTCAGCAAGAGGACAAGCAAGAAGAAAAGGACTCAAAGTCTGAAGGGGGAGGGGAGGAGGGAACGAGCATGGCGGTTGCAGCTGTTCAGAGAGAACTGCATCTGAGGCCCGGGGGGGGGGGGGGAGGAAGATTTAATTTGGATTGTAATCTGTATTTTGCAAGGTCAACCATTCCATCAGTATTTTACAAAGTTTTAATACTAAACAATGGCAGTATGAAGGGAAAGCATTATTTGTAGTGTAGTGTTGTTATATGGTGTTGTTGTTTTTTCTTTCCTTCCCTCTCCCCCCTTCCTTCCCTTTGTATTGTTAGTTATTGTAAGCAATTAAAAATAAAAAAATAATAAAAAATAAAAAAAGTAAAAGTGCAAGAAAGCCTCCATATGTATGGATATGGTAGATAATCATGCAGAAAAAGTAGCATCAAAAATGAAAATGGAATAAAACAGCCATTTCCACACTACTCACCTTCATCTGGAACGCTGTGGAACATCACAACCCCCCCCACAAAAGATAGCATCTTCTCGTGTGAGTTTTGCGATGTCACGCAAAACTTGCGCGAGAAGACGCTATCTTCTGCATTTTTTTCGTGACGTTCTGTAGTGTTCCGGATGAAGGTGAGTAGTGTAGAAATGGCCCATGTCTCAGAAAAAATGCTTAAAAAACGGGATCAATATGACCTGCTCGTGCATGGGAAACAATGATGTATGTAATGAGTGAGATAACCCACCAGAGTTCCATTGGCAGGCCATCTCATTAAGGACTTGTGGAAGCAGCCCTTCTCTGGGCCTAGGAAATTTGGAGAAGCACAAACAAGCACCCAAACACAAAAAACTGCATGGTTTTTTCAGGGTGTGTTTTTATAATGCCTAAGATTCCCATGTTTTTGTAACCATTCTGGAAATCATGTTAATGACCCAAAACAGTGATTTTCATGTATATTTTTGGCTCAGGAATTCTGGAATGCACACCCCTAGCCATGCCCTCTTGTTAGCAACTGGTTAGCCATATCTACGGATTACGGTGGGAATACATTTGTCACTGTTTCTCAGACTGGGTTTCTGGAAACCCATGAAAGTTCAGTGGGTCCACAGAAATACTTCAGGAAATTTGTAGATCCTTTGTAAGGTCCGAGGGTGAGCCCTTCTCATGTCCATCTTGCTAAGTAGAAAATGAAGCCCCTTTGGTTTTCTAGGAATGAGTGCAGAAACTCTCTGCCTCAGGGGAAGGCGATGAAATCAGCTTTCCGTTCTTAAGAAGGGAGGGACTGCTTGGAGCTGCCACCACCCACAGTCACCTGTCTTCCATATAACCTCAGCGTACTAGCTAGAAAACATGCTGATTAGTTGCCAGAGTTCAATAGCTTAGCTCTAGAATTAATTGGCTGAGCAGCACCAAAGACCTACAGCCCTACTATAGTCATCATTGTTATTTCAGGTGTAAAACTGAAATGGTTTTCACTATATTTTTCCAATGTAATCGATTTCCATATAGAGCCAGAAAGATGCCATTCTGTGACCATTTGGATGGGTTTCAACTAAAATCTCAGATATTCAGGTTTTGTGTGACACTGATCTTTTAATATTTCTGTGAGCAGCTCTGAAAGTTTTTCTGGCTATCTTCCGATCCCCATTCGTCTGGTGTCTGACTAGACTGGCCAGTCAGAAAGTTTTATGCTTTCTGGCACAAACTCATTTCCAATCAAGGAATGAGATTGATTCAAACTTGGGAGGACTGGAAGACTTGGGGGTCTGTGTAACATTTTTAAAAATGGGGTTCCCTGGGTTGCTGAAGATTGAGCAATTTTGGTATATTACACAATGCAGAATTGCAGCCCACATAATTTTTGCTGTAATCTCATTCTATGAATTTTTTTTGTCTTATTATTGCACAGTAGAGATGTTCTGTTTCACTGTACCTTGGATCATTTTGAATTGCTTTTCTTTATTGTGCTTAGTAGACTTGTTTGTGTTTTCTTCATTATTTTTCTTTGGTTTCAATAGAAAATATATTTTGGCTGTAAGTCCCCCCCCCTTTTGCAGTCAACTGTGATGAATTTCTTAGGGATTGTACCTTTCACCACAGGGATCCCCCCTGCCAATTCACACAGACAGGATAAAACACCCCATTTAGAGGCAATTAAAATTCTTACCCAGGCACAAGGAGATGCAAATTGGCATGACAGTGAGCTTTTCTTCCTTTCTCATGTTGGGGGTGGGTGGGTGGATGGGTTAGTGTCTATTTTTAAATGAAAATGCAACATGGAAGTTACCTCACAGTATACAGCTGATTTCAACAATTGCTTGACTTACTTTCAGTCCCAGACCGCTAGTAGAAAAAAATGTTTCAAGTAGCGGAGTAAGGTATGTCAGGGAACAGAATTTAACCCTCATCGTCTACAGCCTAGTGTTGACAGGTCTTCCTGGCAACTAGCAGGAGGGGGAAACTAGTACTTACTGGGCTTCTTCTCTTTCTTGTGTGCACAAAGCATGCACTCTTCCAGTCAACACATGATGACATCACTTCCTGAAGGGATGTAATTGTGCCCGGCTGGGAGCACACATGGTGCATGTTTGCCCTGGATGCCTGCTGGTGCTGGGCAATCACCAGACAGTTTGCCACCTCCTGCCAATTGCCAGCAATTGGTGGGCAGAAAGGCAAACCCCCAGGAATTTGCCCCCCACTGGCGGGCACCTGGGAACCCTACTCCAAACTCCACTTTTTAAAAAAGCCCTCTAATTTTATACTGCCTTTACATGTGAACATAGTTTGCCTATTTTCCCCTTCAACTTGATTTGATAGCAATGGGGGGTAGGGGTGGTTCTTGGAAAAGGCACAACTTCTTTTACGTAAAATTAGAGCTGTTGAGAGATCATAAGAATATAAGAAGAGTCCTGCTGGAACACTTCCTTCTAGTCCAGTATCCTGTTTCACATAGTAGCCGACCAGTTACCCTGGAAGGCTGACAAACAGGGCATAAATACGGTTGCCAGGTGTCTGGTTTTCTCCCAGACAGTCCAGTATTTTCTTAAACTGTGTGGCAGAAATGGAATGAAAATACCAGACCACTCTGCCTCCTTGCTTCCTCCCCGCTGTGGTTCTAGCAGCCAGCCTCTGCAGCTGGGCTGCTGCTGGAGAAAGCAAGTGTGGGTTCTAGAGGAGAGCAGGGACTCACACTCCACCTCCCTGCCTCCTTTCCTCTCCCCCCCCCGAGCGAAACACAGGAGCACTTCCACTGGTAGTGTGGTGACATCACTCCCAGAAGTGACATCATCTCATTGGGGCCAGAAGTGTGCACACAAAGATATTTCCTCCAGTGAGTTGGGGAAGGGGGTGTCCAGTATTTTTGCTTTAACCCTCTGGCAACTGTAGGCATAGAGGCCCCTGATATTGCTTTCTAGCTGTGGAATTCAGATTTTTACTGCTTCTGCATATGAAGATATCCTTAAGTCATCATGGCTACTAGCTATTAATGGCTTCTAGCTATTATTTTCTTTGAATCTCTCTAAACACTCAGTTAAAGCCACCCATGCTAGTGGTGATCACTATGCCCATTAGCAGTGAATTGCACTATTTAATTACACATGGACTAAAGAAGTATTTTGTTATGTCTGCCCTGAATCTATTTCTCATCAACTTCATTGGGTGCCCCTGAGTTTTAAGATAATGGAACAAGGAGAAAAAGTTCCCTCTATCAATTTTCTTCATCCTTCTAAGTCTCTATTGTCTTTTTCTAAACTGATATGTCCCATACTCTTTAGCCTGTCCTCATAGAAAGGTGCTCCAACCTCTTAATCATTTTATTTAATTTATTTAAAACATTTATATACTACTGGTTCCTCTACTTTTTCCAGCTCTACAACATCTTTGTTGAGATGTCAACAAGAACTCTGTACAGTATTCCAAATGAGACTGTAGTTAAATCAGTTCTGTCATACATAAAGAGAAGATTTGACTCTTCCTTATCATTATTCTATCACATATCATTTGCTTTGGGTGTTTGTGTGTGCGTGTGTATGATTATAGTGTTGTGGAGAGAAAAGCTTTAGCTTCTGCCTGTCTATTTCCTTCTCCTGAGTCTGCAAAGCATGCAAGCTGTCATTGTGGGTGGGGAGGGGGGAGTTTTGGACTCTGTACATCTCTAGATCTCTGCTGTTCTGCCTGCCAAACAACACAAGCTAAGTGCTTGCCTCTATATCCCTCTGTTGGGGCTGCCTATAATGGTGGCGGGAGTAAAGCCTGGGCCTTTGCCTCTTCCCCTCACAGTCTGTGCAGCCCTGCTTGCCTACCAATGGGTACAAGCAAAGCTTTGTCACTGTCTAATAGTCACAGCTCCACATAATGAAATACCTCACATGAACAGGAGGACTCTTTCCTATATAGAATCAGAAAGCTGATCAGAAAGTCTTAGAGAGGAGTAATAATTGGCAAAAGAAAGGAAACTCTGTGCATAAAAATGCTAGCTGGGATGGACCTGATTGGCATTTGACAGACTGTTTGCTAACTGCCCTGGATAGACAACATTCCTGTCAGGCATATGTCTATTGAGTCACTCTTTCCCCCTTGCTGACCTGGAAAATGAAAACAGACATCAAGGTGCCAGAATAATGGTTAGAGCAAAATGTTTTCAGTCATTGCCAAATATTAGAAATTATTGCAGTTTTAATTAGTTAACTATATTAAATAATGAACATAATAATGGGAGGCGGGGACCCAGCACTCTCCCCTTTTGGGCATGCTCCCAGTATGGCACATTAATGTCCTTTCAGGGAGTGATGTCATTGTGTAGGGCCCAGGAGCACTCCCACGCTTCACACCAGGAGGGAGCACTCCCGGGCCCTGTATGATGAAGCCACTCCCAGAAGTGATGTCATAGTGCTGCACTGGGAGTGCTCCCAGGAGGCCTGTTCCCCTGACTTTTCTCCTGCCGGACAATTGAGTGGTGGAGGGTGGGAGGGGGGAATCCCTCGCCCCCACTGGGGGACCTGGCAGCCCTAAGGCAGAATGTAATTAATTTAAGTTATTACATTTATATTCCGCCCTCCCCACATCAGCCGGCTCAGAGCAAGACCTAAAGAGGGTATAGGGTTGATGATGTAGCTAGGCCTCAGATCTCCCCCGTCCGCCTTCCTTAGTGTATTGGAGGCTCAGAATCCCTGAGCCTTAGAGGTCTGCAAAATATATAACCCAACAAACTGAACTCAGTCAGCTTGATAGATTTCCTAATTTTGTTCCTAAATTAGTTCATTTAGTGAATAGCTAAACATGAAGCCTACTTCACAGCATTCACTAAATCCAGATGACACTGAATTTTGCTTTAAAAATTCTAAGGATGAACATAGAAGTAATAAGTGGAGCAATGAGCCTGCTAGATATCCACAATCACCAATGGCTTTGTTTTTTTTTACATATCTTTCCTCCCAAACTGAGATCAAGGTTCTGCAAGTCAGCTACACAAATTGGCTAGGACTTTCAACATTATGAAACCACCTCTTCCTTCCTTCCCAAGTAAATTTTTTAATGTTAAAAAAAGATTCTGCAGGGCTTTATTGAAGTGACAAATGTACATTTAATTTGCATATGGTGTTTTAAAGGAGAAAAAAGGCAGATAGTCCACCTAAAGTATGGAAGGAAAACCAAGTCTGAAGAGTCACCATATTTTTTTACAAGGAAAGTCAGCCAGAAAAAAGGCAGGGTCATGTTTTTAAGGTACACTTACTGATATATGCAGTTTAAACTATAGAAATGTCCCTGTACTAGCAATAATATATATATTGCAAACATTACAAGCATTGATCTCATAGGTGAATGAGGGCCAAACTACACACTACATTTTAAATGTGTTCCCAACAAGGACTTACAGCCATATTGCAGCTGCGAGTCTCTGTTGGGAATTCTGCATAAAAGTACAGCAGGAGCCCAATTCAGATTGGGACCATGGCACAGGAGGAGGGGCTCCTCCTTTCTCCCCCTGCACCATTTCCCAGAGCTGTTGGCCCTGTTGGGGGGCTGTACATGCATTCAGTGTGATGCTCCGATGGGGCAAATAACACCTCCTTGGCTGTTTTGGTTTGGAAAATAGTTTGGGAGGGAAGGCAAGATCTCCTCCCCATTGCACTGCAGTTCCAATCCAAATCAGGCCCTTGTGGCACTTTTACATGGAGTTGCTTCAGTATGGCTGCAAGTCCCCATGGCAAACTCGTGTAAAATGTAACGTGTTGAGTCCTAGCAGATCAAACATGAATAGCTGTCATATGCTAATTTAAATAAGCCAAGTCATATCAAGGTAAAATCTCCCATGTATAGTACAGAACAGTGAAAAGCTACCACAATTAATAAATAATGTATAATGCATTGGTTTTTTCCTTTCAATATATTTTGTTTGTTTTTCTAATTAATTCAGTGACAGAGATAGTTGGTTCAAAACAGCGAAGGATTGTTGGAATTGTAATTCAGATGTTCTTCACACTTGGAGTTGTGATTCTTCCTGGAATTGCTTATTTAATTCCCACATGGCAGGGGATTCAGCTGGCCACAACGCTCCCCAACTTCATTTTCCTGTTGTATTACTGGTAACTTTGTTGTTACTTTTCTTCTGTAATAATGAATCTTATTTCATACCACTTTAGTCTTTATTACAAGGTCTTGAAGTACATATTGAGAACAATTTTCATGTAATTGTTAGGAAAAGTCCCTTGTTCTTGCCTCTGCCATGAACCATAGATGGCCTTGTTTGTAGGAAAAAGGTATGTAAAAGATTATTTCCAGTTGAACAGTCAATGGGCTTTCATCATACTGCAATTATTGCATTCTGAGGTATCTATAATGGGGAAAACGCTATAGGCCCAACCTTTTCCTTCACGATTGTAGAAAGGTTTTGTTAATATAATATATATTACAAAATAAAAATAACATGTAGGATGGTATTCTTTAGGTCCAACTTCATTTATTTGACTGATTCTTAGGGCCTAGATGAATTGCAGGGACAGATTATATTTGAGGTGAGATGGTAGGGAAAGATCTGTAGAAAAACAAAATTCCATTCATGAATCCATTAAACATAAGGTTTTGGAGAACAGAAAATATTAGAATATGTATGGGCTACACACACCTTAATTATCCACAGATTCCTTGAGAATCACAGGCTTAATTTTTCAATGCTATTCTGCTCGTCTCAGTTGTAAAGATGCATTTAAGGCATGTTATGGCAGACCAGTAGGGCCACTGAGAGGGGGAGACTCCAAGGGCCCAGATTGCTTTGGGGGTCTGAAAAGCAAAGCCATTCACCTGCTTGATGTTGCTTTTACATGCTCACCTGGCATGATGTCTCTAATCTTGGGGCTTCAGCAGCAATTTTAAGCCCCTCTAGGAATCCATAAAACACATTCTAACCTTTTGCTTGATTTGAAATCATACGAGTGCTCTGTCGTAGCAAGAGACTACTTGCTATGTTCTCTGGTTAAACAAAGGGTTAAAATAAGCAACTGTGGATCCTATAGAATGTTTGTTGTGTGTGTGGATTAGTGAGTTACCTCCTTGATGTGTGTGTGTGTTATAAATGTGTGGGGAGGTGGCCCAGAGTGAGTCTTTTCTAGGGGGTTGTGTCTTTTGGAAGCTCAGCTGACTGGAACCAGTTGCCCATCAGGGTATTCAGAAGTTCTGATAAACTGAAAAGCTGTTTATAAAGAGCTCAACTGGTATAGTACTAAATGTGTTTGTTATGATTAATAAAGGTAATTAGAACTGATTCAGAAGGCCTGATTTTTGCACACGATATGATTCCCTGTATGACACAGAGCATAGACTTTTCAGGGAACAAATTGCATGTACAAGTCATACACATTGCTCATCCAACCATTGGAATGGTTGGATTCATTGGTATAGTTTACAGGCCATGTTTTGTGAGCCTTATCAGAAGTTCAAATAATGAAAGTTCTACTTCATGCATTATCAGTTTGTTGTTATCATTAAAACAATGCTTTATCAAGCATTAAAGAATTTCTATATTGACAGGAAGTATTTGACAGACACAATAACTCTCAGAGATATTGATGACCTTATTACAGTTGATATGCTTGCAGGCAATAAAACCTGTTGTTTTCTGAAAGTTGTTAACAGACAAATCCTTACTGATCTCTCTCTTTTGGTAGGGTAGTACCTGAATCTCCACGGTGGCTGCTGTCTCGCCAAGAAAGAGACAAGGCCATGAAGATTATGCACTCCATTGCCAAACAGAATGGGAAATGTCTTTCTCCACATTATTCAGAGGTATTTGCCATATACAGACAGTGAATTTCGCTGATCTGTTTTTAGCTGTGGTTGCTCATGTCTTTTTAACAATATAACTTGTATGTATTTAATTTTATATCTGTATGGGAACAGACCCACTGTAAATTACACAGTAGAGGCATTGACTGTCATGATGCCAGCAAGGCCGGTGCATTTTGTGCTGTTATAGAAGTCATGTCCGTTTGTGTTTCTCCCACACTACCCACTCATTCCTTTATCAAGAAGGAATGCTTTTCATGCTGCTGATGTGACTGTCTGGCTCGTAGCACTGGGAGTTTCAAAGAGTCAGCGATACAAATGTGGCTTATGATTTAATGCAGCTGGAACACATGAATAGGGTTGACTTTTTTCTGATCCTTCCTCTTATGTATTGTTTAAATATATTAACTGTAACGCCAGACTGTGGATATAGGTTGTTTATGTTTTTGCATGGCGTCTGTGATAAAATGACACTTCACCCTAGTACTGGTTAAAAAAAATTGCACTTTGCTGTGTGAATGTTGAATTCACACTTGGTGAATTCTCAGCGGTTCAGCTCAAACTTCCTTTATGTGTAGTCTGAGGTTAGTTCATCCATCCTTTCTTAGATCCTTCTGAATTCCAAGGTTTTGAATTTTGACAATAATATGATAATGAAGGCAGCAGAGGGCCTGGAACTTTTGCACGTATGTACGTAATGGGGGGACTTCTATCTAAGAAATGATAAAATTGCTCTGACTTTTTCTTTCCTAAGGAAAGAGGATGCATTTACACCCATTTCATGTTCTTTGTTCAGATTCTTGTAGTCTTTTGCTGTTCCAATTGTAAGCTTTTACTCTCTGTATTCATAGATTGCTTTTAAGATAAATCTTTTTCTGAAATTGGAGTTAGCCTTGCAACCACGGAAAAAAACTCATGCTTTGGCTCATGCTTATCAAGATATAAGAGAGATATTGGGAGAGCTGGCCAGTTAGGAATATCTCTAAAGGTCACTCTAAATGTTACTTCTCTTCCAAGTTCTCCACTGAGCCAACCTGTGCTCTGCACAGACACACATCAGCTCAGGGATTGGCTTCTGTTAAAAAAAAAAGAGTGCAAATAGGCTCAGAAAGCTGTCACCAGGGGAGGGAGAACTCTTGCCTTTCTCCCAAGCTTTTTTCCATGTGGAAAAACAGTGCAGAAGTGAGACATTTCCCCCTTTCTGCTGCTCCACATGGAGGTATTGTGTGCATGTGTGGCAGCAGAAAGGGGAAAACTCTCTCCCCCTGCACTGTTTTTGCACAGGGAAAAAAGCTTGGAAAGAGGAAGGCAGGAGCTCTCCCTTCTCCAATGGCAGCTTTCTGAGCCCATTTGCACTCTGTGCAGACTGTGGGTTGGCTCCATGGACAACTCATAAAAGAAGTAATGTGTAGAGTGACTCTAATTAGTGAGGTTTCCAAAGGTTTCCCCTTCCTTCTGGTGGCTGAATACAAGACAGATTCCGAATCTAAACAGAGTTTGACCACAGGTTATTAGGCGACAATTCTACTACTGGTTTGCTGGTGGCAGCAGAAAGTAAACCCGATTTCTGAAAGCAAATGAGTGGGATAAAGCCAGAGTGGTGAACTCTTCTTTGGGGTCTAGCAATTTGAGACATGGGCCATCTGACTAAATCCCTCATTCACCATGAATAATTTTATCACGCTGTTCTATGTTAAAAAATGCCTTGAAAGTAGAAAACCAGCTCTGGGGGTAGGGAATGTTGGGTTAGGTTTTCACTCCTAGCTATGCTAGTTTTCTAGTTTCAGGTTGTCGTCATTGTTTTATATTAGGAAGCATTGAAAAACATGATTGCTACCTGCAGCCAGAAAAATGGTGCAGTCAGCTCTGTTAGCTGAGGCTCCTGTCACCTTATTACGTTGCATATATGGATTTATTTATTGAAAAGTTTTCCATAGACTAGGTCTCATCCTATTAGATTTCAAGCTTGCAACCAGAGCTGCATTTATTTTTATTTTATGTACTGCACTGAGTTCAGTAGTTATTTTGGGACTGTTGTTATTTTAATTAACCAATTTTCGTTTTGTTACTGCAACATGGAAGATGTATGTGGTTGGAAATTTAGAATGTAAAAAACAACATTTCTATCTGTTTTTTCAAGTGATCAATGCTAAATCTATGTATACATTCATCAGAGAGTATGTATACTGAATATGTGTACTAGATCACCTTAAATCATCATAAAAAGCTGGTAGAGCATTTTGGGAACAAGTCTGACAACAGAGCTTAAATGAGTCTTTTTCTCTTATTTGTAAGTGATGTCTGCTGTCCTTACTGCGGAGAGCATATTTTGTGAGATCAGATTAAAGGCAGCAGACAAGGGGATCTGTGGATATCCATCTGTTCAGATACCTCAGTTTGTTCAACATCTTAGTATTTTTAGAACTTTGACCTTGGCTTATATTACTTCTCTGCATTATTTTCAAAGATCTTAACCTAAAATTTTAAGAACTATTTGTAGTCGACCCTAATTTATTCACATCTGCAGCTGATTAGGCTTCAGTAATATCAAAGGCTTCTAAACACCTCTTTGAGTTCATTCCAGAGAACCTTTGGCTATACAAGTTCTGTTGTTCTTGGTTCTGTGCCCAGCAGAGGCTACGATATTCCTGAAAGTGCGATAGCAGATGATCAAGTGCATTTCTCATGCTGTACTCACTAGAGCGTTCCCTCCCAAAATATGTAGCTCCAAGTAAAGCTGGGAATGGAAGAGAATTCACTGTATTGGAACTCTTATAAGGCACCTCAGTACTCTGGTGGAGATGAGCCTAGTATAATGACAAAGTGTAGTATAGCATTGATAAGTATATAATTGTAGAATTTTTATTGTGATACATTTCTTTAGAACTGGATATATAAAAGAATTAAAAGGAATCAGTAATATCTGTGGAACTGTGTTACATTTTTTTTGGTAAGTGATTGTAGCTCCATTCCTTGCAGAAAGCTTTGTGCATAGCTGTTGAAAGCTTTCAGATTGCTCAGGGAAGCCATTGAAATTCATAAATTCATAAGCATAAGCACAATTTCAACAGGAAAGAAGAGACCTTAAGAATGAATAGAGCATGGTTTCCAGTCCTGAAAAACACCAGGCTAACAAAATACTCTATACCCGACAATAGCCCTGCAGAGAAGATTAGCGTATCAAGCACCAATCCGTATGCAAAAGAACCTCCTTATGATACAGTGAAGCATCCCTCCATTAGCATTCCACACTCTGGGAAACTCTTACAGGATGACTCAGCCCAACCCTACCTTCCTGAGTAGATATAAATTACCTGCCAACTTCTTTTCCACACTGTGACACTGAGAGATCTCTGTCTTTTGGTGCTACACCTCTGAAGATGCCAGTCACAGCTGCTGGCGAAACGTCAGGAACTACAATGCCAAGACCACGGCTATATAGCCCGGAAAACCCACAACAACCATCAATCTACCTGGAAGTTATCCTGCACAGAAGGGATGCCAGACCCCCAGTGGGGGCGGGGGATCCCCCACCCCCGCTCACCATACCCCACCTCCACTTACCTAACCAGTAGGGGGGCATGCACCTTCCGTGCGCAGTCCCCTGCAGCACTGCCCGCTCGTATGTGCAGCAGCTGCCAGGATCGGGCCATTTTGGCTGCTCCTGCACTCCACAGCGACTCAAAACAGACCCATTTTGGCTGAAATCGGGCTCATTTCGGGCCCATTTTGCCACGGATTGGGCCTGTTTTGAGGCACTGCAGAGCGCAGGAGCACTCCTGTGCTCCGCAGTGCCTCAAAATGGACCCGTTTCAGCCAAATCGGGCTCTTTTCGGGCCCGTTTTGCCATGGATTGGGCCCGTTTTGAGGCGCTGCGGAGTGCAGGAGCACTCTGCAATGCCTCAAAACAGGCCCGTTTTGAGCCCCTGTGGAGCCTGGGCACGCTCCCAGGGGCCACTCCTGAAGTGATGTCATCATGCATGCGTGCGCACCCCTCTTCCCCAAGGTAAGTGCCAGGCCCCTATCACCTGCTGGGAGGTTGAGGGGGCCTGGCAACCTTACTTCATATAGATCCTTCTCTCAGTACAACTGGATTGTAGCTCTATTGGATTTTTTTCTTGCCACCATTTTAGGGGGATTGTTTTGAGTAGAAATTTAACTTATCATGAAAATATTTATATCCTTCCTTTTCTTGTGGCTCAAGGTGGCTTACAGTTTAAACAGTGCAATTTAAAGCCAATATAATAAAACCCAGATATCCCCCTCCCTCCCAAAGATGCCTGCAGTTTATGCCACATTAAAAGCCCCAGCAAATAAAGTAGTCTTGCAAAGCCTGCTGGGGACTTCTAATGACAGCATTCTCCTCCTTACGAAGCCTGTTCCACAAATTGGAAGCTACAGTGGAAGAGAAATGCACTCTGGTCGATGCCGGGCAGGCCACCTTAAGTGGGAGACCAGCCAGTAGGTGGCATCCTGAAGACCAAAGTTAGAATAAGAGGACATATATTTGTCCTCTTATGCTACTGACATGTGAGTACTGATACACGTGTCGCTCTTTGGGTGGTGAGACATACGTTTATGAGTATAGGTGGTCCACCAGCCCTTGAGGAAGTCATGAGGACGAAATCTGCCGCTTAGCCGGTTGCAGTTAGGGCTGCTTTTTGGTTGGACACTACAAATAACATCTGGGAAGACACCTGTATGGAAAGAAAAGAGAAGAAAAGACATCAAATAGATTAAGGATCATAAGTGATTCATACTTACCATCTCTTCTACCCTTGTTCCTAAGAGGATCAGAGCGGGGCATGGCGTTCCCTGCATGTTTTGGACTATGAGATAAGGACATTCTTAGAGATAGAGTATAGGAATGCACTGTTTGCACTTTGTATGAATTGTTCACATAGTGATTGTCCTTTTGTTAAATAATAACAACTGAATATTTTTCTAAATACCCGGGTGATTTTTCATTGTGTAGTCTTACTTCTGTACCAGGTATTGCCTTGTTATATTGTATGCTGTTTTGAGTTAGGCAAGATAAGTTCCCATTGGCTAGCCCCTTGCTATGATCAGGCTCCAGTTTCTGGGTTGTCTTCAGTGGCAGACCAACTGTAAGGTTACAAAAGTTTGTATCAACATGGCCAGATCACCTGAGTCTGATTAAAAAGAGAGAAATAAACCAGGGTTTTATTTCTGCCAGTAGGTGCCAGTAAAGCAGTACCACCAACACCTCTTTCTGCAGTATTGGTACCTCTTTTGTCTGGCAGGCTTGGAGCCCCAGGCAGCCAACATCATGAGTACTGGAACTTATTTTTTAAAATAACCTTTTTTGCTTCTGGAAGGGAAATGCAGTTGACACCACCCTTGCTCCTTCTCCCTTGTCCTTTAGCTCCTTTGTCCAGCCTGCATGTACATTTAGAGTCAGCATCAACTGCAGTGCCAAGCAAGGAGTGGCTGTGACAGCAATGATGTTGGGAAATGGAAGAGATCTGGGTGCCTCTGGGATAGTTGATTTAGATAGGTCTGAGGTGGTAGAAAAACCTTAATGAGACAAGTGGAGACCAAGGAAAGGGCAAACAGGTCCCTGGAGGGAATTTCAGCTGGGAAAATGCATGGGAGAAAAGCCAAAAACCTCTCCTCTCCCCCTCACAGCATTTGGAACCAAGTGGCGTAGCACAGAGCTTTCAAAGTGAGGTATACCAATCCTTCGTGTGAGAATGAGTTGGATTGGGCACCCGTTCTCTGTGTATTTTGGCCCCAACATCTGGGAAGACTTTTGTTCAAATCTCACCCAGCCATAAAATGTACAGGTGTCTGTGGATAGGCATTTTCCCTCAGACTTAATTTAATTTTTTTTTTAGTGGTTGTGAATGTTTCGACTGATTCAGATCATGAGACAATAAATCTGCTTGTCATAGATCCATATTTCCATCAGTTTATTATTATATTTTGCATTTATGTAATTTTTTACCTGAACAGACTTCTTTACCTTGATTAAGACTCTGATCTCTGCTTCTCTTAGATAGTAGTTACTGATGAAGAGGTTAGTAATCCTTCCCTTCTTGATCTGGTCAGAACTCCACAGATGAGAAAATTCACTCTTATTCTAATGTATGCCTGGTAAGTCCTAACTATGTGGCTTGTCTCTGTTTTGTCTTTACCAGTCAAGCCAGGTTGCTTTGAATTCTTTTCAGCTCTTATTTTTGTTTTGCTTTTCAAGGTTCACAAGTGCAGTGGTTTACCAAGGGCTTGTCTTGCGGCTGGGAATTATTGAAGGAAATCTTTATTTGGAATTTTTCATCACAGCAATGATGGAATTGCCTGCAGCTCTTTTAATCATACTGATAATTGACCGGATTGGCCGGCGCCCACCCTTTGTGATCAGCACTATTGTGGCAGGTGTTGCCTGCTTAATTACTGCATTCTTACCAGAAGGTAGCCTGCTTATTTTTATGTATTAATTTATTTACTAGCCCACCCTGTCTCTCAGTGGAGACACTTTAATTATGTATTTTAAAAAAACATTTAAAACAGATTTTAAAACAGAAGTTTCACATCCTTAAGAGCTTGCTTAAACAAAATTCTGTGTTATTTCTTGAATATAATGGATTAGATACAGCAAGCTTTTTCACTCAAACTTATTCAGTTCTCCTACTTACACTGGGCTGCCCTTGTCCTTACTCCAGAAATTGCAACTGGTCCAGAATGCAGCAGCACGCTTTTTGAACAGAACTCCATTCTGGTCACATACAACCCCAGTTTTACGCCAGCTGCAGTGGCTCCCATTGGAATTCTGGATTAGGTTCAAGGTCTTGGTGTTGACCTTTAAAGCCCTTAGTGGACTGGGACCACCATACCTGCAGGACAGCCTCTCACCATATGTTCCCTGGAGAGCACTTTGCTCAGCAGACCAACATCTACTGGTGGTCTCCTGTCCCAGGGAGATTTGTCTCACCTTGACCAGGGCCAGGGCCTTTTTAGCCCTGGTACCGACCTGGACCAGGACTTCTCTGTCTGTAGAGACTCAGACCCAGCAAGGATGTACTATCTTTCTGCCGGGTCTGCAAGACAGAGATGTTGCGCCAGGCATATGGTGGTTAAGGCGAGCATCCCCCCTTCCCCAATCTGCCTCCCACCGGAGGGGGATATGAACCCCCCTAGTCTGCTGAACCTCAAGCAGCTTGCCACCCACCTCATGGGTTTTTGTACATAGAGGGATTGTGCAATAAGAATGCTGCAATGTCTTTACTGAAATGTTTTAATTATTATTGCTGCCTGTTTTATATTACTGTTGTGATCCGCTGTGAGCCTGGTTTTTAGGGAGAGCAGAATATAAATATAATAAAATTAAAAAAAATAAAAATAAACTACAGCCCCTGTTCCTCATGGCTTTTGTACGTTTATATAATTTACTTTATTTATACCCTGCCTTTCTCCCCAATGGAGACTCAAACAGTGAGATCCTAAGCAGAGTTACTTCTGTCTAAGCCCATTGAAATCATTGGCCTTAGACTGGAGTAATTCTGGTAGGATTTCACTGAAAGTGACTTACATTGTTTTCCTTCCCTCCTTCATGCATCTGACGAAGAGAGCGGTGGCTCTCAAAAGCTTAGGCTACATTAAATTTGGTTAGTCTTAAAGATGCTACTGGACTCTTTGCTACTACATACTAACATGGCTAACTCCTCTGGATCTATGACCATCTTCCCTCCATTCTATCCTTACAGCAATCCTGTGAGGTAGGTTAAGCTGAGAACATGCCACTGGCCCAAGGTCACCTAGCAAGCTGGCACCATCGTCCCCAGCATAGCCTTTTTGGGTGGTAAGAGAAGAATCTTCTATTTTTCACCAGCAGAAAAGCTGGTTAGAGCCAACCCAATAGTACACATTCAAGACTAAGAGGTCATGGGTCAGAAGGAGCCACAAAGGATGCCTTTGTGTATGCCTCCCAGTTCTTGTTGGAATATAAGAAGGGGTTGCCCTCAATTAGGATTGCCATGCCAATAATCTGGAGAAAATATGTCCTGCCCATTTAATAAAGGATTAATGCAATGCTATTTACTAGAGTATGTTATTTGCCTCCATTGCATGAAAAACTGCCCATTCCCACACATCAAACCTCTGTTAAAGGGGCAAGACTTTTTTTCCCTCCAGGATGTTAGCAACCTTACCTTCAGCTGATGGCAATATCAGGAAATAATATAGGGAAGAGTAATCCACCAAGATCACAATGCCTGCCAGTGCTCATTACTTCAATCTTCTTGGAATTAACTTTCCATTGACTCGGCTGCATGATTCTCCAAGGGCATGAAATGCTGTGACAGGACTGCAGGATAGGGATGTGCAATTCTGTATATTTGGTTTAAAAATATACCCCCAAATAGCTATTCATTGTTATTTGGGTATATTCAGATATATTTGTCTTCTTTGGGTATATTTGGATAAATCAGTATTTGCATTCCTGAATTGTCCAGATGTGTTCAGGAATATCCAAAAACTGCATTTTAAAGGTTGTGGCAGCTTATTTTTTCCACCTTTGCAGGTTTCCCAGGCTGGAGAAGGAGGAGGGAGTTTGTCAGCATTATTGGGTCTGTGTCTGTGTCAGTGTTGCTTGCTTGCCATATGCCATTGCCAGGTCTGGCTAGCTGCCTTGGTACTACTGGCTTGCCAGTTTGGGTGCTGGGACTCTCTGGTTTGATGTTGGGTTATGTAGGGCTTCTATTGGCCCTGGATTCTGTCTGACATCTGTGAGTTACATTGGTTCTGTTGAGCTTGTAACAGTGTCCCTTGCTTCAATTTGGTTCTGCTGGGATTCTGTGGTTTGATGTTGGTTCTGTTGGGCTTTGTTGGTTCTATTTGCATTGGAAGGCTTGGCCAGTGTGGTTGATTTCATGTGTTTGGCTAAGACTGTATTTAAGGCTTTTTTCTTTGCCCTGGAAAAAGCATTGGATAAAGTTTTTCCCTGATAGGAAATAATGGTGATTGGCTGGAGCCCATAGAACTGGACCCCTTAACCCAATTGGCTTGAAACTTGAGAGATCTTTAGTGGATAGGCAAGCCTAGGTTCCATGCAATTTTGGTGTAGTTTTCTTGAAAAACAGCCCCTCCAACCCCCAGAAAGATTTCTCCTTAGGGAATAATGGAGCTGAATATATTTGAATTCCAAATAAAACCCAAATCCAAATACTGTACTGGTATTTTGGACCCAAATATTGGGAATACTGAGTATGTATGGTATTCTGCATACCCCGATCTGAAAAATACTGGATTTTTTTAGTATGCACTCCCACTGCTGTATAACATTAAGATGAAAAGTATTTTGTCATCAGTAATCACTAGGTTGTGGTTGCCACAGACATGCATAAAATTGCAGAACAGCCAGTCACTAAACAACTAGGAAAGGTCAACATGGCATCATCGAAAGCAGTTCCAGGAATATCTGCTAAGCCTCAGAACTATATTATGACATCTCTTGATCAATGTTACCAAAGACCATTGACAGATTAAACGAGACCACTCAGAGACAAAGTGCAAGTATGTTAGGGCTATGTGTTTCTCCCTCTGTTTCCCATGGGGAGAAAGTATATAAGGCATACTCTCATTCAATTCTTAATTTGTTAACTTTTCTTAGATCATAATATATAAACAGACCCATAGATAAAAAAACACTTTGTTTTAAGGAAAGCTATTTGGAAAAATGTACAACTTTCTTACGACACCATCTATCGAAACAAAACAAAAGCAGTTAAGGAACCCAAACTGTGTTATTATCATATTGCAAAGATATTTGATTAATTGCAAACTACAGTCAAACTAGGTTACTGCTCCTAGATTTCAATTTGCATTATTATCTGTGTGTAGAAGTGGGCATGGACCGGAAAACGGAACAAAATTTAACACAAACCAGGCCAGTTCAGCATTTGCAAACGGGTGGGTCGTGGGACACCCGTTTTCCATGAACCTCACGGACTTCGCTGGTCCGTTGGTCCGTGGTTCGTTAAAGCCTCCCCGCCCCGCTGGTAAGTGGCACCAGGAGCACTTTAACATTTAAATCCCCCCTTGCTCCATCTGATTGGCGGCCTGCCAGTCAGATGGAGCAAGGAGGGATTAGAGCGCTCCTGGTGCTGTCCTGGACTGATGATCCAGTCGGTTTGCGAACCGGTGCTGGACCGTGAAAAGTTCATGATCTGTGAAACGCCATGGATTCACGGCCCGTGGGTTTTTCCCAGTCTGTGTCCACCTCTATCTGTGTGTGTTCTTGCAGTGATTATGCAAGTTTTTCTGTTTCACCCATATCAGTTAGCAGACTCCATAACATTTGGCATGATCCTCTGCCTCAGGTGAACCAGATGCATTGACAAATTCATATTCCTGAAAACTTTAGATTTCGTAATTGGACGAAGGACAAAGACAAACCCAACATCTGGCAACTTTACCTATAATGACAGGTGCAATGCTACTAAGTTCCCAGGACTATATCCAAACTGCCTTAACACATTCATTTGAACACAGAATCTCACTAGCTACCCAAGTAAAAACTACTATCCTTTGTGGGACAGGTTGAGAGATCGGGGAGAAACCCCATACAAACCAGTTAATTGGTTACTTTTTCTCTGTGGTGAGTGGGCAATAAATAGCAAATATAGCAAGGAGGCCATTTGCAGTGCCATTCTATGCAGGTGAACTCAGGGCCAAGCTACAAGTGATAAATGATACTTGAACGGCAAGTGGATCGAGTGGAGAGCAAGTGGAGGGCAAGTGAACAGAGAGGAATACACTTGCTGTTCAAGTGTCATTCGTCACTTGTAGTTTGGCCCTCAGAATCTTATCTTACTCAGGTCTGTTCAATGAAGCCTTTGTAACTTGTGAAAAGTAACACAATATGTTTAGTAGAACAAAGGGAAAATCACAAAATAGTGAGAAAGCTGTTGAATTTATTAGAGACCATTAGTGAGGGCCAAGCTACAAGAGACAAATTCCACTTGTCTGGCAAGTGAACATACTCATGTGTATTCCTCCCTGTTCACTTGCCATTCACTTGCGCTCCACTTGATCAAGTGGAACGCAAGTGAATGGCAAGTGAACAGGGAGGAATACACGTGAGTCTGTTCACTTGCCAGGCAAGTATAATTTGTCACTTGTAGCTTGGCTCTGAGGGCCAAGCTACACATGACGAATGACACTTGAACAGCAAGTGTATTTCTCCCTGTTCACTTGCCCTCCAGTCAATCCACTTGCCGTTCAAGTGTCATTCGTCATGTGTAGCTTGGCCCTTAGACTGGAAGGTAAGAAAACAGCAATAAACAAAAAGGTTGTGGGGAGGAGATGATGATATTCCAGGGGATGATGAAAAAGCCCCAGACTGCAAAGGCTATTGGGACAAGGAACCTTTGCATTTTTTCCCTTGGAAATTAAGAAAGCCAATGACTAATCAGATCTGTGTCTAGTTTTAATCAGAAGACCTAAGTTCTTGTAAGGGATAGAACAAAAACAGTGAAAAATGGGGTATAACTTACATTAACAAAGCTAACTTAGGTGATGCGTGAAGCAAAAAATCAGTTGAAGGCAAATTAGCTGGGCTGTCTACTGACTGAAGGGCATATTTCCCCCCACAGGCAAGTCCTATTATCAGGCAGTATAATGAGGATACCTGTTCTCCAACCGCTAGATATAAGTATCCTGGTTGGCTTCTAGTGACTCTCCTATTGCACTGCCTAGAATGAATATTCAGCTTTGCCAAAATAAGAACAACCAAGCTTATCTTTACTTGCTGCTTCCACTTGCTGCTTTTCAAGAGACCTGTGTGTTCTGACCAGGGCTCGAAGCAGATCTGAATAACTACAAGCTTTTATGTTTTCAGCCCTTGTGTCTTTGTCACAAACTGTTGGTGGAACTGAGATCTCTTAGCTCAATTTTACCTGATCACTTCCACTTAACATCTAGATTACATTCAACAGCAGAAAAGGTCTTTTTTCCTCGTGCACAGCAATGTAGTTTTAAGTTAACCTCCAGCTTGAGGAACAGCTCTAGCGAACTCACATGTTTCCTTAATACTTTGTAGTATCTTAGTGGGTTCTAGTAAATTGTGCTATTGTTGCTTTCAGGTTTTTATTTCTAATGGACCAATACAGCTGCCTGGAATTTTTAATAAAATTATGGAATTAATTTTCTTTCAAAGATAAGCTTGCTTGCATGTCAAAAGCAGTCTTTTAGTGCTACCTACAGGTGAATGTGAGTAATGCTGCTAAGTATTGTCGAAGGCTTTCACGGCCGGAGAACAATGGCTGTTGTGGATTTTCCGGGCAGGAACTACAATGCCAAGACCACGGCAATACAGCCCGGAAAACCCACAACAGCCAATGCTGCTAAGTATTCTCAAATCTGAAGATCACCTTTCTGTTTTGTTATTTTTAAAAAAATCTATATCCTAATCCATCCCTACCCTTAGTCCTAGGATAAGGTAACAGCAAAATCAGAAAGTAAATACGTAATATTTCTTTAAACTTCCATTTTGCCTGTTCCAAATCTGATGATTCTTCACTTCTGAACTCAATAGGAAGGGGTTTGATATCTGTGAAAAGGTTTATCTGAAGTAAGATATGCTTGAGAGCAGTATAAAGTCATAGTAAATAGAATTGGGAATACGATCTTGATATTTGGTTCCCAACATTAAATAAATTCTTTTTGTGTTTCATTTGAATATATCTCATTAATAGGCATCTCATGGTTAAAAACATCAGTATCCATTGTGGCAAGAGTGGCAATTACTATGACTTTTGAACTTGTGTACCTTGTGAATTCTGAATTGTATCCTACAACACTGAGGTAAGTGGAACAGTTAAGTCATCTGAAAATTCCTCAGAGGATACAAAAGAAGTTCAGCGCTAGATCAGAAAACATGTTATGACAAGTTGCATGACCAAACAATGAATTGGTTCATAGAATGTCAGTTCCTTTGGAAAGGGTCTGCAGTATACACATATGCAGATCATATCTGCTGAATAAGAGGGAAGTGGGGTGAAGTGCCATCAGCGTGCTGATGATATCCATCTCTGCCTCTCTTTTCTATCTAACCTAAGAGAGTCAGTGACCACCTCAAACCAGAATTTGGGAGCTATAAAAGGCTAGACATAGGAGAAAAAAAATTGACATAATCCAAACAAAACCAACATGCTGTGTACTGGGAGCAAAGCTGATTACAGAATAGATATACAGTCTGTCCTTGGTACAGTTTTACTCCAACCGGAAGATCAGGTTTGCATTTGAGGGCACTTCTGGATTCATCTCTGTCCCAAGACAAACAAGTGGCAAAGGTACTCTGGAGTGCTTTTTCCCAGCATAAAGTGGTTTTCCAGCTGCAGTTATTTCTGGCCATGCTTTGGTGACACTCACACTGGACTGCTGATTTTGATGTTTAAAGAGCTTGATTCTAAGTACTAAAGGACCATCTTGCCTATTTGAACCTTCCTGGGTACTGACACTGCGCAGTGGTGCCCTGTTGCAAGAACCCTTATCTGACCTCTCAGCACAGTGGTTAAGTGGTTCGGCTGCGAATCAGCACTCTACGGGTTCGAATCCCACTACTCCCATGAGCTCAGTAGGTGGCCTTGGGTAAGCCGCTCCTCTCAGCCCCAGCTGTATTGTGGGGATAATAATAACACTAACTTGTTCACCACTCTGGGTGGGGCACTGATCTGTCTAGAAGAGTGGTACATAAGTGCAGTTATTATTATTATTCTACAGCTCTGGCCTCCCAGATGATGGAGTACTCTCCTGAATGGCATACAATTGTCATTTTTGAAGGCTTTCAGAAAAAGCCTTGTCACATCTTTTTAAAAAATTATTTAAATTTATATATGATTATGGATGTCTATGGCTAAGGATGGGTTGGAGAGCCTTTAAGCTGATTTATATTGATTTCATACTGTTGATTGAATTTATATAGCTGCTAATGTGTACTGTATACGTTTCTGGCTGTTCTTTTATTGCAGACATTTCAACAGATTTTATAATGCTGATAATGTGTTTTAAATGATTTTTAATTTTTTTTTAATTTAGGGTTTTTAAAAATAAAAATATGCTGCTTTAAACTCTTTTGAACACCTTTTACCAAAGGGTACATTCTGCTTTAATAGGTTATTTATCTATTTTAATACTGTGGGTTTTATGCTATTTAATATTCTTATTGTATGTTTCCCTGAGTACATTTTTGTAGCAAAGTGGGATATAAATTTAGGAGAACTAAGATTCCAGGTAGTTATGACTGCTTCCCCTACCTTTCAACTGTGCTTTTGATTTAGCACAAAATTCCAACAAGTAGATAGAAACAACCATTTACCAAGCAGTAGTTCATCACAGTACTTTGATGTATCTTTAATATGACCTCTATTGAGAACTAGACGGGGGGATGTGACCCTGCTACTTCGGCTGGATCTCTTAGCGGTCTTTGATATTATTGATTGTTGTAGGCTACTGAGCTGCCTCTTGGCATTGGGACGAAGAGTCACCATGTTATGGTAGCTTGAATCCTATCTGGGATGATGGTCTTCAAAGGAGCCAATGGGGGGATTTCTTCTTTGCCCCATGGCCATCAGCCTGTGGGGTTCCACAGGGTTTGGTCTCATATGAAGCCACTAGGAGAGTTCATTAGGAGGCTTGGGCTGTGGTGTCAGCAATATGCAGATGATACCCAGCTGTACCTTTCTTTTCCACCTAATTCTGAGGATGCTGTTGATGTTCTGAGCTGGTGCTAAATTATGGGCTAGATGATGGTGAACAAGCTGAAACTTAATCCTGACAAGACAGAGATTCTCTGGGTTAGTAGAAAGATTGACCAGGGACTTGAGGTCCCTCCTGTCTTGGTTGGGGTTAAACTCCACTTGAAAAGCCATGTTCTGAACTTTAGAATGCTACTCAACATAACAGTCACCTTAGAAAACCAGGTGGCTGCATTGATTTGGAGTGCATTTGCCCAGCTTCAGCTGGTGTGTCAGCTGTGCCTGTTCCTGGTTCAGTTAGATCTAGCCGCAGTGATCCATGCCTTAGTTACTATCTTTGCAAAGTGTTTGGAAGCTGCAGCTAGTGCAGAATGCTGTGGCTAGGCTTCTAGTTGGGACCAGCCATCGGGAGTATATGACACTAATACTACAGCAATTACACTGCCTACCAATCTGCTTCCACGCCCAATTCAAGATGTTTTATCCTTTAAAGCCCTACATAGCTTGGGACAGGCATATATTCCTGTCTAGGAATTAAGAGCATAGGGAGAGGCCCTCCTGATTGTCTCATCAACCAGAGAAGCTTTTCTGGTGGATACACAAGAGAGCCTTTTTGGTGGCAGTCCCACAATTATGGAACAATCAACACATGACCCCTGCTGTCGATATTTAGGAGGCAGTTGAAGATGTTTTTGTTTAGGTCTGCATGTGATTAATTTCGTTTTTCTATTTATTGAGAGTCTTAAACTTTGATTTTTAAATTATTTTTAAATATATTTTTGTCATTGTTTTTACATTGTAAGCCACCCTGAGTGTTGTAAAGTAGAAAGGCAGAAAATATATTCTTCAGAGTAATGAGAATTTCACTGCATATTGTGCTGATGTGTATTAAAAAGGTAGTAAAATGGTCAGTTATATACATCCTAAAGTAATGCAGTCCAGATGTTAGTAGGCACACAAGTTTCTCTTATTTAGCTACCAAAACACTGATCTGTAAGAATGCAAAGCTTTTTTCTTTCTTTTGTTCAACAGGAAAAAAGGGTTATGCATCCAATGACTAGGTCCTAGACGAAAATTCCATTGCCTTCTCTGAGATTTAAGTTCACCTAATCTTGTAGGTTCATAAATCCTGATTTTCCTTTCAGATTTTTACATCCCGAAATACATGCATACAATCCCATATGGCTTACATGGCAGTTAGTGCCTGGCCTGAAATAGTGTTGGTGGCAGCACCTCAGAAACCATGTATCTGTCCTTATAGTTTTGAAGGCGCCTTCTAGAGCTCAATCCGGCCTCATTTGCAAGGACATTCTGATGGCCTGTGGACTGGAGGCCCTGATTTCCTGGCATCAGGCACAGTATTTCATCTGAAGAAAACAGATGACCAGAGTAGGAGGGAGATATGGGATTGGGCAGGGAGGTAAGTGTAACAACGTTAGCTCATGCACAAATGTATGTGTGCATCCTGATTAATTTAACATGTTATCTTTTTTCCCTATAGAAACTTTGGTGTTGCAATATGTTCAGGTCTGTGTGATATAGGGGGCATTGTAGCCCCATTTCTTCTTTATCGACTAGCAGACATCTGGGTGGAACTGCCTCTGATCATCTACAGTAAGACATTTAAGTCACCATTTTAAAAATTTCCTCCTCTTACAGGTTTTTCCATGAAAGTGAACAGGAATTTTTCCCACTCACCTGTAGCCTCACTTTCTCTTTCAAATTAGAGAAAAGCAGATCATATATACAGCAATGCAGTGATGAAGGCTAGTGCCCATAATAACTTCCTCATAGCAGAAAATGGTTTATTTAGTCTCCTGCTGATGCTATCTACAAAAGTAACTTGGGAGAGAAGTTGCAGGAGAGTGGCGAGTGAGAAAAGGGTTAAGCTCTGTCCCCTGCAGCTTCTCTAGTGAAATTTATCTGCTCCCAAAAATGCTTTTCTGAACAAGAATCAGCTATCTGCACTTAAATGCATGTTTACATGTAATGTAGTTTTGCCTTCAGGGCTTTTGCTCTTAAAGCCAAGCTACAAGTGACTTTTTTCACGTGGAGAACACTAGATCGTTTTCACAAGTTTTCCTGGGAACTGAAGTCCAAGTGTCCTTCCCCTCTCTGTTAGAATCGCTGCCTGAAGAGCCAGAGAAAGCCAGCAGCAGCAGCAGCTTTTGCAAATCGTTCCTCCAGTCACAAGCCTGCTCTCAACGTTCTTTGGGGACAAGCAGCTGCAACTTTCTCTCTGGGCATCCTGCTTAGCTTCACTGACATGTCGGCTTTCTCCAGAGCAGCTCCCCGGGAGCAAGACACCAAGGGAGAAAGTTGCAGCTGCCTGCCCCCAAAGATCGTTGAGAGCAGGTTTATGACTGGAGGAACGATTTGCAAAAGTTGCTACTGCCACCGGCTTTCTCTGGCTCTTCGAGCAGCGATTCTAACAGAGAGGGGAAGGACACTAGGACTTCAGTTCCCAGGAAAACTTGCGAAAACGATCAAGTGTTCTCCACGTGAAAAAAGTCACTTGTAGCTTGGCTCTTAGTCTTATTGTGTGCAAAGAGAAACCCAAGACACAATCATTTCCTTGATGTTTTGGTACCCTGTGAGGTTGTTGTGCTTTGTGAAAGACACCTACTTCCAAAAAGCTATGACTATGCTGTCTTCATTTTCATGTAACTTTTCCTAGAGATGAAACAAGAGGGTAAGTGAATCGAGACTGCATCCACATAGAGATTTTTCTCCACCTTATTTCCCATACTGCAGCATTTTTCCCCTGAGCATCCCCATAACATGGTCTTCTAATCATCCTCTAAGCACCCACTTTCTAGTTGTTTCCTTTTTATATATATATATAAATTTTTATTTTAATTACTAACATCAAAACTACAAACAGAAAAAGGAAACAAGGGGGGAGGGAAAAAACAACATAAGAACACAGACTACAACTACAAGTATTGAATTCCCTTCGTAATACAATTATTTAAAGTTAAACTTTCTAATATGCTATTAGATTGGTAGATCTTATAAGATACGAACTACAGTCAGGATCAGGTCTTCTTCCCCCCCCCCCACCCCGCGTCTCGGTCTCAGTTCTCTTTGAACACCTACAATAGCTGTGCTCACTCCCTCCTCCCCACTCCCCCCTTCAGATTCTGGATCTTCTTGCTCGAACTCTTGATGATTAAGCACAAAATCCCTCAGCTGTACTTCTGATATTATCTTGTAGGCTTGGTCTTTATATCTAAACCAGATGCCTTCCGGAAATAACCATTTGTATTTTATATCACGCTTTCTCAGAAGAGCTGCAAACCTTTTGTACTTGAATCTTCTTTTCCGAGCTAGAAATGGAACGTCCTTCAATATCTTAACCTTGTTGCCAAGAAAGTCCAAGTCCACGTTAGTCGAATTATATAAAATGGTGTCCCGAGTCTTCTTAGATGAAAAGTCAATAATAATCTCGTGAGGCAGCTGACGCTTCGTTGCATATTTTGAAGGTGTCCGACGGACTTCCAGAATATCGCTTTTTAACTCTTCTTTAGTTGCCTTTGCGAATGACGCCAAAAGTTCCGACACCAGATCCTTTAAATTTTCACTTTCCTCCTCCTTCACATTCTGTAAACGCAATACCATCTGAGCACGATCCACTTGTAGTCCTATCAATTGATTCTCCAAAAGCTTTACTTCTTTGTTTGTAGCTCTCATGAGTGTTGCATTTTCACGAGCAGATTTCTCTGCCTCGAGCGCTACATCTTTAGTGGTTTTCACTTCATTTTCAACTGAACCAACCCTTTGTCCGATTTCATTTAGCCTATCAACAAAGGGCTTCATAGCTTCAACAACCGACCGTTTAACCACCTCTTCAAGAGTCTCTCCCTTCCCCTGCAGCGCAGCTGAAACCGATTTGCCCACAGCAGGGCTCTGCTTTTTCATCGCCATCTTGGGGGGGGGGAGTCCGCCAACTAAGTTCCAAAACTCAATGAAGGGGAAGATATCCGAACCTTCTTAAGCTTCAACTCTCACCAATCCTTCGCATACGCTTAAAGTAACAGAAGGGATCCGCTTACTTACAGGCTTTCACCTTAAATCTGCTTGTTGCCATTCTCCATGGCCCGGCAGCACGCGATGTGCTGCACAAGTCTGCTGGCCTCCATAGGAGCAGATGGGCTATTTACCCCCTGGATCAACTTCAGGGGGCTCTTCCCGCAGCACTCCGGACCCTGACCCCCTACCTGGGAGTCCTGGGGGTTAACCCTCGCGGGTCAACCACCCGGTCAGGCTGCTCGGCCGCTTCCTCCCAGACCTGCGGAGAGGAGCGTCCGACATGGCCGGGAAAACGAAACCAAAAAACCCACTTTCTAGTTGTTTCCCATTCATAATGAAGTTGGATCTGTTCCAATCTGGTTTCAGAACTGGTCATGGGACAGAAAGAGCATTGCTTGCACTGGAGGATGACATGCACTGGGAGATGGACAGGAGGAGTATGACTTTTTGTTAATTCTCCTGGACCTCTCAGTGGCTTTTGAGATAATTGATTATGGTATCCTTCCAGACTGTTTTTCAGAGTTGGGTCTGGTAGGTACTCTTTTGATACTACCTCAACAGTAGGCTTCAGAGTATCGTGCTGGGGGCCTGCTGTGCTGTATGTTGGCCCCTGACCTATGGGGTTCTGTCTTGTCCCCCATGCTTTTCAACATCTATGTAAAGCCACTGGGAGAGATCTTTTGGAGATTTGAGTTGCCACCAATATGCGGATGATGCTGAGCATTATTTCACACTTTCAGAAGATCCCAGGGAGGCTATGGAAACCATGAACAGGTGCTTAGAGGCAATTTTGGGATGGATAACAAGCTGAAACTTAATCCCAACAAAATGGAGATGCTGCTGGGGTGGGGGTGAGGCTTGACCCAGGAATGGGGATATCTCCTGTTCTGGATGGGGTTGTACTCCCCCTAAAGGAGCAGGTTCATAACTTGGGGGTTCTGCTGGACCCACGTCTGCTATTGGATAAACAGGTCGCCATGGGTGCCTTTAATCAGCTCTGGCTGGTGAGCCAGCGGAAGCTCTTCCTGGACAGGAAAGATCTTACCACTGTGGTGCCTGCTCTGGTATAACATATATATTAGATTACTACAATGCGCTCTGTGTGGGGCTATCCCTTGAAAGCTGTCCAGAAACTTTAGTTGGTATAGAATGCTGCAGCCAGAATGTTCATTGGAGTGGGTCATAGAGATCATATCAATCTAGTCTTGTTCCATCTGCACTGGCTCCCAATTGGCTTCTGGGTCCAATTCAGGGTACTGGTATTGACTTATACAGCTTGGGACCAGTTTACTTTAAGGACCACTTTCTCCCATATGAAACTGCCCATCCACTCTGGTCATCTTTGGAAGCCCTGCTTTGGATGCCCCTGCCATCTGAGTTTATACTGTTGTCAATCCAAGAAAGGGCCTTCTTTGTTGTGCTGCTGAAACTTTAGAACTCCCTCCCCAATTAGATGTGTCTGCTTCTCCCTGACATTGTCTTCTGCCAGTCAGTAAAGACTTCTGCTTCAATTTGCATACCCTCAGTAATCTCTTATTGGTCCTCCTCCCTAGTTGTGTTTTTTGTATATCTAGATGTCTTTACCATTTTCTTCAATATATATACATTTAATGCTGTTTTTAATGTTTTTAATGTTTTGATGCCTTGTTGTTCACCGCTTTGGGGGCCCTATTTGAGTGGAAAGGAGGCATATAAATGTTCTAAATAAAATAATATAAATGAAAAGGTCTAGATTAGAGATGGGCACGAACTAAAGTTTGTCATGAACTGGGCCATTTCATGCTTTATGAACCAATGGTTTGTGGAAGCCCATTTTCAACAAACTTCCACAAACTGGTCTGCCAGTTCATTTGGTTCGTGTACAAGCCCCAAACCCCTTTCTGTGCCACTGCAAAGCGGCACAGAAAGGGGCATTTCACTCCCTGATCAGCTGCTTGTTGGGGATCTCCCCGACAAGCAGCTGATCTAAGCCGGTGGAGGGAATGCTACTGTGAAGCAGCACAGAAAGGGGCATTTAACCCTCCGATCAGCTGCTTGTCAGGATCTCTCCAACAAGCAGCTGATCCAAGCCGGAATGCCCCTTTCCCTGCTGTCAGGATCTCCGTGACAAGCAGCTGATCCAAGCTGGTGGGGGTGAAATGCGCCTTTTTGTGCCACTTTGCAGCAGCACGGAAAGGGGTATTTAAACCCCACGAACCACAAACCATGAACCGGTTTGTAAACTGGGGCAAGTTCGTGAAAGTTCATGGTTCGTGAAACCGGACGAACCACAAACCACACAGTTTGGTTTTATCCCGGTTTGTGCCCACTTCTAGTCTAGATACTTACTTTTTAAAAACCATAAACAAGTTGGAAATTTATAAGAGCTAGTTAATATAAAGTTATTATACTATATAATATATGCTATATTATATTATTATATATTACTATATTATACTATATGTTATACTATATAAAGTTATTATACTATAGTTCCATAGTGACTACTCAGAAGTCCTCTAGCAGCATGAAAAGGGAAAAATGCAGTGAAAAAAGTAGCTGATAGAGGGATCTGTACACAAAACTCTTATGTGGATACTCCGTTGTCATTGTGAATGCTTCTGCATTTGTGATGGCGGTGACAGGGAAATGGAGAATCCTTCCCATGTGGAACCAGCCAAAGACTAGAATTTACTTTCAACAGGTTTAGATCTCTGATTGAATTCTCATTGCATAAACAAATCAAAGATTAATGAGTCAACAAAGTTAAAATGCTAGGAAACCCATACATAGAAATGGGTATTTATACACTAACCCAGTATGATCCTTTGGAATTTTGGAACAACCACTTCTAATTGCATAAAAATATAGTACGTTTCTCATCACTTTTTCACAGGTATATTTTGTGTTCTGTGTGGGATTCTACTTATGCTTTTACCTGAAACAAAGGGAATTTCCCTTCCAGAGACAGTGGAAGATGTGGAACAATTACGAAGGTACTTGCTATGTGTCTTTATATATTCTCATAGGCATTCTTGAAAATTCATATTCTTGAATCACTGGATTTTCAGACTCTATTTCAGCAACTGTTACTACCCTTAGGAAACAACTACACATTGCATTTAGTTCCATAATCATTTAAAGACTTTTCCCCCTTTCCAAATTCAGATTCTGGGGTTTTTTTTTCAGAGGACAAAATAGCATGAGGGAAGATGGGATCTTTAACCGTTTCTTTACATGCTGCCCCCATGCCCTCAATTCTTTTAACCCTGTTGGAGAAAATGTATCTGTATTTTTTCTCAGCAGGGGTAAAAAGGGCTCAAGGGAGAGCCTCTGCTCCTCCAAAAAATAGCTTAATGCCTGCATTTAGGAAAGAAAATACGCCTTTAAAATGATCACAGAATGAATGAAATGTGTAGTTCCACCTTAGATGTCATGAGCTGCATGATCTGAAAAACACACATTTTTACTTAAAATATGTCAAACTTTTTTCCATGATTAAAGCAAAAGTTTTTTCTCCTCTTATACCACAGTTTCAATAATTGTTGTGGGAAAAGCAAACACCAGGAAATCAACTCATACATTTGATCTTTTACCAAGTGTTGGCAAAGCATCATCAGTTATCTGGTTCTCACTTTGATGTCCAATGGATGCCATTATCATGTTGGCTAGAGAAGATCAATCTGGCTTAGTCATAATAAATAACTGTACAACATTTCTTTATACTATAAAGACATTCGAAATAAACATAATTTTTTTCCCTATGACTTTGGAAAGATGAACATATTTTCTGAGCTTATTGTTTCCAGAGTGGGAACTGTTCTGTGTGGCTCTTGTGGAAGAGTAATAGTTTTCTTTCAACGAAGTGCAGCACCAAAATCTTGGGGTTTTTTTACCTGCTAGGTCTTTTGGTCATTCCTTCTCTAATTATGGAGAACAATTACTTAACTGCTGTTGGATTCCATGAAATTAAAATGGTCCACAATTTTGTGATGAAATCAAAACTGTTCTAAGGATTTGGTGACAGTGAAGCAAAGCAAAATGGATAAACATACTAAAAGAAGAGTAAAAGATCATTGATATTTTCAGAGTAGAATAGAGGAAGGTTATCCCATTTTATCTTCACAACAACCTTGTATAAGATAGGTGAGACTGAGAGATAATTATTTGCCAAAGCCGTACATTGACCATCATAGTTGAGTAGAAATTTGAACCCAGCATTCAATCCATTGCATCACATTTATTCTAACTGATGGGGGTATTAAGGTCTAGAATATACTCAGCTTGTGGCTATAAAAAAGCAAAGATTCAGGAACTTTATTGGGGCTGAACACACACACACACACACACACACACACACACACACACACACCTTGAAGCAACAGCATACAATCTCACTAGTTCCTGATTATTCTATAGCATGTATTGGCAAATTTCTCAGGTGCAGTCCTATGGACTTGTTCCAAAATTCTCTTGCTGTGACTACTCAGCAGCAGTCGCACAAACATTAACACTACATTTGTGCACACACCACAGATTAATGTACCTGCAAACACACTCTTCAGTTCAGTAGGGAGCACACTTGGGTAGGAAATGCCCTTCTTCTTTGTGGGAGAAGTTAGTTGCTAGGTAATTCCAATTAAACAGCATTCTTACACAATCTCAGCATGTTTCTGTTGTATATTTATTGCTTATTATATACACGGACAGCGCGTGAACAGCAAAATCCGCGGGAGACACATGTAAGTACAATCGCGTGGAGAACGCGTGAAATTCGTATCGTCTGTTTCGGCTCTAAGTACTACTTATTCCACACTGAAGACTCAGGTGCTCACTGAAAGGGTAAGACTCTGTTTACGGCTGAAAGAAAGA
This sequence comes from Eublepharis macularius, assembly GCF_028583425.1. Lineage (NCBI taxonomy): Eukaryota > Metazoa > Chordata > Lepidosauria > Squamata > Eublepharidae > Eublepharis > Eublepharis macularius. Next base: position 136,141,112 of record NC_072790.1, read on the forward strand.
CCCTTCTACCCAGCAGCAAGAACTGTTGTAAACTTGTGATATGTTCTAAGCTAGCAGAACTGGTTGTATTCAGATGTCAAGACAAACTAATTATTCAATGGGAGGTTGGGGGATTGCATTGGTTGTGAGTCGTGACTCACAATCATAAATTGTTTGCTGTGCTCTCCTTGGTCCTCTCACTTCACTTGAATACTTGCCAACTTGCAATAATGTCTTAACTATACACACCTCCTCCAATTGTAGTTCTTCTCCTACAAGCCAGGATTCTAAAATGAAAAGTTTAGATGCAGAGGGAATTAGGAGAGCTGAGGGGAGTGTACAAAGACAGCGAACGAACTGTCCTTGTGCCTAGTGGTGACAAATCTGAAATTAAACAGTGTTTATTTTGCCATCTGAATGCAGCCACTATAAGCCAGTCTTTATGAAGACAGGCAATAGACAAAATACTGCTCTCTTCTCTGAAATAAAAGTGTAGAATGGAAGGAAAATGTTTGTGGGAGTTGGACTGCAATCTTAAGCATACTAATGAGAAAGCAAGTCCCATTGAACATGCTGGGACTTGCTTCCAAGTACTGGATTGGCTGTTGTTTTGCTGAGAGCAAGGAGATATAATAGCAGTGTGTTTCTCTGATTCCTAGCAGGTGGCGTGAAATGCATTATCTTTCCAGAGTGCCTGTGATATGGCTTACCTACAAAAAATGAATGAAATTAGGGGAGTATGTGATATGTGAGAGCACTTATTTGTTATGTATAAATATTTTTTTTTGAATCTGGGGAAATTAATAATTTTCTATAACAAAGAGAGAGAATAATGGAGATTATGTGGTATTTTTGTATTTAAAAATGTTAGCTGAACAGGTATTGCTGAGTGTAACAACAAGTACCAAACCTTGTTAAGTCTGTGAGCACTTTCAGCCTTTTGAAAGCATTGAGTGGGTGACATCTCAAGTGGCTGCCATGAGGGCCAGAGCCAATTGCAAACTATTGGGAGGTTCCAAACCAAGTGTTCTATTCTGATGAAGACAACTGTTTCTGAATAGAGGTTCCCTGGAAATACAAAGCTGATGCTTCCTGAGCTCTTCTTAAGCACCTTCTGCTCTGTCGTGGGAAAATTTTGGAGTTTGGCTCTGAAAGACCTAGGCCCATAGCAGCATTCCATCTAGAAATTACAAGCGGCAGTTTAAAACACTCCAAAAGCAGAGTTTTTTTTTTCTCTACTCCTCTTCAACCCCCTCCCTTTCTCTTTCCTTAACTTTCGGTTTTTCCTTATCTCCTTTTACAAAGCAGCCTGCTAAGGAATGTGCTACATTTGGCACACTATAAAGGATAGGGAAAAAAAGCAAGGTCGTAGGCCTGAACTAAAAAGTCACGCATGCGCACAAGCCATTACATTTCACTGCACATTTCTGCTGACTTCAGCAACGAAGTCCTAAGACTGTCTTGCAGAGAAGGTAAACAAGTCTTTTTGGTCACCCTGGATCAGGTCCATTAGCCAATGGGATCACTCCAGTAGTGACGACACACAGCCCATTGGACCACTATATAAGAGGGTTACAAGCCACTGTAGAGAGCTCTGGACTCTGAACCTGGGAGTCTAGGGACACTACCTGCCCACGTGGAGCCTGGACGGCTGGGGACAGACCATCAGAGCATCCCAGCCAAGTAGCCAGGGAGGCTCTCCCTTTTAGGGAGCCTCACTGCTGCACTTCAGCTCCAGCCCAGGGAATGCCCAGGCTTTTCTATAGTTGTCTTAGGTTTAAGTGTTAGAATATAAGTTGCCTGTATTCATCTAGTGTGTTAAGTGATTTTTAGGATTTTAGAAGTTAAGTTGTAAGCTGAAAATTTGAGTTGTATTCTAATTGTAGCAAACTGCTTTGTGTTTCATTTTACCCGGCTTCAATAAACCCTTCTGCTTTAGCATTATATTGTGTAAGTGTTAAGTACCCTTAAAGGTGGGAGACAAAGGCTTACCCCAAAACCAGGACGACTGGCTACGGAGGACCATAAGAACGGACCCCAAGAAGAAAGAGCTAACCGGCAGGCTCCGGTCAGGGAGGGAGAGAGTAGGAGTCACAGGGGGAAGGGCTGCAGGCAGGTCCCTGGGATCCCCCTGGCACTAGTTTCTCTCTCTCCATCAAAGGTGGGAAGGAGCCACCCATAAAAATTCCCACCACATGCTCCAGTGAGTTGGAAGAAAGCCAGGACTGGCTCTTTGCTTTGAGGAACAAAGAATTGGGGGGCCAGGAAACACATCAGCAACCACCACTCCAGTGAGCAAAGTTTGAAGTCTTCCTGTCTTCCTTCAACTTAAGTGTCTCTTCCATTGGAGAAAGAGTCACTTCTGCTGCAGGAAGGCTCCGTAAGCTTCTTGAAAGATTCTTGGATACGCCCCCATGGCACCCACAGACACCACATTGGGGATCACTTTGCTAGGCCCAAAACAACAACCATCCAAGCCCTGGCATACTCCATCAGCTCTCTCATCCAGCAAACCCAAAACACTTCTTATAACCTGAGCCCAATCAGAATTAGGCCATGATTTCCTGGGTAGGTTTGATTTCCAAGGAGATTCTGGACTAGGACCATTTTCACACGGCCAGGCGCCCGGAACTCACGGCATAAAAGCTTCTTCCTAGCGCGATTTCCTGGCACAATCCCGTTTAATGGCCCTTTTTCTGCATCATCGGGCCATTAAAGGGGATCGTGCCGGGAGATCGTGCTAGGAAGACACTTCATGCTGTAAGTTTGCGCGATCTCCCGGGGTGCGTGTGAAAACAGCCAACTTTTTGACTACATTTGGACTATAATTTGAGTGCCTGGGGATACACGATTTTAAGGTTGTCTAGAATCAATTAATTGCCATTTGCAGCGAGGCAAAATCTGCTTGTGGAAAGAGCTTTCCATGCACATAGCTAGCAAAGATGCAGATGAATATTTGTATGAGCAACCATATTGCAGTGCTCCTCTCGGCCCCACTGAAGCAGGTAAATTCATCTTTTGAGATGAACAAGACTCTGTGTCCTCATCTAGAATCATCAGCCAGTGCCACTATTAAGCTTGCTTGATAACTTTGTAGGATTTACTGAAACACAAGTATAGTGCCCTGTTCTTTGGCCTTTGCTGTCAAAGCTAAGATTATTGTTATTAGCATTAGTATTAAAATATTAGTGAGAATGCACTTTATTTTTTCTTGTATTGTGTTTGAAGTTGTTTTCTCTGAATAAATGTTTTATTTAAAATTTATTTGGCACTGCTTTGTTTCAAACTCTTCGCATAGAACCACCAACACTGGATCTATACTACATAGCTAATAGTCTTTAGGAGGTTAGAAAACCCAATTTACAGATTCAGAAAGGTATATGCTGCCTCTTCAGAGATCTGTTTGAGGCGGTATATACATTTCTAAATAAAATTTGTTTTAATCAGGTTCTTATCATACCTGAAGGTAAATATGTGATGTAGTGATGGAACTATGCTCATGACATGTGACTTTAATCCCGTGTGTTAAAATTCACACACTCCTCAAATTGGACCTATGTGAAAGGCCCAAATGGAAGAAACCTGGTGTTTTTTCCCAGTATTCTTGCCAATGGGTGCACTGCAAAGACACTGATATAATGGACAAATCTGACTCTTAAATTAAACTTTATTAATATTTAATACAATTAAATATTAGAGTATTTATTTAGGATCTTTGTGTTTTTCATCACAGACACTAAAGTATTCTCTCTCACCCTAGCATTTCCTGCTGCAGGTCTGATTGGACCATTCACAGATAGCAGCAGCGATTTCTAAGGTTATGGACAACGGAAAAGTGTACCCTATCTGCATGCAGCCCAATTCACACTAATGTTTCCTTATTCCACTATAGGCAAGCAGGATACAATTCAAACCCTAAAGATAAAATCCACTCGTTGAGAGCACTCGTCCACCCACAGAAGTCAGAACAAATACAGGAAAATTACAATTAAAGTTAGGATATAAGTCTGGTGAATCAGAAAACAGTAAATAAAAGGAACTTATTTTATTTCTTTTAGCTCTCAGTGAAATGGTGAAGTGTGAGTTCCAGGCAGCTAAAACAAAACAGTATGTAACTCAAGAAGCCCAAGCTTCTTGCTAATGAGATGTATATGTTTTGAAGAATACAAAACACGTTGAAAGGAGGTATCAAAAACCAGGCTATCTGGTTGCATAGCTTACATGATTTACATATTTATTTTTCTTTCATGTAATTTTTTATAACATTGCAACCAGAATCTCTCTTCTTGTATGTGTTGCTTTCAACAGGAAATCATGGGTTTTCACTCATTATTCTTTCAATCCATGGAATATACCTAGATACTCGAACATAAACCCCAGGCTTCATGGGCTGGGCACAGCCAAGACCCCAGGAGGTGACTCCCTGCAGGATATATTTTCCTTGCTCTTCACAGACTAGAGGCCCTCCACTGTCACCCTACAAAGGAGAAGGAAGGGGGGAAATGAAGGAATTTAATATAATCAAATATACAGACATTTCCTGACAAACTTGTTCCATATCTTGCCATTTTGAATGGAATTACACAATTTTGCTTTCCTCCCACACAATCAGACACAGGGTATGAGAACTATAGACCCTGTGGCATCTCATGCTCAAACAGACAAGATCTTTCTGTCCATCCATAGAATTAGCGTGTGCAGCTTCAATTTGTCTTGGGACCATGCAGAGAAAGGAGGGTGATTAACATTTCAAATTCCACTCAGTTTTACTGATCAGAACCAGGCTCCTTACTTTATTAACATTTTAAAGGAGAATGCATAATTAAATGGCACATCTTTTCTCCTTAAAATCCTGATTCACGAAGTGTGAAGCTGATTCTCTTCCTGAGCTAGGAGGCTCTTCTACCTACTAATGGATTAAATCTATCCCTAACTTCCATTACGAAGAATCGGGATCCTTTTACATACAAAAATCTTGAGCACAGGGTTAATGTGCCTAAGGGGAGAGTGGGACTGTGCATACTAGCCCTGTCCATTTACAAGCACATTGGCCTGGTCCCCTGCCCTCATGCATTCACTTTTTGAACATGCAGCAAGTACAGAATTACACCAGTAGATTTCTTCTCCATGGTGAAAAACATTAAAAAAGCAGTATTCTGGACCATGGGGACAGAGCATGCATGTCCAGAGTTTTTATGCACATAAGCATTGTGTCCGTGTGAGGTGAACATGCAATGGACTAGCACGGTCATTCATGCACAGGACCAGCATGTTTGCTTCTGCTCCCCCTCTACATGGCTGACCCACAAATGTTAAAAACACGAGGAAGTAGGAAAGAGATGTGCAGGTTTCCATTGCCCCTATACAGGACTCGGAGAGACTAATCTGCTTATTAATTTAGCTATATTGAATGGAATTACACGATTTTGCTTTTCCTCTCAGTGATCTCAATTTCTGTATGCTACCCTGGTCATCTGAGGCTTCCAACATGTCAAGCCTTCTTAAAGTAGTTTTCCCACCATATTTTCTGGTGCCACCTTCCATTGCAAAATGGGATGAAAGCTCACACATGATACATCTATCACGAGATGAATTATTTATCAGCGGTTCAGCAGAACCCAACCTAGAAGTAAATTCAGGTGACAAAACAACTGTTTGAAATCTAAGCATGTGAAAACTGCTTCACAAGGGAAGCTGCCTCCAAAATCTCCAGCCTTCACATTACTGCTACAAACATAGTAGGGATTATGTATTTCTATTAGATACCAAAAATCAGATAGATGCTTTGTTTCGTATTTTGAATCTCAACTCATTTAACCAATTGGAAGGCAATGTTAGATCTATTTTCTGCTGTTTGGCATGTTTAGCTGCCGAGGCTCATAAAAAGCCTTTAACACCCAAACCCAGTTTTTTTCTGTATAAAGTCAAGCCTGTTGTCATCAGCCACTCTTACCTGACAACTATCAGTACCGCCATCAATATTACCAGCACAGAGTTCGGTGGTTCTGACTCTGCCATTCAGAAATTCAGGCCGATTACACACTTTATTTTCAATTACAGGGAAGCCAGTCTCCTTCAGAACACCATCGCCGCCAGTTCCTTTGCAAGCAAGGCAAAAATGTGTAACTAAATGGAATAAACAGTTCCTGAACAATATACATTTTGGGATGCAATAAGTAGGTTAAAGGAATCAGAGTAAATTCGCCTCCTTTCAGCTTATTATATGAAGCAATTAATTCTACAGAACCCTTTCCTCATTTATCCGTGGCATGAAATGAATGATATTTTAGTTTGCTCATGTCCTTGAGACACAATAATAAATATTAGCTAAGTATTGAGCAATGTAATGAAATTCCAACAACTCATCCTGTGTCTCATGTCTAAAGCTAATAAGAAGCAGTCCTCCTATAAGAAAATTTGCAGTCCTCCTATAAGAAAATAGGAGGACTGCAAACCGACATTTATGGTCTGCAGCTGCATATTCCTACACAGCAACATTGTGTAGATGGGTACAAGAGACCATGCCACCCTAGATCTGCACTAAATTGGATGCCGATTAAGAATGAAGTCACGTCACCTTTTTCTGCCTTCACCCAATGGTAGAGATCTGAATGCTATTATAGCCTAAGAAAGGTCAAATGTTCACTACAATTTCTAGCACAACATAAATAAAGCTTGCAAAACTTCCTCTGTTCTATGACTTCCAGTACATATTGAATTCTTCCCAGTTGTTGCACACGGATTTCTCCCTCTACGATGTTTATAGTGGAAAATAAAATATCTATGTAAAAGCCCCCTCAAATGATCTGCAAACAATCCTAGGTACAATACTTTACATGTTGTAGGAATAACAGTGTGCACCTCATCTCACAAAGCTACAAACCAAACCTTAGGAGGCACATCTCATTTAATCTATTGTAAATCAATCGCTAACTCAAGGCTCCTTCCCCTGGCCACTCAAATAGGCAGTTATCCGTCCACTAATTAAAAAATCATCCCTGGACAAAACTGATGTGGCCAATTATCACCCAGTCTCTAATCTGCCCTTTTTGGGTAAAGTGATTGAGAGAGCAGTAGCTGACCAACTCCAGATCATTTTGGAAAACTAGCACTCTAGACCCTTTCCAGTCTAGATTCAGACCAGGGCATGGGACAGAGAGTGCTAGTAGTGTTAGTGGATGATCTGTCTAAATATAGACAAAGGCCATGCCTCTTTATTGCTCCTCCTGGATCTGTCTGCAACCTTTGACACAACAGACCATGCCATCCTGTCGAGGTGTTTAGAAATAGAAGTGGGCATCAAAGGATGTGCCCTGGACTGGTTTAAATCTCATGGAATGGATGCAAAGGGTTGCTGTTGGAGATCAGCTATCTCCAGAATGGGAACTATCTTGTGGGGTTCCACAGGGCGCAATCCTATCTCCCATGTTATTCAACCTCTATGTAAAACTTTTAGGAGAACTCATTCACAGCTATGAAGTGGGATGTCATCAATATGCAGATGACACCCAACTCTGTACCTCGCTATTCAAGTCCCCACAGGATGCAGTAGAAATCTTAGATCACTGCCTGACAGACGTGGTGAAATGGCTGGAAAATAACAAATTGAAATTGAACCCAGATAAGACTGAAGTGATGCTTGTTGGGAAGGCAGAGATCTTGAAAGACATTATACTCCTCACTGTCAATGGAGTTCGTCTGACCCTTGCAGACTCAGTCAAGATCATAGGAGTTATACTGGATCCAGAACTACTACTAGAAAAACAAGGCAGCCACAAAAAATGCTTACTACAATCTCACTCTAGCCTGGAAGATGGCTTCTTACCTCGACATGGCCGACTTAGCCACCTGGATCCATGCTATGGTAACATCAAAACTTGACTATTGTAATTCACTATACATTGGTCTCCCATTTAAGTTAACTAGGAGGCTCCAATTGGTGCAAAATGCTGCAGTTTGACTGTTAGCAGGAGCGAGCAGAGGCATGAACATCACTCCCTTCCTACAGTCACTCCTTTGGCTACCTATCAGTTACCATGCTCAATTCAAGGTATTGGTTATTACATATAAAGCTCTTCACGGCCTTGGCCCAACGTTCCTACGGGCCTGCCTCCCTTCCTATGTCCCTCCATGGCAGCTTAGCTCATCTGAACAGGGTCTCTTACAGATGCCAGTGTGCACATGGGCAAAATCAACAGCAGCCTGTACACAGGCTTTCTCGTGGAACGGCCTGCCTGAGGAGGTCAGGAAAAACCCCACTCTCACTGGCTTTCCGCAAACGATGCAAAACCGAATTATTCAAAAAGGCCTTTTACTCAGATAGAAGGGAAGTATTGTAGGGAGGGGGTCTCAGATGCTTCACTAATGAGTTCACCACTATGTTGCCTTGCATATTATCTGTTGCTTTGAATATGTACTCCTACATACTACCTGTGCTTCATGTTATCTAATGTCAGTCCTAGAATTGGTTATGTTCAGTTTCAGCAATTCTTCAGCTCTGTACTGGATCCTTACCAATGCTATGTCTTTGTAAAATCCTATGACATTGTTTATGGAAATGTCCTTGACACTGTTTGGAAATGACCTTGATATTGATTGTACTAATCTCACACTATGTAATCAGCCTTGAGTCTCAGTGAGAAAGACGGACTATAAGTGACATGCATACATACATACATACATACATACATACATACAAACAAACAAACAAACAAAAACAAACAAAGAGAGAGCAATGATCCCAGTCAAAGTACCTTATCAGGACATACATTGTTAAACTTTCTTATAGTGACTTTTCTCCACAATTTCCTGGCCTCATCCCTTCCCCATAGGTGCCCTTCTCCTCCAATCACCACAGGGATTCTCCAGACTTTCTTTAGTATAAACAACGGTTAGATCACTATAATACAATAACATTGTAATGACCAGGGCTTTTTTCTGGGAAAAGAGGTAGTGGAACTCAGTGGTGGAACTCAGGACCACACAATGATGTCACTTTGAGTTAGCTGGAACAAGGGGGGAGTTTTTTAAAGTTTAAATCTCCCTCAGTGAAAATGGTCACATGGCTGGTGGCCCCGCCCCCTGATCTCCAGACAGAGGGGAGTTTAGATTGCCCTCCACGTTGCCTGAGTGACGCAGAGGGCAATCTAAACTCCCCTCTGTCTGGAGATCAGGGGCGGGGCCACCAGCCATGTGACCATTTTCAAGAGGTGCCAGAACTCCATTCCATCATGTTCTGGCAGAAAAAAAGCACTGGTAATGACCTACTGCTGTGATCTATTAGCTCCTCTGAAGTCACAGCATTTGTTTTCATTTTAAAAAGTAAGCCTCTAGACCTTCTTGTGAAAATATAGGGAGAATTCAGAGAACAAATAGATTGTGGCAATATATTGTTATAATGTGATTATGCTGTAGTGATCTAGCAATAACTGATTTTTTTTAAGTGCTCCATGGCAGAGGGGAAATGATGGATGTGCAGGGGCTAAGGCAAAACAAATGTCACTAGTGTCAGTGGAACATTGATCATATTCCCTTACACACAGTGTGAAAAAGTGCTTTGCTTGTGAGCTTTCAAAAAGGATTGTAGGTTTGGGACAACATTGTATGGATGCTCCCCCTCCCCAAAAGCCCTCCATGTGGAAGCAACACAAGTCTTCTTTATATGTCATACCTCAGAAAGGTGAAAATAAAATGGTAGGATGACGATGCAAAATGGTAGGAAAGAGGCAATGCAAAATATTGTTTAGATATATTGGAGTATAGAATTCACTCACCTTTTGTTTCACCCCATCCTGTGACATAGCATTCTGCTCTGTCTGCTACCATGGTATTGACTAAAGGCAGACATGCGGGAATTACCTGATTGGTGATCTCAACAGGGCTGAAAGAAACATTTCCATGAAGTTTGGCCGATTGCATTTTTTAAAACTACTATTACAGTCATCCTGGAGAGATTCATACGAAACATGTTCTGTATTGTGAACCTTTAAGCAGCAATGTTTTTTAAGCGAGGTGTTCCTAGAATACTAAGATTCTCGAATATGTCTCTCTTATAATAAATGCTGCTTCCAGGCAAGTGTAGGTGAAGAGCTCAAAACCTCAGTACTGAGCAATATGCAGTTCTAGGGCTTTTTAATTGCAATCTCATGAAGCCTGATCACATGCATGTGTTCTCTGAAGTAACCCCTACTTCTGAGAAAATATGCATAAGATTGAGTGAAGACAGACATAATGTTTTTAAAGCAGTGGAGCTGGTTTGAAAGCACCCTTATATTGTATTCTATGTAACTATACCTTTTCCTGTCCTGAGCTAAGTTCTACAAGTTTGCAGCAAAAGCTAGTTGTGGGGGTACCGATCAGTAAGTATTCCTGATGTTGCTTTGAAAACTTATATCTGATGCTTTTATGAGGATAGCCTGCTAAGAAATGTGGGAGAGGGGAAAGATTGATGGCTGATTAAGCATTCGAATTTTCTGATGTACATATCTGAAAAGCTGTAGAGATGATATCACCCTACTGGTAAAGAAGTTGCTGTAAGCACTGTTGAAATGCTTTCATGTCTTCAACATTAATACTCCAAAGTTGTGATATGAGACCATTTTGATCACACATTATTTTCTCATTCAGTAGAAGTATGTTGGAACAGAAGCTGAGAGCCAAGCTACAAGTGACGCCTTACACAGGTTGGACACTTGTCAGCTTCCCTCAAGTTTTGATGGGAAATGTAGGCATCCTGGTCTTGCAGCTGTAATGGAGAGCCAAGCTGTAAAACCAGGACACCTACATTTCCCATCAAAACTTGAGGTAAGCTGACAAGTGTCCAACCTGTGTAAGGCGTCACTTGTAGCTTGGCTCTTAGATGTATCTGTTTCATACAAGTCACTTCTGACACCAAGTTGCTATCTCTAAATGTATACATAATACAACACATGTTGCAAACTGATAATTATTGCTCAAGGAAAAAGAATAGTGTAGTATTGCTTCACATGGAAACCTGTTTGCATAAAGCAGCAACTCCCTGCAGATATTTGAATCATGCCAACCCAATACTTCCCTCCTGCTTTGAACACACTGTTAAACTATAAGGGGAGTCATTCACCATGTTGAACGCTCAATTTCACTCTTCAGTAGTTACCATGTCACAAAAATAACACATGCATTGGGCAATAAGCAGAATAAGGGCTATGACCCAAAGGATACCTGTCCAGTTTCAGCAAGGCCATGTCTGCCCCACTTGGTTCCTTGAACATCTTTTCAACATTGCGGTTTTGTACCGATACCTCTGTAGCCCTCTCCTTATGTAGCCCAAGTACCACTTTGTAAGCAGCAGGGTTTCGTGACCTGGAAGAAGGAGTTTTGCTGGGTAAGAGCATATCCAGACAACCAGGATTCATGACTGTTCATCATGGCTGAAGAGGACAAAAGCCCCCTGAAAGCTGTTAGAGCCTTCTGGGTTCTAACATTTTGGGTTGTATTTTGACACTTATAGGTCCTCTAAATGCCCCAAGTTTTATAAACTGCTAAATATTTTCCTTGTAAGTGAATTAAAGTAGCCAGCAGCTAATTTTCATAAGATCCTCATTTCCATTAGGTCTCCAAAGTCTGCAAACAATAAAATTACAACCAACTTGATAGAACTATTAGTAGGCTAATTTCATTTTTGCCTTCTTTCCCCTTCTTCAAAACCTTTATTTAATCTGACTCAATTCCAACCCCCGCCCTCTCCCTATCCACTTTGGCACCTGGATACATTTTTCTTTCTCTCTGTTTTTCTAGAGAAAAAGTTTAATTACAGTCTGACACCATACAGTGTTAGATAATACACATAAACTATGCTTATCTTAAGCAAGAACTCAAGAATGACTTGCTAGCCAAGAAATCCTTCCCTGGCACATACAAAGAACTGTGACAAAGAAACTCTGTAACTTCTCTCCACAGGCTTGTTCAGCAGCAGCTGCACCAAGAAGTTAGAACAAGCAAACTTGTCCTTCTTTTTACAGGTATTAGAAATGGAAAGAAACAAAATATGAAGCGAATATCAGCTAAGAAGCTGTCATTAATATCACAATAGAAAGCAATAGGTAATAGGGATCCTGTACTCCAAGGTGCTTTAGCCATCTCATGGCAGTGCCTGTCTGCTTCTCTCTCTGTTTCTTCTAACATCTAACTACATTTTCTTTTCATATTGACACACACCGGCTCCCTTCCTTTAGCTAAGACAGGGTTCCTGATGGGCACATGGTCAGAGCTGTTTCCTGATTCTGAGGCCCATTCAGGTGATATCTACAGTTGTTAAGACACAAAACCATTCCTTTTGTCATGTAGGATAAAAATGAAAAACAAATTCAATAACTGACATTAGTAGACATACCACCAAACTTTCCAAATCCAAATCACGTTCTATATAAACTCCAAGTTGCTGCTCGCTGAGCATGTATCTTATACACTGTATCTTCATTATGACTTTTTAAATTAAATGTTTTCTTTATTCTGCAGATATATTTATCTGAATGCTGGATCAAATTCAGTTTGATTCCTTTTTTATTTCATGGCATTTGCCCCTTACTGTAATCAACATACGTGAGCTGGTAGCTCACAAATCTTAAAACATACATACACAATTTATGGAATTTGCTCCTATAAAATTTAGTTATGGCCACTAGCTATTAGCTATCAACACTTATGATGTTTAAATGAAATCTCCATGTTCATAAGCAGTCTTTATGTCCTGCTTGTGGGCGTCATGGAAGCATCTGACAGACTACATACACAAAATTTTGGAGGAGATGAACTCTTAGTTTGCTCTAGCTCAGCTCTTCTTTTTGTAAAAAGGCTCAGCTCTTCTTATGTGGTTCTAATCTCAGCCACAGATATATGTGTGCCTCTTAGAAAATATTCATTTCAGAATTGTCATGGAATGATTCTCAACCAATAGACTCTAGTAACTAGTAAAGGGGTTAGGAACCTCTAGCAAAGTATTCTCATAAAGCTACAACTGTGGCTGCAGGGGTGATGGTGATGTGTGGGGCTTTGGGACAAAAACGGTTGGAAATACAATGTCTTGGGTACAGAGAAGGCAGAAGACACAGAATACCTACGGGGGCAACAAATCTGACAGTTAGATAGAAAGCAAAATAAGATCCTTCTTTCTGCCTCTCCTCTGTCCTTCTTGCATGTTTCCAGATTGGTATACTTAGGCTACTTCCTGCTTCTTCCTGGAATTCTCCTCTCTCTGAGAGCCTTGCTACAAGTGACATCTTACACGCGAACGGCACTTGATCATTTTCACAAGTCTTTCTGGGAATTGAAGTCCCTCTCCCCCACCCCCTTTTTTCTGTTCCTTCCCCTCTGTTAGAATGGCTGCCTGAAGAGACGGAGAAAGCCTGCTTTTGCAAATCACTCCTCCAGTCACAAGCCTGCTCTCAGTGATCTTTGGGGGTGGGCAGCTGTGACTTTCTCAGCTTTCTCCAGAGCATCTCCCCCCCAGCAAGACGATTAGCAAAGTTGCAGCTGCCCGCCCCCAAAGATCACTGAAAGGACACTAGGACTTCACCAACATGTCAGCTTTCTCCAGAGCATGCCCCACCCCCCAGCAAGATGATTTGCAAAAGCTGCTATCGTAGGTGTAATGATTTCAAGAAATGGGTGCATGTGTCTTTAAATGTTTGGTGAGATAGGTGAAGAGTGGGGGTGAAAGAGAGAGATGAGTGAGTGATACGATTGGTTGATGACAGAGTGGGCGGAGTGAAGGCAGTTTTCAGTTATTGAGGGAGAGAAAAAGGTTCAGTTAGGGCAAGAGAGGCAAGTTGTGTGCAGCCTGAGTGTGTTCATGTATTTGTGAGGGAAAGGCAACCTGAGTGGAAGCCTGAACTGAGTGTGTCTGTGAGACTATATATTCATTCTATTTGAAGCAGGCAAACTGTGTGTGCGCCTGAGAGAGAAAGGATTGAGAGTCAGAAGAAAGCAGGCTAGCTGTGTGCTGCCTGAATATGTTGGAGTGTTTATGAGAGAAATATAACCTGTGTGGAACCTGAACTGAGCATGTTTGTGAAAGGACAGTCAGTCAGGGAAAGAGAGGCCAGCTGTGTGAATGAGAGTAAATGAAGTAACTTTAAGAACTAAGAACTACTTTTATGAAACCAATACGCTTCTTGAAAAATAAACATTTATTTTGTTTTATTATATCCCAGTGTAGCTGTCATTGCTATATCCCATTCATATCCTCAGGGCCACATAGAACCATGAAGGAGCCTGATGCTTAAACACGTTACCAAAGGGGAAATTTGAATAAAATATTTTGGAATAATACATTCCTGGTGGCAGCAAACTATCCAGAGGGTGTAAGGGGAAGATTAAAAGAAAAATCTACCCCAAAGAAAGTGAAGATCATAACAAGTGGAGGTATAGCGGTGGGATTCCAAACATCCTGAGGAGAAGACAAATTTTAAGGGGGATATAATAGCCTGGGAGGAAGGAACATTCTGAGAGAAAGGCATTCTGAAGGGACAGATAGCCAAGGAGACAGAGTGTTCAGTTAAATCCTATGAGGAATATAGAACTGTTATAAAGGAAAGACACAGAAGAACTAGTAGGATTTATAAGACAGAACATAATCTGGTGAAGTTTAGTACAATTGTAGAAGGAAATAAAAGTAAAAGAGAAATGGCAGAGTTTATGGGGATGAAAAAGGAGGCTCTCATTCAGAAGTGCATAGAGTTAAATTTACCTCATGAGGGGAAAAGTGTAGAAGAACTGAGAGTTATACTGATACAGAGCAGTGGAGCCAAGTAGAACTGCAGAGGAGAGAAACCCTGAGAGAATGTACAACCCTAATCCAGAATATTTAGAATTTCTGAGGGAAAAGCTGAAAGCTGAAATGGAACAAAAACAAAGGGAAAGGGAAGCTGAAATAGAACAAAAACAAAGGGAAAGGGAAGCTGAAATAGAACAAAAACAATTTGAGAGGGAAAAGCTGAAAGCAGAAATGTAACAAAAACAAAGGGAAAGGGAAGCTGAAATAGAACAAAAACAATTTGAGAGGGAAAAGTGGAAAGCTGAAATGGAACTTAGAGTTCAAGAGATGGAAAGACACACCAGTTTGGAAGCTGAAAGATTATAATTAGAAAGAGAGAGACTTAAGAATGGGGACAAAAAGGTGGGAAACTGTGAACCCAGAGCTGATTTACCTCGAGTTACCTCAAAAGATTTTATGGTGTATGTGTCAGGAGAAGATCCACAAATTTTCCTGTCCACTTTTGAACGATCTGCTCAGAACTGGGAAATACCAGAGACACAATATATGAAGTATTTACCCAGCTTAATTAGAGGGGAATTGGCTGAGATCTACAACACATTTCCCTCAGATAAACCTGTTGTTTATGCTGAATACAAAGAGGCAGTATATGACAGATTTAGGCTAGGTGCTGATTACTTCAGAAAGAAGTTTAGAAGCCTAGTGCCTCAGAAAGAGAAATCATTTAAGTATTTTAGTGCCAAACTGAAAGACTATTTTGATAAATGGATTTCATCTGCCAAAGTTAACTCTAAAGAGGGAATAAGGGATCTAATGATTTTGGATCAGTTTTTATTTCAACTTCCTTCAGAGATCAGACTTCTGGTTAAAGACAAACTTCCAGAGAATGTCAACCAAGCATCAGAGTGGGCAGATAGATTAACACTTAATAGAGGAGGTTGGGATTGCCGTGAAAAGAAAGACTATTCTTATAAACCAGAGTTTAAATCAAGTAAAGGACAAGAGGGAGAAAGGAAAGGAACATATGAGAGCGCTGAGATTATAAAAAGTCAAGATAAAAATATAGAAAGTCCCTGCAAACCAGAAGTGATAAGAGGCATACTAATAGACTTGAATGCAAGAAGTAGGAGGAAAAAGGAGGAAAAGAGATCTGAAATTTTGGATAAAATAAAAGCCAAAGAGATACAACTTAAGAAAAGACCGGGGAAAAAGAAAATATATCAGGATATTAAAATTCTGCAGGAACAATTGACGGCAATGGACAACAAAGAATTAAAGTGGAATTTAAAGAGGCTGAATCAGAGGTCATTTGAAGGCGCAAATAAACCCGGGAAATATTTGGCGTGGCAATTAAAAAAAAGGAAGGAGAAGAAAATCATAAGCAAAATTCTAGAAGATGATAAGATGTTTATGGACCAAGCGGCTATTAGTAGAGCCTTTTTCAAGTTCTATGCAAAACTGTACCCAAAAAAAAGAAGTGAGCAAAGATTTAATAGCGGAATATTTAGAGAAGATGAAAATTCCGGCAATTCCTAAAAAATGGAAAGAGAAATTAAATAAGGAAGTGACGGAAGAAGAAATAAAGGAAGCTATACAATCAACGAAAATAGGAAAGGCGCCAGGACCAGATGGACTAACGGCAAAGTTTTATAAAGTGATGGCTAATGAACTGGCGCCCTTCCTGAAAGAGGCAATGAATGGAGTGATGCAAGATCAAAGGATTCCTGATTCATGGAATGAAGCCAATATATCGCTGATTCCGAAGGAAGGGCAAGATTTGACCAATGTCAAAAATTACAGACCAATCTCGTTGTTGAATAATGACTATAAAATATTTGCAAAGGTGTTGGCAGAGAGGTTGAAAGGATGGATGTCGGAATTCATTGCCGAAGAACAGGAAGGATTTCTACCTAACAGACAAATTAAAGACAATTTGAGGACAGTAATAAACACTATTGAATACTATGATAAGCACTGTGACAGAGAGGTTGGTTTTTTCTTTGTAGACGCGGAAAAAGCATTTGACAACCTGAACTGGGACTTTATGTTTGCTACCATGGAAAAGCTGCAAATGGGAGAAAAGTTCATACAAGCGGTCAAGGAAATTTATAGAGACCAGAGTGCAGCAATCATAGTGAATGAGGACTTGACAAAAAAATTGAAAATTAACAAAGGAACTAGACAGGGTTGCCCTTTGTCTCCATTGTTGTTTATTCTGATTTTGGAAATACTGATGATCCAAATACGTGAGGATGACACAATCCGAGGTATGAAAATAAAAGAGTTTTCCTACAAGGTCAGAGCTTTTGCGGATGATATAATGTTAATAGTAGAGGATCCAATTGAAAATATGCCAAAGGTAATAGAGAAAATAAAAGTGTTTGGAGATTTGGCTGGATTTTATGTGAACAAAAAGAAGTCAAAGATTTTATGTAAGAACATGATTAAACAGAAGCAGCAAGAGCTAATGGAGATAACAGATTGTGAGGTGACTAATAAAGTAAAATATCTTGGCATTGAACTGACTGTGAAAAATATAGATTTGTTCAAAAATAATTACAAGAAACTGTGGATACAAATAGAGAGAGACTTAATAAAATGGAACAAATTGAATTTATCATGGCTGGGAAGAATTGCAGCAGTAAAAATGAATGTCTTACCACGTGTGATGTTCTTGTTGCAAACTATACCAATTATCCGAGACTCCAAACAATTTGATAAATGGCAAAGGAAAATCTCAGACTTTGTGTGGGCAGGTAAGAAACCACGAGTGAAAATGAAGGTTTTACAAGATGCGAAGGAAAGAGGTGGCTTGCAACTGCCCAACATAAGACTGTATCATGAGGCAGTATGTCTTGTATGGTTGAAAGACTGGATAACGTTAAAAAATCGCATGTTGCTGGCCCTGGAGGGACATAAAAAAATATTTGGATGGCATGCATACATGTGGTATGACAAAGTAAAAGCGGACTCTATGTTTTTGCATCACTATATTCGGAGAAGCCTCTTCACGGTCTGGAAGAAATATAAGGTGTATATGGGAGACGGAATTCCTTCATGGGTGGTTCCGTATGAAGTAATAGATCCGAGAACTGTTGATAACGAACAGCAATGCCTAACTTACAAGGAGATTACACAAATACAATATTCAAAGCTGAGAATAAAGACAGAAGAATTGTCTCCTTGTTATGGATGGTTTCAGTACAGACAGATCAGAGATCTTTACAATGCGGACTGCCTGAGGGGAGGTATAAGATTGGAAAATTCGGAGTTAGAGGAAGTGATATTACAAGAAGGCAAGAAAGAAATATCTAAGATTTACAAATTACTTTTAAAATGGTTTACGGTGGACGAAACAGTAAAAGTCCAGATGGTGAAGTGGGCAATAAACTTTCATAAAGAAATAATGGAGGCATGGGAGTACCTATGGAAAAATACAGTGAAGATTTCAACTTGTACGAACATTAAAGAAAATGTGTACAAAATGATTTACAGATGGTATTTAACACCAAAGAAAATTGCGCTAGGAAATACTAATATGTCAGACAAGTGCTGGAAATGTAAAAAGCATGAAGGATCATTATATCATATGTGGTGGACATGTGAAGTAGCCAAACAGTACTGGGGTGAAATAATTGAAGCAATTAATGAGATTTTACAAATACAAATAAATAAGAACCCAGAATTGTTGCTACTGAACTTGGGAATGGAGGCAGTTCCAACGCAGTATAGAACATTGTTATTTTACATGACTGCAGCGGCAAGACTTTTGTATGCGCAGAAATGGAAGACACAAGAAATACCAACTGTAGAAGACTGGATTTATGGCGGAAATGGACAAATGGAAATGGACAAATGGACAAAATGACAAGGAAACTTAAAGATCTTGACCTAGGACAATACATTGTTGACTGGGGGAAATTGAAACAATTTTTGGAAAAAAAATGGGATGTAAAAGGAGAACTGTGGCAGTTCGAAAATTTTTAAAGAATAATGTTGCAATGGAAAGAGAGAAGGGATCTTACCATTTAGGGGGAATGTAATTATAATCTAAGCTAATATAACATTTAAGGGAATTTTACATTGGGATAACGAGAATGGTTAAACAGATATATCAATGAGGTATATAATATATAATATAAAATAACGGGTTAGTGGATCAGACCTTATATTACAATATATTATGTGGTTGTGTTATATTGTGTTGTGTGCTGTGCTACATTGGTGGCATAGCATACAATATATGTTTTATAATATATACTATATTGATAGTATATTTGATGGAATATATGTCTAAAAGAAAAGAAACAGAATATGTCTAAAGTAAGAGACACTGAGATCCCTGCTATATACTATACCATACTGTTATGTTATACTGATATGATATATACTATATTGATAGTATGTTTGATAGAGTTTATATAAAAGAATAAGAATGTGCTTAGATTAAGAGATATTATGATCTATAGGTGGTAGGAAAATATAAATGAAATAGACTTAAGTAATAAGAAGGGTTAAGGGTTGGAAAGCTGTTGGAAGTCAATAGGGAGGGGGGAGGAAAAGGGTGGGGGATAGACTAAGGGAAAAATGGGATTATATGCGTTAATTTGGAAAATTCTTTTCTTTTGTTTTTTCACTCACCAATAAAATTTTATTTAAAAAAAAAGATAAAAATATAGAAAGAAACCAAGATGGATGCTGGAATGATAGAAGATGTTATGCATGTGGTCTGAAAGGGCATTTAGCTTACAAATGTTGAAAGAACCAACCCAAGCAAACAACGCTTGAGCATGTAAGGAGGGTCACTAGAATTGACTCAGATGATCAGAGTGATGAAGATAATAGAAATTCCAAAAGCTCAACAAACCCAAATGAAACACCCAGTAAAAACACTGAAGAAACAGTCTACTTGTGTGGGGTAAAGATAGATAAGGTTGTTCAGGATACTGAACTGAGAGAGGTGGTACAAATAAATGGGAGAGATACTTTAGCCATTCTAGATACAGGAGCCTCAGTAACATTGGTCAGGGAGGATTTTGTTGATAAGAAAAACTTGATTCCAGATAAGCAAATATCCTTGCAAGGTGTGTGGGGAAATTCTAAAAGAGTGCCACTAGCACAGCTAAAAATTAAATGGAGAGGAAAAGAAGAAGATTTTCCTGTAGCAGTTATTAAAGAACAGAAAATACCAGTAGTATTGGGAAGAGATGTAATGGGAGCAAAGGCAAGAATTCAAATATGCACTGACTCCAATGATTTGCTACAAGCTGAAGCCAGGGGAGCAGAAGACAAGCCCCTAGGTATCTTAGCAACAGACACACTCAGTTCAGGCTTCCACTCAGGTTGCCTTTCCTTCACAAATACATGAACACACTCAGGCTGCACACAGCTCGCCTCTCTTGCCCTAACTGAACCTTTTTCTCTCAATAACTGAAAACTGCCTTCACTCCGCCCACTCTCTGTCATCAACCAATCATATCACTCACTCATCTCTCTCTTTCACCCCCACTCTTCACCTATCTCACCAAACATTTAAAGACACATGCACTCATTTCTTGAAATCATTACAGTAGGCTTTCTCCATCTCTTCAGGCAGGCATTCTAACAGAGAGGGGAAGGAACAGAAAGAAAAGGGGTGGGGGAGAGGGACTTCAATTCCCAGAAAGACTTGCGAAAATGATCAAGTGCCATTCGCGTGTAAGATGTCACTTGTAGCGAGGCTCTCAGTTTAGTGAGGCAGTTAGTATCTATTCCGTTTCTCTCAGCTTTCTGTCAAAGTTGTAGTTCCTGAATAAACTCTCTTCATTCATTCCTTAATCAGACTCAAGATCATTCCTAAGATATACCTTACCCTACAAAAACAACCTGTGTATAGGAAGTGGGGTAGAAAGGCCACAATTTTATTGATTACAGCCATCGGAGCACTGACACAGCATAGTGCACAGATCTATGCATTGAATTATCCAATTGCCATCTGATGATGCCATCCCCCCCAGCTTACCTACTAGGAACCAACCACAGGATGACAGGTGAGGTTAGCCCTCCCCTTCAGTTCCACCCTGGCTGTTCCCTGCCACCCAGGGACAAAGCTGGAACATATCTCTGCTTGGTCTCCCCCTGGATCCCTTAAAGGCATTCCTGACAGCCAGCCAGTCCAGTCTCCCCTTCTCAAGGGTTCCCACTGAATGCCCAGGAAACCACCATGAGAAGCAGGCATACCCACTCAGCTCCTATTACAGCTCCAATGGCTGTAACCCCACAGTGGAATCCAGAGTTGACTGTCCCCACATCCTGTAGGTAGGTGCCTCCTGCAGATGCAGCTGCAATGCCCCAAACTGACCAATCTTGCCCCAATTTCTTTACCCTGTGACATCTGCTCCAAGCCCAGAGGAAGGTTAAATGAAAACCAAGACCTTCGGCCAATTGGGCCCAAGGGTAAAAAATCCTTCTTGACCACAGAACAGGCACTTGGCATTAATATAGCCATAGATACTTCACAGCAACATGCTTACTTAGAAAAATTCTTATGCTTGTCTGTCCAGGCAAAGTAGCCACTCGTCAGAAAAACTTACCGTTCTAAGCAGTGAGTGGCTGTGAGAACCCACTGTGGAGATATCAAAGTGCCTCCACAGAAATGTAAATTGAAACTGAAAGAGAGAGGAAAGGAAGAAGATTAATTTCAAATGAAGCAGGCCACACTTCATAGCACTGTGAGGTGGTCTATTAGTCAAATCTGCAAGCGCTCTTATTTATAGGCTGTCTACAGAAGTAATCAGAGCATTTCTTTTGAAATTGCTTCAGTTTCAATAAACCTGTCCTGGTATTCTACAGCATACATAGAGAGTAAGGACTTAACTATATCCCACTTCCCAATCCAATCCCACTTATCCCACTTCCCAATCTTGCCTTAGCATTGTCCCTTGGAGGGGCAGTGATTGGATGGTGGTGTTCAACTTGATTTTTCACATGGCTACAATGAATTTAGCACTTTATTAGAAGCCTTCACTTAGGGTTGCCAGGTCCCTCAAGTCTCCCAGTGGGAGACTGGGACGCTGGCTCCTACCCTGACGCCTCTCCTGGTGTTGTGATGTGCGTGATGATGTCACTTCCAAGAGTGAATCATACAGGGTTAAAGTGCGCCCTGTGTGACAACATCACGCGAGCCGGGGACAGGCTGAGAGAGCAAGCAGCAATCTTTCTCTTGCCGCCACGCCCCTTGTCCCTGCCGCCTCTGTGCAGCTGGCGCCGGCAGGGACAGGGCTGCGGTGGCTGCAGCAAGAGAGCGGGCTGTGGTGGCCACAGCGGCAGCAGTGAGAGCGACCTGCTCTTGCCACCACTGCTTGCTCTCTCTTTGCTGCTGCTGCTGCCCGCTCTCACGGCGCGGGAGTGCACCCCACACCCAGGGGCGCACTGTGCCACCTGGGGAGGGGTTGCCCCAGGGAGCATGCCCCCCTCCCGGGGCGGGGAGTCCCCCAATCCCCCCTCCCCCCACGCCCACTTACCTGGCTGGCGGGAGGTGTGTGCTTCTTGGTAAGTGGGGGGGAGGGGGGGATCAGGGGATCCCCCGCCCCGGGCGGGGGTATGGCAACCCTACCTTCACTCCATACTTACTTTCCCTCAGACACATAAGCATGTTAAATCAATTCCCTCACAATACTGTAATGAAACAATTTTTAAATACCGTGTTCTGAGACTGATCTGCCATGGCCAAGAATGAGGTTTTGAAACACACCCACCAACAATCCTTCCAAAACACCGATGTGGGTCAAATTTAGCTTTCCCACATTCATATTCAGGAGAAGCTGATGAAAGAGAAAGACAGAGAGAGACTGAGAGATAGAATATGAAGATTATGAAACGTCTCAATCATAGGCGCAAAAGTTTGTAACTTAAAATGTCTCCTTCCACCATTTTTCCTACTGAACAACAATTAGCCCAAATCCAACTCTGTTCACCAGCCTCCTAAACCTTCAGAGAGATGACAGAATGAAGAATACTTCTCTGTAGCCTTTTTGCCATTATATTGCATCCATCTGAATTTGGAATGACCAAATTGACTGGAGGAGATGCAGGTGGACAACTCTGGTAAGCACGGTCTTTCATAGCCCCTAGTGTTCTTTCAGGTGACCTAAGTAAATTGGGCCTGGGCTAGGAAAACTGTTATTCATATATGTATTTTGACAGTCAGCGCAGTATAGTGGTCAGAGTGTTGAACTAGGCTCTGGAAGTATTGAGTTTTCATCCTCTGCTGGGTGACCTTGGGCCAGTCACACAACCTAACCAACTTATAGGGTGTCGTGTGAATAAAACAGGAGAGCCTTGTACACTGGTCTGAAATGCCTGGAGGCAGACTTGGGCTGATTCCGCACACGTTGGATAATGCACTTTCAATGCACTTTATCAATCATTTGAGGTGGATTTTTTGTTCTGCACATAAAAAAATCCGTTCCAAATGATCTATAAAGAGGCTTGGAAGTGCATTATCCAACGTGTGCGGAATCACTCTTGATAAGAATGTTCTAGACAGATAGAAACTGGTAACATCAAACTGTAACAGGCCTAGTTAATTTATTCCTCTGAATTTTCAACAATCTAGTAGAACAAAGTGAGAGAAGGAAGATTATTAAATCACAGAGCATAAGAGTTCAGTAACAACTTTTTAGAAAACCCTTAGTAATGAAATTCAGGAAGACCAAATCTACCCAAGAGAAAGAAAGGGGTCATAACAATATGTATTTCTCCCTTCCTCCATTTTCTCCTCACATCATCACTGTGAGACAGATCAGGAAGAGAGAGAGGGATTGGCTCAAATTCATCTGACAAGCTTCAAAGCTGAGTGGAGATTTTAACCTTTCCACAAATTCATGTATAAAGCTGGGGAAGGAGTCCTAGTGTTTAAAAATGGAGTGTATGGGAGAGGACAGCTAAACCTTGCCCCATCCTGTGTCCCCTTGCTCAGTTCAATTTTTTCCACTATTGTTCTCCCCGCTCATCTCATTTCTTGTATAGCTGAGTAGGCAGGAAAATGCCTTATGCACCAGAGCCAGCAATACAAGGTGTGGCAGGGAGCAGGGGCTCATCGAAATACACAAAGACCCCCTGTTTATTATTGTATATTATTTATCCCTATTGTCTGATTGCTTGGATTCCTTGTCTGTGCCCAGTCTGAAAATGAGGATTTAATTTGAGGCCTTTTTTCTATTTACCTAAAATTTGCCAGGGGGGATCCCTTCAGTGAGAGAGAATAATCTCTGGGGTGGGGGAAGTTAACACTAGAGATCTGTTTATCATGGCAACAACAAAAAATGAATATGGTAAAGGAAAGAAGCACCTGCAATAACAAAATTAAAGGAAAAATATTTTTTAAAATAGAACAAAACAAAAATGAAAATGAATAAACTTATTGTGCATATCCCTAGCACATTCTTTAGCCAAGTCTACATGGGTCAATTTTGCCGGTTCAGTTCCCATACTGCAGCATTTTTTTTTGTGACCATCTGCACCAGATTTGCTGCCATGAGTAATTACTCCGGCCACTATGTGGATTTTCCCTGGCTTTCCTGGGAGCACTTATATCCTGACTTCTTTAAAAAAATTCACTTTGCAGTAGGCTGTTTGCCCGAGCATACTCTTTATTTAATTTTTGGTATTCCACCCTTTCCCTCCCTCTCCCGCCTCCTGCATTGTGATTGGCTACTTTTATCTAGCTAGCCACTCCACCTCCCCTCCTTTTCATTCTCCCCCACTCCCCTCTTTCCTCTTTTTAATTTTATTTTAAGTCCAGTGCAGGATCGATGAATCACTGGTCTGAAAGGACACAGGGAAGTTCCCTTTCTATTCTTTTTTGCTTTGGCACGGGTGGGAATATTGTATAGGGTGCTAAATATCTGAGTATCAAAAATAAAGATTTTAATATCGAGTTTTAGGGAGATGCAAATGATCACATACAAGTCAATTCCATGCCTTTCGGCTTGACTTCAGGGAAAGTGGGGAGTTATGTCCCCAGTGCAGAAGGGGCTTTTGTTTAACTCCCATCAACAGGTCAATGATAACAGCTTCACACAAGCAAGTACCAGTTTATCATGGAGGGGAATCTATTGTTTACATGGTCATATGAATACTCTCTGAGGGCAGAACTAGACATTGCTCATCCTCTTCCCACAGAGTCCAGTTATCAAAACACATGACATGATGTCATTAAATTACATGTTTCCCTACCCCTCAAAATAGCCAATAATGTAGAGCTGTGAGGAAATTGCATCCATATTTCTGTTACTACAGATTATGGGAGAAAGAGGGAGAACTTGTCACAAGGATAAGATCTGTCATTTTCAGTAGTAACTCCAGCCTGAGATTGTGCTTGGAATAAAAACTGTAAAGCACATAAAATGAAATATAGCAAAGCTGATAAATCCTTAAAAGCATATTTACGGCAATTTGGGATGTCACAGTATTCCCAGGTTTTCAATGGGTCTGTGGTATAGCACCAAGGACCATTAATATCACCATCTGGATTTCTGCAATACTATAGAAATACAAAATTATAAAAAGTTAATAACAGAACATAACATATTTGCATTTTTGAGCACATCATTTATCCATCTTTCCATTTCTATATATCTGTTCTGTGGCCTTTTGTCCAACCATTACTATTTTCAAACTGAAGTTGGAATAAAAATTTAGTTTCTTAAAACTTGTGTGAACATAATTATATAGCATATTGAAGGCACTCATCAACACTACTTAGGTCTAGGGCAGATTATGTAACATTGACTCCTTTCAGAACTACAGATTGGGAAGCCAACCCAAGAAATACCCCCAGCAGATATAGTGGAGGGATTAACTACCTCAGAGCCTGAACCAAACCTGCAGTGGCTAGAGATAGCAGTCACAAGGATCTAGAAGAGATCTCCTCCCCCACATATGGGGTTGGAGACCAGGCCTGAGGCAAGCAATACAGACAAAAAAGGTTATGGAAAGGAAGAATCCTTTCTCTTTCTGGTTACTATGCCGATGAACTTTGGTGAAGGAGACTTACAGTGCAATCCAATGAACAGTAAGTCTTTCTAAATAAGCCTGGGTGAAATTCTGAGTAGACCTATTTAGGATTGAGCTCATATTCTGTTAAAAGAATGTTACAGCTATTTCATCTGAGCTTGGGTTGTGATTGCTGTAGCTGAAGGAGAACAAGATCTTCCAAAGAGGAAGTGGCACATGACCCTAGGCACATGATCCTATCATTCATCCATCAGGAACTTGGCAGCTTACATGGACCTTCCAGCACTGACCCAGGGTTGCTAATTCCAAGTTAGGACATTCCTGAAGATTTAGTGGCAGAGCCTGGGGAGGACAGAGTTTGGGGAAGGGAGGAAGCTTTGTGGGGATGTGATGCCAGACAGCCCATACTCTGAAACAGCCATTTTCTTCAGGGAAACTGATCTCTGGAGATCAGAGATACTTTTGAGAGAACTCCAACTCCCACCTGGAGGTTGGGAACCCTACAATGACCATACCCAGAGTGGCTTGGCTTCAGCAAGGATGCTGTGTCATATGTCCTCCAACTGTATCCTGGGACCACAAGAGCCATCACATCTTCCTGCTATCTGGTGTTATATATCATCATCTGACTGACTTCTGGGCATCATCGCTGGCTGGCCAATCCTTGACGGCACGATGCAGCTATAGGAGGCCAGTCAGACACCAGGGCTGGCTGGCTACTCCACCAGTGCTGCACAGCTGCAAGAGGCCAGTCAGGCTGCCCACTCCTGTTGGCACCATGCAGGAGGGAGGCTGGGCGCCCAGGCTTGGCAACAGAGCTGCCAGGGGAGAGGGGCCAGGTGCCCGATATTTGTGGAATATTTTCCCCGGACAGTCCTCCCAAATACTGAACTGTCTGGGTGAATGCTGGACACCTGGCAATTCTAGTAGCAGCACATGGTTCAGCCTACATGAGCTTCACATGAGGCAGAGGAGGTGGAGGTAGTGCCCAAACTGGCCTGCCTGAGCCCCTGTGAGGTGAAAGAAGTGACAGCAGTCAGCCTATGTGAGCCCCGTGCAAAGTGGGGGAGGTTGCAGTGCCCAGCCTGCTTGAGCCTTATGTGAGATGTGGGAGACTGTTGTGCCACACCCACCTAAGTCCCATGCAAGGCAAGTATGGCAGTGGTGCCTTGCCCACCCAATTCCCATGTGAGGCAAGAGAGGCAACACTCTGCCCCCATGCTCTGCTTTCAGTTGAGTTTAAGATTGGGGGGGAACAGGTAAAAGTTAGGTTGGTGGGTGAGTAGGAAGGAGTTGAGCAGCACTGCTCAGCTAGGCCATAGTTATCTTGGGTAGAGGGTACCAGGTAGGGAAGGAGAGAAAACTGAAGATCAGGATAGAGATAAAGGTAAGTTCGCTGGTAGGTAGGACATAGGATTTTTTATTTATTTATTTTTATGTCATTTATAGTCCGCCTTTCTCACTGAGACTCAAGGCAGATTACATAGTGTGAGATTAGTACAATCAGTAGCAAAAACAAAGGCAGGCATTTCCATACAGTGTCAAGGTCATTTACATAAACAATGTCATAGGGTAAATGAATACAAGTTAACAAAGACATAGCATTAGCAAGGATCTAATACGGGGTTGAAGAATTGCTGAAACAGAACATACTGTAATCACTTCTAGGACTGACATTAAACAACATGAAGCACAAGTAGTATATATGAGTTCATATTTAAAGCAACAGATAATATGTAAGACAACAAAATGGTGAAGTCTATGGTTCCTAACTCATTACCGAAACATCTGAGACACCCTCCCTACAATACCATCCTCCTATCTGAATAAAAAGCCTTTTTGAATCATTCGGTTTTGCATCGTTTGCAGAAAGCCAAGAGCGTGGGGGCTCTCCTGACCTCCTCAGGCAGGCCATTCCATAGGGTAGGGGCCACCACAGAGAAAGCCTGTGTACGGGCTGCTGTTGATTTTGCCCATGTGCAGGCTGGCACCTGCAAGAGACCCTGTACAGAAGAGCGAAGCTGCAGTGGAGGGACATAGGGAAGGAGGCGGTTCCATAGGTATGTCAGGCCAAGGCTGTGAAGAGCTTTGTATGTAATAACTGCAATAACTTTTGTATATAATAACCAGTACCTTGAATTGATCATGGAAACTGATAGGTAGCCAATGGAGTGACTGTAGGATGGGAGTGACGTTCATGCTCCCGCTCGCTCCTGCTAACGAGCTGCAGCATTTTGCATCAATTGGAGCCTCCTAGTTAACTTAGATGGGAGACCAATGTATAGTGCATTACAATAGTCAAGTTTTGATGTCACCATAGCACAGATCCAGGTGGCCAGGTCAGCTGTGTCGAGATAAGAAACCATCTTCCAGGCTAGAGGTTGCCAGCTCCAGGTTTGGAAATCCCTGGAGATTTTGCTGGTGGAGCCTGGAGAGTGCAGGGTTTGGGGGAAGGACCTCATTAGGGTATAATTCCATAAGATCCACCCTTCAAAGCCTCCATTTTCTCCAGGGGAACCAATCTCTATGGCCTGTGGACCAGTTGTAATTCCAGAAGATCTCCAGCCACCACTTGAGGCTGTCAATCCTAGTAGGAAGAACAGGAGGAGGCAGGGGAAGGGAGAAGCTATGGGGACTTGCAGGGAAGGGAAAGAGAAAATAATGGGAAGGGGGAAATGAGATGCCCCCCAACAAGTCCTTGAGGGTTCCTACTTGGGTCTTTCCATTTCTTAATAAATAGTATTTGAGTCTGTTGTATGTATAATGGTACTTACATTTCTTTCCAGACCTGAATTTGGATGAGTTCGTGGTGTGAAAATATGAAGTGACTGTGAACTCCATTCTTGACAAGTTTTGCCACTGGCAGTTTGTGCAATCTTTCCACGGTAATCTTTGCCATTACCAGTCTTGCAGTCTTCAAAGGGAGACAAATAAGGATATGTCTTACACATAAGTCATAGCCACACTATGCATTTAAACTGGTTTCACAGTCATTCCCTATTAACAAAACATCTGGAAATCATAATTCTATTGTTTCTTCAGTGAGAACGAAAACTAGTAGTCCGCTTTTACTTATTGAGAGATGAGGAAAGATGGATAGCAGTTGAGGCTACATGCTTAGCTTTTGAGAGGCTTTAAGCTGAAAATTCAGACATGGAACCTGAAATATCCTCAAGGCTCCCAAACTCACAGAGGTTTTCCCACTGCAATGAGTCCTTGGTATGTTGGTACTATAAAACTGAGTAGAATACTGCTAGGGTTGCCAATACTGGTCTGGGATATTCCTGAAGATTCAGGGGGGGCTAGGGAGGGTGGGGTTTGCGGAGGGGATGGACCTCAGTGTGGTAAAATGCCATAGAATCCATCTTCCAAAGCAGCGATTTTCTCCAGGGAAACTGATCTTTGAAATCTGGAGTTCAATTGTAATTCCAGCAGATCTCCAGGCCCCACCTGGAGGTTGGCAACACTAAATACTGTTTATAAGCTTTCTCTTGTATTTCCACTAGCATTTCCACTAACAACCTGATTCCATAACAACAGGCTTCCCACACCTGAATGATGTCATGAACATTAGTAAGGCTGTCTTTGTATGAAATTCCTTCAGTGGCCTCCAGCTGAACTGACAAAGCAAGGAAGAAATGAAGCATCATTCTCCCTGGGAATAGACAGCATGTCCTCAATTCCAGCAGCAGTGCCTGTATTCATTCTCCAGTTAAAGACCACTGAGCAATGCAATTCGTTTAATTAACAGAGCAAAGTCCTAAATGCTGAACTATCCTGGATGTATGTTTGAAAGGGTCCAATTGCCATATGATAGAAGGTTGCATCCAATCCATGTTTAATTGTGCCCAGGAAGAAGTATGTTATATACGAAACGGGAATTGTATAAATATGCACGCATAATCCCGTCGGCACTTTTGGAACAGTTTTCAGCTTGGACTGGAGTCACCCAGCATCTACATCGGGACTCTCTATTCACAATTTTGCATGCTGCTAAGTTTCCATCATACACAGTTTATGGACATTGTTTTTCAAAAATCTTCTTCATATGGATTTGGATATAAAATAAGTAACTTTCATTATATTTATTGCATGTAGAGACAGAGAAATCAGGAATTCTTATTGTATTTATTGTATATTTATCAATTTGTATATTTATGTAATTGCACTTTGCACCTTTGCACTGAATATAAAGTATTGGTAATTTAACATATATTCCCGGAATTGTTTGTTGCAGCTCTTGACTATCCGGGTAGATTTGCTTGGTTCGTTTAGATCCCACCTGGAGGTTGGCAACACTAAATACTGTTTATAAGCTTTCTCTTGTATTTCCACTAGTAACAGAGAAACAGTTTTAGCTGAAAATGAGAAATGTCCAGATCCCCACAGGAGAACCAGATCCCCACAGGAGATTTCTGACAATGGTCTGGTGTACATTGTAAATTAACATTTAAAGAATAGACTCTTCACTTAAGTTCCATCACCGTGTATAAAATAGTGATCTATCTTGAGGAACACTTAAGAAGTGTTTTTAATAGTTCTTTCTAACCCTATGCACCTGACAAAGGTCATTTTGACATAGAAATCACAAGCCAACTTACCTGCTGCAGCTGCTATTCTACTGCAATGGCAACAGGAATGAGGAAAAGTCTTTCTCCCTTCCTCTTCCCCTATGTTCACATGCTTCATCAGTTATTGGGGCACTCAGTGCATACTGAGAAATATAATTCCAAATGTGGCCAATACTGTCAGCCTCAGTGACCAATAAAAAAGGTGAGGTGCCACAGGAAGAAGCAGAAAGGAAAGGATGAAGGGAGATTCTTTGTTTCTTTCTGTCTGGCAGGTTGGGTGGGTGGGCTGGCCAGCACTACCACCATCACAACAGAACAGCTGCTAGGATTGCCACATCCAGTCTGGGAAATACCTGGAGATTTGGGGGTGGGCCCTAGGAAGAGCAGGGTTTGGGGTGTGGAGGGACCTCAGCTGAGTATAATACCATAGAGTCCACTTTCCAAACCAGCCATTTTCTCTAGGGGAACTGATCTCTGTCATCTGGAGATCAGTTGTAATTCTGGGAGATCTCCAGGCCCAACCTAGAAGTTGACAACCCTAGCAGCTGCAGACATTTTATAGAGAGGGATTCTTCTTTTGCATCCTAATTGGAGAAGAGTTTTCAAATGACAATTTAGATAAAAAAATTAGCGTTAGCAACACTAATTAACACTTGTAATTTATTTGTTTATTACTCTCCTGCTCTTTTCCCTGGAACTCAAGATGACACAGATAAAGTTCTAGGGTGATCTTCCATCGAGGCACTGATTGGACTTAGGGCTGCTTAGGCAAACTTGCTGCATCCTGTGCCTACAGAACATAACTAACAAAATCTCCCCAGAGAAACTGAAGAAAGTAAAACAGAAAGATTAAGCAATTCTGAAGATGAAAGATCAGGAGAGAGAAATAACAGCGCTCATGCAACAATGGCTTTCTAACACAAATAACAACATAGAACCAGTCCCTTTATTAAAAAGTACAAAACACAGAAGAAAAATATGCATCCTTCACCAGGAAAATATTTTGTCAGAACTCCAGATGATTTGATAATTACCAACTCTGTAACCCATATCATCTCAGTTACTTTGCAAGCCCTTATGCACAAGCCCTATAGAATTTAATATATAATAAGTGATCACACATTATAAAATGTAACTGAGAAAATGGTAACTTGGCTACAGATTGCTAAAGGGCAGCTGAAAAACCAAAATCTAGAGAAGGGCATTATTTCTCTGTTACATTCTACAATAATTCAGAGCAATTATTAAAATTGCAATCCTTTTAATATTAAATTCTGTAGCACTTCTGCATAAGGGGTATACTTTTTGCTTGTTACCTGCATTTGGGAGAGAAGTCATACCAAGGTTTGGTGTCATTGTCGTCTGAGGTTGTTGCTGCTCTTGATCAGTACATTTATGCAGATTGCAGAACTCCCATCTTGTACTGGGATCAGTAGTGTAACACCAGGGAGCTTTATCGCCATCTGGATTTCTGCAGTAGTTACTCCTCAGGTCTCTATAAACATAGATATAATAAACAGCTGTTTAAAATAACCCGGAGATGCAGAATAGGTGTGGAGTATGCAGAAGAACTCTCACAATTCCCCACCAAGGGATCATTATATGATTCCATAGAAACAGAACTTTATTAAGCTCTGGTTGGATTATGAATTACTGCTGTTCATAGTGTGGTATTTTATAAGTAAATTGCATTATTCACAATAATTTTTTGTACAAATCTGTAATCAGAATAATCATTCCTATGCTTTTAAAACATTACAGAGACACTGAACCTTGGATTCTTGAATATGAACACAAAAACATGTGGACCCCATATAGTTTAAGATCATTCACACAATTTGGTCTGATCCAGCAAAGCTGTTTTTATGTTCCTACTTTCCCAGAATAATGGCTTCTTCAGTAATTGTCGATCCTGTACCAAAAGGAAACATGTATTACTGTCTACAATATTTTTAATTGTATCACAAAAGAATAATTAGCGATTTGAATGACAACATTAGCTTTGTGGGTTATTGCAATTGTTGTATGAGGTTCAGCAGATGGACTACCTATTATTGTCCAGTGTTCCAACTACAGTTACCTGCTACGATCTCAGTCTACCTGAAGATTCAATTATCCCAGCAGACATTTAGCGGAGCTCAGTTGAAAGGTGGGAACTCTTACCAAAGAGAAGCTTGTTTAGCCTTACTGATCTTAAGCCATTTTATGCTGTTTAAACACTCTCCATGGAAAATGACTGCAAACAATTGGTGAAGAAGGCTAAGGCAAACATACGCTTGTGGGAATGTAGATGGGGTTTTATTGTGACGCTGAGGGCTCATCGATCTCCATGCCTGGCACTTCTTTCCCGTGATGGTTGATGACATTGTACCTCGGTAGTTTACGCCAGTACCTTGATAGCAGTCTTCAACTGTTGCAGCTTGCTCAGGAAAAACAACAGGAACTATTTCTATATTTTTAAAAAACCAGATGCAGAAACAAGTCAAAAACTGAGCAGCATGTTTTTTCCAGACATTCTATGGCTTCTCTTATTCATCCCCTGATTCTATAGAATTATAGTGCTGTAGCAGCATAAGCATTGAGAAGTGTTCTGAAATAATACAAGCTCCAAATAAATAGTGTAGACACACCCAATGCAACTGGATCTTTTCTCAGTGCATGCTGTCCTTCCCATAGCTGATTGTGGACAGATGAGAAGCTTCAAAATTCTGGGGCAATATAGCATTGGGACTGACAATTCAATCCCAATTTATTTATTGTTTTGATTTGCATCTGTGTTGTCAGTATAATTCAAGGTCCCTCTGTTAAGCGGAAGCAGCCCCTCTCCATTCAGTGGGGACTGCATCCTGGTAAATTTGCCTTGAGAGATAAGACACTTTTGCACTTGATTTACTGCTCTCAATCTGACTATTGTCAGGGCTTGTCACTGCCACCGCTGGGCAGGGCCCCAGCTGGGCCAGCCCTGACATCAGAGGGGCGCCAGGGATACTGCAGGACCCCACTCTGTGGAAGGAGGGGCAGTATACATCACCCAGACTCCCTCTCAGTCCACTTGTTGGCCTGCTCAACCTGGCCTGCTTACCCTCTGCATCCTCCATCATCTCCTCCTCCCAGAACTCTCCTCCAAGCCGCCACTCCTGCTCTGCTCTGCTCTGCTCTGCTCTGCTCTGCTCTGCTCTGCTCTGCTCTGCTCTGCTCTGCTCTGCTCTGCTCTGCTCTGCTCTGCTCTGCTCTGCTCTGCTCACCATCACTCCTTACTCACACCCACCACCTCAGAGCTCTTCCTAGCCACCTTATATAGGGTTTCCTTTCCCCGCCCCTCCCTCCTTCTAGGCTTGTTCCCTCTCCTGACTTGGCCCAGCTGTGCCTTCCCTCAGGTGTTTCCCTCCTACCACTAATCCCTTCTTGGCTTCCTTGCCTTGCTGGCAGGGTGGGGTTGAATGCAAGCCATCCCCAGCTGACTCCTTGGCCTTGCTCACGAGGAGCTGCCCCAGTAGGCCTTTGAACTGCTGAGCTTGCCTGGCCTTGCTCATGAGGAGCTGCCCCAGCTGGCTTCTGAGCTGCTGAGCTTGCCTGGCCTTGCTCATGAGGAATTGCCTTGGCCAGCCTCTGGGCTGCCTGCTCATTGATGCTGGGTGGGGCTGCCCATCTCCTCCCCCAGAATGCCTGTGGCAGCTCCACCTGGGGAGGCTTGGCTCCTAGCCACTCCTGAGCCAGGCTGCTGTCCTCTAGCCGGGGTGTGGCTCTGGGCTGTAGTGGCTGCTTCTCCTCCCTGCCAGGTAAGAGCTCTGTTTGGGCTGCTGCTGAGCTCCTATTCCCCCTGCCTTGGCCCTTTTCCTCTGTCCTGCTTAGCCCCCTCTCTTCCCCCTGGAGGGTGGGACTGGCTGGTCTCCCCCTGCTCCCTCCAGCCCTCTGAGGCTTTGGCCTTTCGCCCCTTCCCCCTGGAGTGGGCAGGTTCTGGACCTGGTTGCTGGCTGGGGTGGCAGGGCTGCTGCCTCCTGGTTGCCTCCCACTGCTCCCTCCTGGCAAGTCTGGGGGCTGGGACCCCGACCCTGGACAACTATCATTTGTGCAAATATGCATAATTTAGAAATGCAATAAATAAAATGGGCCAGCCAAAATAACCAATAAAATGTAATGCATAAAACCTCGTATCTGCTTTCATTCCAGATATCGCAGCCAGATGATTGACCTTGTTACCAAAAGCTGTTTGTTTTAAATCTCAGGATGGGATGTTGTGTTTCCACATCCCAGAGGCAAACATGTAGATTTTCTTACCGGTAGTTACTGCCGAGTCAAGACATTTAGGAATATTGCAGTATTCCCATCGTTTGTTGGGGCTTGTGGTGTAGCACCAAGGCGAGGTCTCTCCATCAGGGTTTCTACAATAGTTTTCATCTAAACCTCTAAAATGGAAATAAAACTACTCACATTCAAGTATTCCCTTGATGCTTATACTCTTTTTAAGGGTACTGGGGAACAGTATAAAATGTAATGTCTGTAATGTCTATCTGCTTTGATGATTAAATTTGGGGTGTGTGTGTGAATCTATCCATTCATTTTTATTCTTTCCTAACTCCCAGGAGCTCAGGGCAGTATACTTTCTTCTCTACCTCCCCCACCCCCAGTTTAATCCTCACAACAAACATGGTTGTTGGCCTGAAGTCACCAAGATAGCTTTAAGGCTAGGTCTCCCCACCCCTAGCCCAACACTGATTTTCCAGATGCTGACACACACATGAATGTAACATAATTCTCTGTTTGAGGTTCATATACCAGCTTGACCCTCATACCTATTTTAAGGGGTCTGTAGAAAGATACCAAATACATTGTAATAGTAGTAGTACTAACAGCGGTGGCAGCAGCAATGGCAGCAGCAGTAGCAGAGGCGGTATTGTCCCCGTTGCAAACAGAGATCAGAAAGTTATTGCTCATGTTCAGAACATGATGCTCCATTCTAAGTTCAAATACCAACATGCATTAGTGTTTTGGTGGGGAGGGCAGAATAGATGTAAAACACACCATGGCTGCAAGCATCCACACATTAATAGCTATTGCGCTATAGCATCCCTTTGTAACTGGATTTTCCAGATAATTCAGTTGTGAATGATTGTGTGGATCTCTGTTGATATTAAAATGAAAGTTGGTTGAGTGTTGATGCATTTGCAACATAGTTCTGTGATTGAGAACACCCATGCAACCTCGCATCCACTGGGGGAGGGAAATGCATAATGGGTTGTAGTATGATAATTGAAACTAGGCTTCTCACACACAATGCTCAAATGATAATGGTCTGTTTAACTTACTTGCAAGGATAGTTCTCTGGAGTTCTAGAATGTTTGTGAGGTTCCTGGGCACTCCAGGACTGGCACACCGCTCCTGACACTGTGACAGCTACCGTGCCTCGATAGTCCTCCCCATTGTCCACTAGGCACTGACGCCCTGGGCCAGCTGTTGGTGGGGGGGTAGCTATATCAGAAAAGACAAAGCAAATGAAACAGTAAAAGTGTGTCCTCAGCAGAACTTTGTTCGTGACTTCTGTAAACATTAGGTTGTCAACAAGCTACTACAAGTTTTAAAAGATTAACAGTGAAATCCTAAGCAGAGTTACTTCCGTCTAAGCCCATTGATTTCAATGGGCTAAGTTTACTTGAGGACAGTGTTTTCAAAGAAAACTAAGTATATTCAAAGGCAAGGCTTCACCCCAGCAAACTGCAACGAATAATCTAAATAAATTCAACTTACAGCAACGTGGAATATTACAATATTCCCAGCGTTTGATCACACTGGTTGTGAAGCACCAAGGACGAGGTTCACCATCAGGATTACGGCAATAATTCTTCTTCAGGTTCTTTTCTGGAAACCTAAAAATAAGATGACAAAGCTGAAATCAATTCTTTTTTTTTTATTAAATGTTTATTGTAACATTAGATGTAACTAATAACCTTCAAGTAACAAACAACATTTCAAATTTGAATGAAACAAAAACCAATATACAATACGCAGTTAGACTTACATCCTTAATAATTAACGTAAAGAAAAAGTAATTCCATGTAATTACACAGTTATACTATCAGCTTAATAGAAGGAGAGGTATCCATTGTTTGTTACAACTGGTAGTATTTTCGAGTTGGGCTGCATATTATTCTTTTCTATGTATTCCAGAAATGGGAGCCACTTTTCAATAAAATTAGTATTTTCTGTGAGTTGTACTGCATTTTGCATATCATTGCTTACTTTTTCTAAAATAAAATGATTCCAAACTTTAGAGAACCAGTTTTCGATTGTTGGTAGTTTTTTTGATTGCTGAAATCAATTCTTACTGTTGATGTTTATGCCCACTCAGTGAAATTGGATTTGCACGTACCTAAAATGCCCAAATGGGAGGTTTTGATACACATAATGTCCTCAGAACATAAAGAGGTGCATGCCCAAAGGACACTTGCACAGCTCCCATTTATTTTAATGACATGACTCACTTTAAAGGGTCATATCCATGGCTGTGAGGTTCTTGAGAAGCCCAGGCCTGGCATTCAATTCCAGATTCTGTTTCGGAGATTTTGCCTTGATAGTTTTCTCCACTGCAGTGCATACATGTCTCTGTAAATGTAAGCATCTTTGAGTCATACAATTAGTTTTATTCAGCTTTTTTCAACTACAAGTTTGAGGTGTAGTGGATCTTCATCATTCTTGCTCTCTGCTAATAATGCACTATAATAAGAATCAGTGCCCAGTATTATACAGGTCCTGCAGCTGCTGGAAAATTTACCATTCTGTTCATACCAGCACTGGGTCCTTGAATATATATGAGCTAAATCAAGGGAAATGCACACACTAATCTATTTCTATTGTCCATCTGAATGTTTAAGGTATGCTATGAATCCAGGTTCTTACGTACAAATACGTCAATATGGGTACCTGCACAAAACCTTTTGTATTATGGAATTATTTTAGCTTCATGCTCTTTTCTCCTTGTATTTTGTGTAGTCGAGCTTTATAGTGTTGTTTTCCTACAGCCTCTGATTCATGGGTATTAATGCATTATGTCCCTATCTCTGATTATATGTATGTGTGTGCTGTCAAGTCATAGCCAACTTACAGCAACCTCATCAAAGGGTTTTTAAGGCAAGTGAGGAACAGAGGTGGTTTGCCATTGCCTTCTTTTTCACAACAACCCCAGTCTTCCTTGGTGGCCTCCCATCCAAGGACCAACCCTGCTTTGCTTCCAAGACTACACCATGCTGTCTTCCCACACAATATCTGATTAGCCAGCCCCCAAAAGTCTGTATGTTCTAAAGTGGAACGTGGTAGAATTTCTAAAGAATTATGTCACAGTGATAGCTTGTATTTTCTAGGAGTGTAGCATGCACACTCTAGAGTTTATGGAGCTTTAGATTAAAACCATTTTATGCAGCGCAGTTGGTGGCTAAAGTGAATATTTTTACTCTTATATTACCATTGTCTTCATTTCTAACTACACGTCACTGTCAATGTCCTGAAAAATAGTAAAGAGTCCACTAGCACCTTTTAGACTAACCAACTTTACTGTAGCATAAGCTTTCAAGAACTACAGTTCTCTTCATCAGATGCATCTGGCAAAGAGAACTGTGGTTCTCGAAAGTTTGTTACAGTAAAGTAAACCTACAGTACAGTACAGTACGGTTGGTTGGTTGGTTGGTTACAGTAAAGTTGGCTACAGTAAAGCTGGTTATTCTTAAAGGTGCTACTGGACTCTTTACTATTTTGCTCCTACAGACTAACACGGCTAACTCCTCTGGATCAATGTCCCGAAAGAATTCAGACATTTACAAAAACAAAAAAACCAACCCTGGTTTGAGATGTTCAGCACATAATGCCTTGCTATATCCAATGGATTGCTCTTGTAGATTATGAAATAAACAAAGCTGAGCAACCCACAGACAAGGTAGCAGCTTTTATATATTTGGATGATTCCCCAGATATGTAGAACAATATGGCATAGTAAATTAACCAAAGGAAAAACTAAAAAAAAAAACTTCCTAAAAAGGCCCAATGATAACTGAGCATGCTCCAGGAGTCAGTAAAAGATGAGAATCAGCAGAAAATGGCTGTTCACGCTCTTGAGAGTTTATAGAAACCTGTAGGGCGGTGTTGTGTTTGTGTAATTTCCAAATCCTGTATTCTCCTGTTCTCTATTAGCGTTGCTAGCTCTTTCACTGAGCAAGGCTCCTCTATTTTTAATACAAAAGTTGCATGTCAGGGAGATGCATCTGATCTAGATCTTGCAACAATTTTTTTGACTTCAAGAAACCCCCAACACTCTGTTGCTTTTGCTGCAAAAGATACAGCTGTCCTACGAGAAGTTATGTCAAAGGTTAGACTCAGCCAAATTCATTGCAGTCAGTTACCTTCCGTGCACAACAGCCCTCTTCTATCAATTTGCTATTATATTTTTATCCCACCCTACTCCCCAGGAGTTTAGAATAGCCTATCTGTTTCACTCTCTCTCACACACACACACATAATGACCCTGTGAGGTAGATTAGGCCAAGTGAGAGCAACTGCCTTAAGATCATCCAGTGAAATTCATGACTGAGTAGGTATTTGAACTAGGGATGATTGCAAGTTAGAAAACATATTTCTTCTTATTAAAATATTTCTAGTTAGGTACTTAAAGAGCCAAAACTAACTTTCTGGCAAGGGCTACCCAAACCACACCTTCACATTCTGGGATGTTACAGTAATCAAATCTGGTTCCACGATCTGTTGTGTAGCACCAGGGACCTTTTTCATCATTATCAGGATTTCTGCAGTAGTTTTCCTCTAATCCAGCATTAGGGTGAGTATCAGGCGAATAACTGGAAGGGAAGGGAGGTAAAGTTAGAAGTTTACTGATTAAATGCTGTGGTTCTACTGAAACCAGTGGAAGAAGTTCTCGTCATAACTAACTCATATGCCTTTGATTTCAATGGGGTTTTACAACTAATCTTTCCACTAAGCTACGTTACCTCCCAGTTCAAACTGACAAGGTTTCCAGTTCAATCACAAGCAGTAAATAACTGTTGCCATCTGAGCCCTCCCTCCCATCGTTTTTGTCTATCCTCTAGCAGCTCCAGTGAGGTCCCAGTGTTTTCCTTGGCTCCTTCCTGAGGGCCAAGCTACAAGTGACGAATGACACTTGAACGGCAAGTGGATTGAGGGGAGAGCAAGTGAACAGGGAGGAATACACTTGCCGTTCAAGTGTCATTCGTCACTTGTAGCTTGGCCCTGAGTTCACTTAATCAAATGTGTATTGTAAGTTC
Source organism: Eublepharis macularius (assembly GCF_028583425.1). Taxonomy (NCBI): domain Eukaryota; kingdom Metazoa; phylum Chordata; class Lepidosauria; order Squamata; family Eublepharidae; genus Eublepharis; species Eublepharis macularius. The sequence continues at coordinate 136,180,693 of NC_072790.1, forward strand.
TGTGCTGGGAAGTACATTCTCAGGCATATGTTGGCCTGATTTGCATCAGGACTGCAGCACGTGAGGAATAGTGATAAGAACATGCTGTTGTTCTTATCTGAAATGTCCCTGGAAGGTACTACCTTACTTACTCTAGCTTACTTACTGGGGAAAGCAAGGTGTACTCCATCAGGACATGCAGAACCCCTAAAATTCATATAGCAAGTATTTCATTTGGAACACAAACCAGGCACTTAATTAAATGTTGTGAAAATGGCTGCTAGCCCATCCTAGCTACATGGGAGGTTAGTCAACTTCCCCTTCAACAGCTATTGCATCTAATGAGACCCCGTTGCATTGTTTACTAGATGTCCCATTCCTGTTAATTTGTCTTGCATTGTCTAATCCACCCTGAGTCTCACAGAAAAAGGAGGACTATAAATGAAGTAAATAGGTTTTGTCAGTGAGGCCTTTCCCAGCCAATTGTGAAGATTCTGATCAACCCTTTTGTCACTTGTTCCCGTCATTGCAGTCAGGAAGTACTGCTGGGAAGTCAGGGTGTTCATCTCTTGAATTGCTGTGGGGAAAAACTTTTTACTCTTGGAAAGACAAGAAAATGAGTAAAAGAGTTTCCTTTTATTTTCTGTCATCTAGGACTAAAAGCAACAGAGGCAGGACAATTTAAACAATATATACAGATTGAACGATAAACCACTCTCCTCATCTCCCCATACAACCTTGATCAGAACTGGGGCTACACACACCAGAAATTTACCTTTAAAGGCAGCTGGAAGACCCATGATCTCTGCCTTATCTGACTCTAAAGCTACAATCTTATGTACAAATTCCTAGGAATAAATTTCACTGAACCAGTGGAACTCATTACACATAGAACAAGTTTCAATTAGAGATGGGCATGAACCAAAATACGAACCAATGTTCCTCACGAACCAGTGGTTCATCAGAGCCCATTTCTGATGAACTGCCACGAACTTTAGGGCAGTTTGTTTGGTTTGTTTTTTGGTTTGTCACTGCAGACGGCCTGGTACCAATCAATAAGATTCCTAGGCAATGGGGGTTGGGCTTTCTGCACACCTTCTGCTGACACGGAAGTGACCTTCTGCTGACCCAGAAGTGGTGATTTGCTGGCCTGGAAGTGATGTTTTCATGAACCAAAACGAACTGGTTTGTGAACCGGGGCGGGTTCATGAAAGTTCGTGGTTCATAAAACGTGACAAACCACGAACATCATGGTTCATTTTTTTTCTGGTTCGTGCTCATCTCTAGTTTCAATCCATGGAACATATCACCCAATTCTATACATATACTGTTTACTTAGAAATAAGTCCCACAGACCTTAGATAAACTTATTCTCAAGTAAGAAAGTATATTAGCATAGTTATGATAACTAACTTTCACAGCATTGTGCTCTTGGTTTAGCACAGCAAACTGTATGCTGGCAGTGCTGCATAAAGTCAGAAGCAGACATCACACAGATAGGAAAGGATCTTACTTGGGTATGTGAGGGCTCCTCTCTGCCCATTTTTGGCACGGTATATTGTTTTGAGTTTTAGATTCAGTTCCTCTGTAGTCCTCTCCATTTCCAGTTCGACATTCAAGAAGATAGACTGAAAGAAAATTGTCATTGTTGTTACATACTACTGCCACCACGATAAAATAACCAATTAATATAAATGCACGGGTCTAAAGCCTTGGCTGTACTTTAATGCTTCAGCACACAGGTCATTCTCTTTTCACTTCTGTCTGTGTGTGTGTGTGTGTGTGTGTGTAGCTGTGTGTGTCCTTAAATTGTAAAGACATGAATCTGAGAATCCAGTGAACTGAGAACAAAGCCTGTGCACATAAGTCTGGGACTTTGAACCCACAGCACATTGCCAGAGCAAAGTGCTCTGTTTTTTTAATGATGAAAAGTACTGCTGTAAATATGTATCTATATTTTATTTTTATTTTTTTAAAAAAATTTTTATTGGTGAGTATATACAATGTTATTCAATACACAAATTCCCTGTCTTATCTAAATTATATCAGCTCCCACCCTTCCCCCCCTCCTTACTGACTTCCAACAGCTTTCCAACCCCAAACCCCTCTTATTACTCAAATTACTCTTAACCATAATTTTTCTAAATCCTATATATGTTATATCACTTATTCTAAGCATGTTCAAATTCTTCTATATCTCCAATTTTCTAATATATCAATCTATATTTCACTGTTTAAACTATTTTTAATACAATCTCCTTATTACTAATATTAGCTTAGATTAATTAATTGCTAAGTTTCCCCTTTAATGGTAAAGTTACTTCTCTCTCCCCTTTATAAAGTCACATATTAATAATTCTCAAACTGCCACAATCCTCCTTTCACATCCCATTTTTTTTCTAAATATTGTTTCAATTTCTCCCAGTCTGCAATATATTCTCCTGGATCAAGATCTTTAAGTTTTCTTGTCATTTTGTCCATCTCAGCCATGTACAGCAATTTGTAAATCCAATCTTCTATAGTTGGTATTTCTTGCACTTTCCATTTCTGCGCATACAAAAGTCTTGCTGCTGTAGTCATGTAAAATAGCAATGTTCTGTACTGCCTTGGAATATGTATCTATATTTTAGACAGGCAGTATTATAATTCCAGAAGACATATAAGATCTATCTACCTACCTACTTACTTTTAAAATAACTGCAACCAGACAGACTCATTGGGTGGGAGCCAACCAGCTTTTCCACTGGTTATAAAGGTAGGAAGGATGGTCTACTATAACCACCAAAAAGGTTATGCTGGAGATAACAGGGCCTGCATGAGCAAAAGTCATGTAGGACAGAGGTTACAGCAAAAAAAGGAACTGAGGAAGACTGAGTGAAAAACTTGGTTGTTGTTTAGAATTCTGGTCCTCTTTCTGTAACTTTTTACTTTTGCTTCTCATCTATCTTCAGCAATTTTAAGAGTTTCATCAGTCATCCATCTAGGCTTCTCCTTTCTTTCAGCTACAGAAATAGTCTTTGCACATGCTTCCTTGATAATGTCTCTTGTTTCAACCCATAGTTCTTCTGGCTCCTAATCAATTAAATTTAGTAAAGTAAAATTGTTCTTTACATGGACTTTACATTCTTCAGGAATGTTATTTAGATTCTATTTTTCCACCATGATTCTTTTAGTATTTCTCTTCAACTTTATTCTGATTTTTGAAATTAACAATTTGTGATCTGTACTACTATCAGCTCCTGGTCTTGTTTTAGCAGAAAGAATAAGCTTTTCCATCTTCTGCTTTTGATTATGACTGCTTTAATTGAGTCTCATTATTAAGAACAGCGCTATTTGTACTTGAACTCTACTGTTCCTCAGTAGCTAACTGACTGCCTTCCAATCTGGGGATCCTCCTGTCTTCCAGTACTGTATCTTCTTTCATTTTGGGCTGTCTCATCAGAGGGTTTAGATGGCCTTTTGAAAAAGTGAAAATGTATGGTGTGAATATATGTGGTGGGGTAGAAGAATTAAACCCCCTTTCCACTACCTACACAGATCCAGCTTGGGGCCCCATGCTGCTGTAACTGAACTTTTAAAAAGCTTTTGCATGCAGGAGTGGGAAAGTGAGCTATTGTCAGATTCAACTACAAGGATTCCTGGGATCACAGCAGTCAGTATAAGTGCTATCACAACGATCAGAATTGCTGCCAGCAGCATCCATGGGCAATCTGGTTCCCATTTCAGGTTCTTCATGAAACTGCAGGCAGACAACAAATCATATGGACAAAATAACCTCTTATTTGTGACCCAGAAACAACATCATGACATCATACATTTCCACGTAATTGGCTACTGTTTGCTAGAATAGGAGAATACTCAGGTATGTATCCTACCACTTCCCTAATCAAAGTCTGAAGCCTTCTGCCAGCTCAAAAAGAATTCCTCCAAATTAAGTTCTCCTTGCCCAGCAGAAGAGGTACTTAAGATGGAGGAAAGCTCCTTAGGTTAGAAGAACTTCCTGCAGCATAACACAATCATAACACAAGGTGCTACTATTTGTTGTACAGAAAGAGAGTTGAATGTGGGGATGTCATTTTTAGCAGCAGCCCTGTGTATATGGAAATGTCAAAATTAACACAATGTTGATGGCCTTTGAAGTACAGAAAAATGAATTGTCTGTCCGTAAGAAAAAAACAATTTTCAAGAGGGAATAGGATCATCTCTCTGCAGTTACGGGGAAAGAAAGGGAAATCCAGATTAATAACTTATGTAAGACATAGCAAACGAACAGTACAAATGCAAATCATTTCTATCATTGTTATAGATTTATTTAGTACCAGTTGTGTTCTGGATGCTACTTAGAACAAACTGCTAAATTTGATTCAGCAGAAGTTTGTTCTGTGTTACAAAGCACATGAGAAACCATACACTAATTTTACCAGGTCAGTCAATTGTACCAGGAAAAGGGGTGCATACTCAATGTATATGAATGCTCTGTGCTACGAAGAATTTTGGCAGTTTTCAATTAAGTAATCCCAAACAAAGGTGCAATCTCTTTAAATGTATAACTCTGTTTAGGATGACCATGTAAATGACGTAACTCTTTATTTGTTGCTAACAAAACACTGTATAAGCAAACAGAATACAGCAAGCATTTTTTAAAAATGTTTAGTACATGGGGAGTTATCAGCACAAAGATTTGTTTCATGTGAAAGCTACACAATGCAAACATTGGCACTTTGTTTACATTGCATATTTTTAAAAAAGAAAATCAAGGACCCAAATAAAGCCCTTTAAACACCTTCACAATCCACAGTCCAGTGAATAAACATACAAATAGGTAAATGACTACAAGCAAATGACAGGCTTTTATTCTGTCTGGGTATATACAACCAATATCACATCATTAGCTGCTTTTGAAGCTCTTCTGTTTGACTCCTAGCACTAGTGCAAAGAAACAAATGGGAAAATCGTTGCCAAACAAAACTATCTCCTACTGCAAACATTTGCCATTTCACTTCAGTCGCCTCCAACAAGAAACTGCAACCCAATATTTGAAAGCAATATGTATGCAATTTCACAGGCTTCACCTGTGGCATGAATATATTTTTTTCAGGGATAATGCTGTGATGGTCCCAACATGTGCTGACTAAATTACTATGCCTGAGCACAAAGAAGGCCAAACTCTCTATTTGCAGGGGCTAATATATTCTCCAGATACTATTCCAGAGATGGAAATGGCTGATTAAAGTTAGCATCTCCTATCAATAAAGGTTGATGGAACACATGCCCTCACATGATGTGAGATACATGTGCTTCTTGGAAGTCTGCATGAAATATACGTACAGACTCAATACTTATTCCTCAACAGGAAAACCATGAAAGCTAGTTTTTACCACATTGTGATTAAATCTTAGTAAAGCTACCAGAAATCAGATGAAGATGCTTGGAGGGATTGTTTCATCTTCCACGTTGATAGTGGCCAGTCCTTGGCCTACTTCAACCCACTTTCAGTATTAATAATGAAAATAAATTTGGGGGTGTATGTGTGATATTGTGGGGGCAGTCATAGGACACTGTAATACAAAGACACTCTACATTTTTTTTCAAATATTGTAAGTTCAGTTGGCACTATCTGGCAAGTAAGGGAAGCATTTGCATCTCAGAAGTAGCTATGGAAGATGCAATGTCCACGGCTATATACTTACTTCTTTTTTCAAAGAGAGCTACATCTGACTTCCTGAACATCACTGTAGTTTTGCTGTTGTCCGCTAAAGTAACACATTGTTGTTCTTTGGTGGCAAATAAGAAAGACCTATTAAAATGGTGAGATGTAAAACAGGTATGAATTTCATCTTAATTATTGTCATAAAGTCAATTAGCACATCCATTTTTGATTGTACAGTGGTATAAAGGAGGAGTCATGGAGGAGGGGAATCACATTCCTCCCTGCTGGCTCCCACTTACATCTCTACTCTCCCCATTCTCTGGTTCTCCTTACCAAACATTTCCTCGCTTTTTCCTCCTCCCTAGTCCATCTGTCCCAGCTTGCCCCATCCACTTGCCTATCTGCCCAGTCTTCCCTCCGTCTCTTCGCTGTTCACTTTCCTCTTCACTTCTACAGCAGTGGCAGTGACAGGAGAGAAGCAGGCATGCAAGGGAAGCAACTCAGAGATGGCTCTAGCTTCAGTTGTTTTGCCAGTTCTCACCATGTGCAGATATTGATGGTACCATTGGTGGGGAGGGGGAAGGGAGTGTTGTTCCTCCATCAAAAAAAAATTGAGTTTTTCTGCAGATGTGAGGGACCCCCTATATCTTATCTCTGGATTGCCTCGCTGTCTGGATTTTCTTATCTGCATGGCATTCACTGCAGCCATTGGATATAAGGATTGAATGTACTCACTGAAAGCATATTCAGAATATATATAAAGGCAGGACTTGCTGTTGTTATGAAACACAATGCAGAGTTAATAGTAAGATAACTGAATTCTGTGGGAAAATCTCAGGAGGTCATGCTGGTGGTCATAGCTGTATTAAACTCTCTAAACTTTCCTATTTATTTCTCTTGGAAACTTATCTTCGTATCTTAGCTGTACCTCTGAATTTAGCTCTTTTTCTGAAGAATTATACAGTTACACTTAAGACTTTATATTAAGTATATTATACATGAGTATTCTATATAAGTGAATTATTACACTTATCACATTATACTATAGGTATAATGTTATTTGAACAGTTTCATTCATCAGATGATAGGATAAACAGTGGTGGAGGGCTAGCAGCTTTATGATCTGCTTGAGGTTTATTTTTTTAAAAAAATAATCTGTCTGGAAATAATTTTTTAAAAATTTGTATGGAAACAGGATGGTGGACACAGTATTTTCCCACAGGTTGTTAGTATTTGGAACATGAACTAAACTTAGATGATAGATACTGAAGTGTTTGTTTCTCCCCATGTTCTCTCTATGCCTAAAACCATACTTGGCCTTCATAGTTAGCCATCAACATATGCAAGAGCTATGGAAACACAAAAAAATAGTTCCTGTTTGAATGGAAATGATGCATCCATGTAAAACTGGTACTCATTTTACTCCAACTGTGTCCCCATCATGCCCAGTCCTCTTCAAATGGCAGATAGGTGAAGGCAATAGGCAAAGCAATGCAATTCACACATGGCCAGCACACATCGAATCATTTCATATTTGCCGTCTAAGCACTGAGATCTTGCCGCAAAGGAGGGCAGTCTAGTCATCCCATGATCCCCACGGAGCAGCATTTTCAAACCATTTATTTTTCCTGTTACTGTATCATATACACTTAGCACGTAGAACCATGCGAGATTCTCATCCAGCATTAAAACATTCAGGCATCTTTTGCAGGATATAGCAAAGTGACACTGACCTGCAAATAAATTTTGTTTCAGCTTCACATTTCTCTGCACATTCTTGTCTACTGAGAGTTCGGTAGAACTGGGGTTTTTGACCAAGAATCCATGCACCATCAGTCCTCACATAGTTATCAAGTATATCTCCTTGAACTAAAAGAAAATTAGCAATCATGAGACATTTTAAGAAGTGATAAAACAGTCATTAATAAACATCATTTTCTGAATCTGAAGCAACTACTCACCAGCAAATGAACCACCCAGTGGAGGTACAGAGCCAAGGATAATCCCTGCAATTTACCTCACTGTCAGCTCTGTCCCATATCAACCCAAGTGAAACCATTTCAGGAACCAGTAATGTTAGCCATATGATTAAAGGCTCATCCGTATATATATTCTCTAATGTGAACTCAGGTATAAAAAAATGGAAATAATCAAAGACGATTGAGGGAGCATTTGTTTCCCTGAACATTAAGATCATTTTATGTGGGTAGCTGTGTTAGTCTACAGTAGAACTGCAGGATTTGAGTCCAGTAGCACCTTACAGACCGACAAGATTTTCAAGGTATAAGCTTTCAAGAGTCAAATCTCCCTTCTTCAGATACAGGAAGGAGTAGAGATCCATGAGCCTTAAAATCCTAGTTGGGAGGTGGGAGGGGTGAAGCAAAGAAGGGAGTCAGGATTTTAAGGTACAATGCAGAAATTGGCATCTGTAATGAGATATGAATCTTATGTCTCTACTGAGCCCTGGGGCCTTTTCTGGACAATTGTGATGTGTTGAGCCAGTTTCTCGGTGAACTCCTCCAACACATGGTAGGACTATAACATGCTACCTCAACCTTATTTTCAGAGGTTTTCTTGAAAGTTAGAAGTTGTGAATATTTTACCATTCCAAAGACTGTCTGTTTACCATGTTAACAGGTCTTCTAAAAATACATTTGTTGGAATTTCAAAACAGTCATGAGAACTGACCTTACATCATTCAAAAATGTGATGATCGATGCATGGTTAATGCCACAATTAGCACTCCTGCATCTCTTCTTCTCCCTCTTGTAATGTTAATAAACCAAATTGTGTGCATATGGGTCCTAATGTTATGACTTTCTCCACCCTCATTGGCTGTCACTTGTGGGTGGGTGGAGAAATTCACAATGATTTTATAATAATAATAATAATAACATTCGATTTATATACCGCCCTTCAGGACAACTTAATGCCCACTCAGAGCGGTTTACAAAGTGTTATTATTACCCCACAACAATCACCCTGTGAGGTGGGTGGGGCTAAGAGAGCTCAAGAGAACTGTGACTCGCCCAAGGTCACCCAGCTGGCTTTGTGGAGGAGTGGGGAATCAAACCCGGCTCTCCAGATTAGAGTCCCGTGCTCTTAACCACTACACCAAACTGGCATGTTATGTAACATGCTTTGACTTACTCAAGGCTGGTGGTACCATAAAGCAGGATGAAATGCTCCATATCAAGTGGCACTAAAACAAAGCAATTTATTATTATACTTTTACAATCCTGAGGCTACCATTTGGATTTTTTGCATCAATCACCATCTCCACTTATTAAACATTATACAAAAGTGAAACATGATGAGATACATGACAGCTGCTTGCAGTGGTGGCTATACATTGGCTATAATACCAGCCTTTGTAAATAGTGAAAATTCTGTCAGGGCGTAAGAGGAGACAGGCCCTTTTATGGATTACAAATTGGTTAAATTGTTTCAATATCTAGGATTGCCATGTCCCCCTGGGCCGAATCTGGATGGAAACTGCTTGGATCAGGCCCGAATCAGCCTGGAACAGGCTACTGTTGTGCAGGGGAGCAGTCCCCCGCCTAGCAGCAGCCCAATCTGAGGCCTAAATTGGGCCAAATAGGTCCTGAAATGGCCCAGATTGGGCCCAAATTGGCCTGGTATGGGATGCTGCTGTGCAGGGGAGCACTCCTCCGCACCACAGTGGCCCGATCTAGTCCAGATCCAGGCTGTTTCAGGCCCATGGGAACGTGCTGCACAGCCTGGGAGCGTGGCCGTGAGTCCCATGCCTCCTCTGTTGGCCAGGTAAATGGGGTGGGGGGTGGGGGGTGGGAGCGGGGGATCCCCCGCCCCCCAGCAGAGAAGTAGAAGCCAACAAGGGAAACCCTTCCAGAAGAAATCAACTAACCTATGTACAAGCACAAACAATATACGATTTTAACAATTTTTTAACTTTTTTATAATTATATAATATATTATTAAAGTGCAAAGTGCTCCAAGTGTTATGAATAAGTAACCATTCCAATAAATACAATAATAATTACAGTAATAAATACAAAAATAATCAGTCCACAGTCCTTCCAGTCTACAAAAATATCCACAAAAGGTACAATTTTTCACCAGTTCAACTGGTGAGGAAGAAGTTAAACAGGTAAGTAGAACATTTTCTGTCATTTATTCTGGTTCTGTATGGCAACTGCAGAGCTTAATAGAAGTAAATTGACTTTACAGACACTCAGCATACTGCCTAGCATTCTAATAAATCTTCTTACGTATTTTTGGAAAAGTAATCTGCTAGTGTCTAGACAACATCAGATTAAAATTTTAATCTGTTGCTCTGTTCAACCCAGTAAGAGAAAACTTTCAGAAGCAGCAGGCTATTAAAAGGAGAACCATCATATATATGATTGAAATTTTTGATTCTGAGCTTTGAAATGAAAGGAAGGATAGGGGGTAGTCTAATATTTGAGTGAACACTTTGTTTGCATGAGGTTAGTTTGATCAATAGCACCTCCAAATTGAAAGATTTTAAATACAAAAAAAATCTCCTATCTCACATTTATTTGCAGTACAGGATTAGACTGACTCTTGATCTTTTCAGTATAGGGAAAATCCTTACAGATACACAATATTTGACAAGAACAAATAGTCACAGGATATTTGGGTGATTTTTCTGAACTTATTTATGGAACCAGATTCAAAGTCCAGTAAAACTTTTCCATGAATGCAAGAGGCTTTACATCAAGGCAAAGATTTTCAAAGGTGAAAAGCAGCTGTAGCTTCCTGTGGATTTTAGCAGGTTATGTGCATACTCAGCATATTGCAAATGTCATGCCTCTTTTTTCAATTTTATTATAAAAATATATAAATTTATATGTACAACTATATAAATAAATAGAATCATCATATTCTAGTAAGAATCATCATATTCTAGTAAGGGTGAAAATGTAACTCTAAAAATTAAGCACATAGTAAAATCTGGCTGAATGTTATTTAATTTGTGTGTTTGATTCCAGGAATTAATAAATTAATGCCATTGTTCTATTTCTTGCCTATAGTTTTTTTTCTTTTTCTTTTTAAAAAGTACATAACAGCAGTTTTGTTCATTGTCATATACTGTATTTTCCTAAGCCATTAGTGCATATCTGGGAGATTTCCACCACTACTAAGCTATTAAGATTTTTGCTGCTGCTAACGTATTTAGTATCAACTAACATATTTAGCATCAGTATTCTATATTTACTTGATACTAAAAGAGCCAAACTCTTTTGATCTGCTTACGTAGAATCTCACTTATATATTTAAGTATTTTATCCCAATATACTTGGATGACCAAACAATTTCACCATATATGTCTTCTCATTGCATCTCCAATATTTACTAGAAACTGTTAATAATAACAATAATAACAACATTTGATTTATATACCATTCTTCAGGACAACTTAACGCCCACTCAGAGCAATTTACAAAGTATGTCATTATTGGTTGTTGGGGGTTTTCCGGGCTGTATTGCCGTGGTCTTGGCATTGTAGTTCCTGACGTTTCGCCAGCAGCTGTGGCTGGCATCTTCAGAGGTGTAGCACCAAAAGACAGAGATCTCTCAGTGAGAGATCTCTGTCTTTTGGTGCTACACCTCTGAAGATGCCAGCCACAGCTGCTGGCGAAACGTCAGGAACTACAATGCCAAGACCACGGCAATACAGCCCGGAAAACCCCCAACAACCATCGTTCTCCGGCCGTGAAAGCCTTCGACAATATGTCATTATTATCCCCACAACAAACACCCTGAGAGGTGAGTGGGGCTGAGAGAGCTCCTAAAAGCTGTGACTGACCCAAGGTCACCCAGCTGGCTTCAACTGGAGGAGTAGGGAATCAAACCTAGTTCTCCAGATTAGGGTCTAGCGCTCTTAACCGCTTCACCAAACATTCCCACTTATCTGATAGGGTATAGTACCATTGATACAACAACTTAACCCCACTCTCTTTATTCCACATATATACAGGAGAGTATACATTATTTTATGCAACTTGTACCATTCCTGTGTTGTTGACATAGTGACAATCCCCCCCCCCCCCAATTTTCTTTGGTAATACTGGCATTGTCTAATCCATAAAGGCCTATAGATTTTTTTCAGTGGCTTTTTTTGAGTCAGTGATTTGAGAAAAATTAGTTTAAACTTTATGAGCCTCCTATATACTTTTAAACTTCCTATTCAAAACCTGTATAAAGTTTCTTAATTGCTTGTATTGGTATCTAGAGACCTCTTCTGGGCTACGTTTTTCTTGCAGTACATCGGAAAGAATTATCAAGTGGGTACCTCTAAAATGTATCATCTTAGTCAAGCTGTGTCTTATCAATACATAAAAACTGCCTGGCTGCCTGTCCATTCAAAAGTCAGGATGGTTGATAATTGGTTCCTATTGTGACATTAGAGGTGCTATTTGTAGCCTGTATTTATCCCAAAATTTAATCAGTTCAGCCTGTATTAGATTCAACATAAATTCTTCTCTATGTTTACTTATCAAAGCAAGCCTATAGATTTATAAACTAAATCCATAAATTATTTTCCTAAATATGCCTAACAAATCATGGCAATTATAGTCATAAAGATGGGCTTTAGTTGAAGAGAAGGGTGCAACATGCCATCCCTTAATTTCTCTTCTCTGATATTTCTGTCCAAGTTTTCTTCCACTGTTTTCTGTTTCCTCTGATTTTCCATTCCTCAGGATCCTTGACTCTGTCCCTGCTTCCCTAAATACTGCACTAACATTCAAGTTAGGTTTTCAGATCTTGATTATGTTGAAAACTTTGGCTGTTTTTCTGTCTTTTGGGATCTATGTTACTGCCCTGGCTTCCCCAGGTCTTGCACCAATTATTTAGTTATGTTTTCAAAGAGTAGCTAGCTAATTGCCACTTACCTTTGTAAACACATCTTCATCCTTCTTTTTGTTTTCAGACCAGTTAAGCATGGCAGCTACTGCCGCTTCCTGTAATCTTAGGTATGTTGGCCGCTAGGTTTACAAAGAGGACTAAGGACTCGAGTAAGGGATGGGTATAATTGGTGCTAATATCACAAAGGTGCAAATGGCATCCAAAAGGATTACATTCTCCAATGCATTTATTAGGGCCAAATGGTACGAGAGCGGCTTCCTTTCAGATGAAAGGTTGTAAGTTACCTTCTCTCCTCAGCTTTCTAACAATACTTCTCCAGTCCAAGATGACAAAGTATTTTAGAAGGAAATGTGGACAGATAAGGCAGGTGGAATATTACACGGAAATGTTAAAACTTGATGGCCTGACTTTCAGAGCCACCATTCAGGAGTCAGGAGTCGGACTGAGCAACAAGCTAGGGGTAATAATGGAATAACGAGTTTTTAAATTTTTTAAAGGAGTAGAAATAAGTTTGAATTCTGCATGTGTTGTTTATTTGAAAATATATACCCCAAACAAGTTTAATTATTATTCTAACACCTTTAAAAGTTATGATTTTTGTACTTTGTACTTTAATAATCCTTGTAGCAGATCCTTGTAGCTTTATATTTGTTTTTCTTGTTGCCTTCCGTTATTCCTCTTTTTTCTGTATTCCCTTTCTGTTTTAATAAAATTTTAAAAAGTAAATTTTTTTAAAAGGACTGAGCAACAAGCTAAATATGATGATACAGATTCAAAGTGGACAAATCTGTCTCATCATATTATGTTTTTGAAACATACTAAACAGAAAAATCATACTACTGGCACTGAAAGATCTCTGTCTTTTGGTGCTACACCTCTGAAGATGCCAGCCACAGCTGCTGGCGAAATGTCAGGAACTACAATGCCAAGACCACGGCTATACAGCCCGGAAAACCCACAACAACCATCATACTACTGGGTTTCCTTTATTTTAGTTCGGAAATCGTGTAAAGGACAGATAAACACTACTGAGAACTTTTTTCTAGCAAAGAGTTTCTCTTCATTTTTTTTTAATCCCACTTAGTGATATCAAACCCTTTGATGAAATTGGCACAACCAAGATGCCAGCAACAAAATCTTAGTATTGTTATTTGTCATAACCCTAAATATGACAAAAACTTACACAACAGGCGCACATCTCATTAATACATACAAATAAATGATATGTTGCAAATGAAATCATCTCCAGGAGCCACAAAGCAACAGTTGTATAATGGCAAGCTATGGATTAAATGGCAAGCTATAGCTCCAGCTGTATATCTGGACATTTCTTGGCAATTCTGCACTTTACAATTTAAGTTGGGCTCTTACATATTGAGGAATGTCCTGTGAAATCAGTGCATGTCAGAACTATCTGTTAATGCGAAACATTTGCCATCTTATCTGACTATAACGTTTATATAATACTAATAAGAGGGTATTTTGAAGACACTTTGAGTAGTGTTGTGGTTGAAACTAAGTGAGTCTGGCAATGTAAGTTATGTGAATGGGAAAACTTCTGGATGTATATAAAGATTGCCCTGAACTCTTTAGCAGAAGAGTGTGGATACAAAATGCAAAACATACAAAAATTATACAATGTTTTAATCAAGAATACAGACAGTGCAATCCTAAACAGAGTTGACTTCAATGGGCTTAGACTGGAGCAACTCTTCTTAGGATTGCACTGAGAGTGAAGCAGGCAATCTCATAAGAATGACTCATGTGCCTTGAACATTATTATACAGGTCACAGTTTGCAAAGTTTGGCATATCTCAGTAAAAATGGCTTAATTTACATTAAATGTGGCTACAGAACTCCCAAGTCACCCATTAGACCATAGTTCTTGAAACTGCCCAGCCATTTGGAAAATTCAATGTGATTATAGTACAAGTTTTTTAAACCAGAGTGATTTTGGTATCCAGCATTTAACATATATGTCTATGTAAAGACACAAGCTATCACTGTGGTTCAGTCTATTTTAGGTCAATTGGATAAATCCAGCATAAATTGGTCTGACGATTGCAAATTAGTTATAAAAACTTTCTCCATAATCTGTTTCCTTTAAAAAGCAATGTAAAAGAAACCTTACCTGAACAGAGAAATAAAAGTAACACAAAGATATCTTTGCTAGCCCCCATTTTGGGACGGGTAGGTTGTGCACTGAAAGCTCAACGTCTCTTTGGACAGTTGTATTGACAGAGTTAGACAGCATCAAGCAAACAAGATACCCCCAATCAGGTTAATCATTCTCTCAGTACCGTGGCCCTCTAGTCTAAATGTTCAAACAGTACCTTGAATTCAAAATCTTGCAAAATAACCTTTAAATGTTTGTCTTAGATGGTAAGAAAAGGTGAGGGACCTTTCCAGATACGTGTAAGGAGTATAATTCTTAACTTTCCCAGATGAAACAACATTGAGAAGCACAAGAGTGGGACCCATGAGGTTTCATGGGAGGATTTCATCTCCCCATATCCCATCTCTATGCTATTTATTCTTTCCCTCTCTATTAGAAACCCCATAAGTATGTTCCTACTGAGTAGATTCTACACTGTTCAATGTGTCATGTTTAATTACTTATGCTTTGCTTCGGCATTGTTTTAGCTCTATATTGGATTTCTGTACATTTTGCATTTGCGTACCCTATTTTGCTTATTGGATATCCCAGCCATTGATCATATTGACTTACACGGTATAGACCACCTTGAGTCTCAGTGAGAAAGGCTACAAATAACATAAAGTGAGTAAATAAATAAATAAATAAATAAATAACCTCTCCTCTTTTCCTGAATTCTTCTCTTCCTCCCATTCACCAACCAATGTACTTTTATCTGCCCCTCAAGTCTTCATATTTCCCTCTTTCTCTAACCTTAACCCTAGTTCTTCCCCAGACAGCCTCTCCCAGTTTCTTCTCTGCTATTAACCAATCTTTTTCTATTCTCTCCCCCCTTCAGCTTCTCCTTCCTTTCTCCCCTTTCTCAGTTTCCTTGTCTCCCACCTTTTATCCTTTTCAGTCTCCCTGCCCAGCCCATCTCTTACTGACACAAACCAAGGCTTCAAACCCTTTAGTAATGTTGTTGTGGCTGCCTAGCAACTGCCTAAATGGCCCCTGAATTCTTAGAATGTAGTCTCATAAAATCTCAATGTGCGTTCATCTTTTAAAGCTACTGATGTTGCTTCTATTGTTTTAGGATTTTAACTCCTCATTTTTAAAAAAGATTTCAGATTTTTCTGCAAAATATATATATATATATGGGTTTACCTCAGGTTTGTAGACCACCAACCTGGCCCCATTGTATGGCCTTTTATCCACACTCTAGGGCCCAATTCATAATTTGATATAATGATGTCTCTGGCTAAGAAAGAAAATTGCTGATATGCCATGAATCCCTAGTGGCATTATCCCTAGTGGCATTATTACTTAGATAAATTAGGGCTTAGTCTCACAACTAACTCAGCATGTGACTTCCACAGAAAAAACTTAATCCATTCTGACCTGCAGTGGCTTCAGGCTCTGATAAGTTGACTGCATGCATTTGCAGCTATATGCTGAATTGAGCTTTTAGCACAGTACCACTTATCACTCTAAATGTAGATTAACAGTGGTGTACCAAAACCCACATCTAGCACATGGCAGCAGAAATGCATAACCAGTTAACCACAATTAAAAGTGTCTGTAAGTCAGTAGTGGGTAGGTCTTTTGCTAAAACCATACTTTGGCTTCTGCTCACACAACAGTTTTCTTGTATATGCAAGTAGTCCTAAACATACCTAATAGCCTATAGGGTTACCAACTCAGGGTTGGAAAATTCCTGGAGATTTGGGGGGTGGGCCCTGGGGAGGGTGGGGTTTGGGAAGGAGATGGACCTCAGCAGTGTATAATGCCATAGAGTTCACCCTCCAAAGCAGCCATTTTCTCCAAGAGAACTGATCTCTATAATTTGAAAATCAGTTGTAATTCTGAGAGATCAGTCCAAACTCCACCTGGAGGTTGGCAACTCTGATACCTAAGCATAGGCTGCTTCAACGTGGAGATGATTCTACATGGAGCTCACATTGCTGCTGCCGATGCTGAGGCATTCATGATGGCAAAAGTGCATTCACATGGCAGTTTTCTGTACACTGTCCTTGCCTCAGCCCCCTGTGGCTGCCACCCCGCCCCCCATCCATGGCTTTTCCAGACTTCTGGGAAATGGTTTTTAAATGCTATGTGTTTCTTAGCACATTCAAGCACTTATAGACATATTAAATGATGACAAAGTTTTTTGATCCTCAAAATGTCTAAGAGGACTTTTCAAGAGATAGATTTACTATTTCACCAGATGGCTTTTCCAGGCTTTTTAAGAAAAAGAGCAATTGACATATTGCTATAGAGTATTCCACAATGAAAATGGCTAGAGGATGAAAAAAAACCTTGATTAAGAAACAAAAAACATATCCACATAACTGTTTAACTGTTCTCAATAATAAAATATTCCACCTTCAGTTTCCTTCCACCATAAACTTGCACCCATGCTGTCTGTTAGAAGACCAACTTTGAATGTGTACAGTTGACATTTGTAGCACTGAAGCTATAAAAGAATAATGAATCACTCATCCTTTTTTGTTCATTTCTTCTTGGTTCTTGGGTCTCTTGTGTTATTGAAGGATGCTTTCCTTTATAAACAGAAAGGGGCATGCCCTCTTTTGCATGCCGTATACCTTGTCGAAATCCCATCCCCTTTCTGCAACAGTGTTGATTTATTCATGTTTGCCCTCTTGTTTGACATCCTCAGGCTTGCCTAAAGAAGATTTTTTATCTGAGGTAAATGAGAATTGGGGTATTAGCACAATGGTTAAACTATAATCAGCTGCGGGGCACCTTTTAAATAGCAGTTAATCATTGAAGTTCATCTGCTTTAAGATCAGAAACTCAAATTACCATAGCTACTAAAATGATCACCCTAATTTGCTAAATATAGCGTTATTTTAAGTATTATTTAAAGATGACAGGCATCCCTAAAAACTGGAGAAAGTCTCATAAAGACAGTTTCAAGATCATGTACAATACATACCTCTTGATGTTAAAGTTCATGTTTTTCAAGGTTACAGTCCCCAGATGTGGAGGTGACTGGGCAAAAACTGACATGCAGGAAACTGGAGCAATGCCAAGCTTGGGAAACTACATAGAGCAAAGGTGACTTTATGATAACAGTACTGGGAAAGTATTGGATAAATCCAGGGATAGTTTTGAGAACTCGTAGTTTCTTTATTCCTTAATGATTGGGAAAGCAATGCAAATGAAGAAGCTTTTTGAGTGGGAAAAAGAAAATGCACAAAATAAAGAATACTTGAAAGCAGGAGAAAGGAAATTCAGCTTTATTTTACACGATAGAATTGCTCTATGGGTATGGAAGGCATTAATTGATATGGTGACTTGCAGAATACTCAGAGACTATTTTATAGTGTCATTAAACACATTTGTAAGTATGATATAATCTTTTAATGGTATGCTTGTAACCTGTTGGTTTTTAAATGCTGTGAAGTTCTTAGCACATTTACAGCACAATCCTAAATAGAGTTACTCCACTCTAAGCCCATTGATTTGACTGGAGTAACTCTGCTAGGATTGCACTGTTAGACACTTTTAGACATTAAATGATGACAATTCCATGTTTTTTGGTCTTCAAAAAGTCTATGAGGGCTTCTCAAGAGATAGGATTACTATTTCACCTGACAAATTCATTATTTGCAACATGTACTTAATACTTTCTCCTCACAAATGACAAAGCTGATGCAGTATATTAATAAGTGTAATAATTGCTTGTTGTAAAACAGTTATGGGAATTAAAATGCTGTTACTTTTAACAGAGCTTTATGTTGTAGTTCCCTTTTGCTTTGATGCATTCTGTCCCAAAAAATGGAAGACAGACCTTGTATTTACAAGATTGTAAAGTAGATAGGATTCTAGTTCAGAAAGTTACACATACCAGTCATCAAGGCAAGAAATGAAAAGGAAACACAGAGAAAGTGCATATTTGTAGGGATCCTTGAACGTGTAGACATCTACATACCATAATTAAAAAAACTAAAGGGGAAACATGTTCTTATAACAGATGAGTAAAATAATTTGGTTCTGTTCTAAAAGTATGAATGGTGAGTGGAATGATACCATTCCAGCGTTCCAAAATTCAAGTGTGGGTTTCAGCCATGTGCAAAGTCCCGTTAGACACTAATCTCTCATTTGTTGGAGGTCTGCCAACCTTGCAGTGGGGCACAACTTAGTTGCAATCTGGCTAGGGAAGAATTAACTCCTTAGAAAAGGAGTAATGGGGCAAACACTGAGATAAGAGATGTAACAAGGACAGAACCTACTTTAATATTATTAATTTTAATACCACTATACCTTGGGGAAGGCAATGGCAAACCACCCCATAACAAAAAATTTGCAAAGAAAACGTCATGATGCGACGTCCCCCCATGGGTCAGTAATGACTCAGTGCTTGCACACCTTTACCTTTACCACTATACCTAAAGAGCATGCAAACTAGTGAATGCTAGAGTGGTAGAGCATAATTGCTGTCATTAAGAAGGAAAGGATTATCATAAACTTGACATTGATGAAGAGCAGCATGTTGTGATGTTGCAACAGGCAAATACAGAGCTATTGAATGAACAGTGGTGCCTAGCATAGGCACTATGTTATGAGATAATCAACTCATACTGAGCAGTGAGTTGGCTCAACAGTACAGCAGTACAGCTCCAGCCACCCTGTTTTCACAACTCCACACAATGTCCAGTGGTAAAGATGCATGGCTTACTTCCTTCTGCTGTCACACTGCCATGGCAGCAGAATGGTATATTTAGCACATATCACTAGTTGCCTTTGGAATTAATTCACATTTGCATTCTGCCCTGGCATGTAGCATAGACAGGGCAGAATGCAAAAGTTATTCCTGGTGGTCAAGATCCAGCCAGCGTTAGGCAGCTTTAAGTCCCATTGATTTCAATTCTGGCATTAATTTATTATACGTATAAGCCATTTTTAACTGTCTTTCTCCTGCAAAAGACAGAAAGTGGGTTACCATGTGTGATAGACCGCACTTGAAAGCAAGTTTCCTAAGTACAACAGAGAGCTGGGAGGGAAAGAGATAACTCTTGCTTGGCATGAAGCACTTGACTGACAGGCTGCTCCCTCCTCTCTGGTTGGTCAGCTAGATCCCAGCTGGAGGGCTGACAGTAGGTTTCTGATAGGATTGTTCAGAGAGAGTGAGGATTGTTCAAAGAGAGTTTGTGAGTGAGTTTGACAGGGAAGATCAGACACGTTCCCCTCAGGAGAAAGGGAGGAGGAACCTTTTGCCTTAAATGTAACTTCACTGTCTTTAAGAAGAATTCTATTTAAGAATTCTTAGTATAAGTGTCAGCATAAGCTGAAGCTCACTTGATACAGACACCATAGAACTGGGAGTGTGTTTTGGCAAGAGTGATTGGATAGTAGGTGGACACTCCCTTTCAAGCCAAAAGAGGAAGGATTGTATATCTTCTTAGGGGAAGATTGATTCCTACCCAGTTTCTAAGGGGGGGTTGGCTCTGAGGAGGACCCCAGGGTCTGTTGTGAAGGGGAAACAGTTTTATACTAACTCCAAGAAACCTGAGTTGCCATAGGAAACTCTGTGAAGAAACATTGTTGCTGTAACTAAAGTATTAAGTAAAACATTTCTCTCTGCTAAGAACCAAAAATATAAGAAACTAAGCGTCAAGGAAACTATTTTGCCTGTTACTCAAAGTGTATTCTGTACTACCCACAAAATTTTATCTCAGCACTCTCATTCCATGACTACTCTTATTCAATCCCTTCCTGTTAAATAAAGTTATTTCTTTTTGGAACATGATACAGTTTCCAGTGCTATTTCCAACAAAAAGAAAGAGGGCTTCTGCTTCTCCCCATCAAGTTCCTGGGCTGGGCTAAAAAAAGCCAAAATTATATGTGACTGTCAGGATGGGACAAACAGACTTTCAAACCACAAAGATTAACATGCAACTTGGGACTGCTCAGCCAAAGCAGACAAAGTGAATTTTGGCGGGAAAATCTACTTCACAGCGGGAGAGTGATTTTTAAAATCTATCAGAATAAAACAAACAATTAAAACCTACATATATCACAGATTAAAATAATTTAAGATGACCAGAAAAACTTTTACTACTAGAAGGCCGTCTAAATGATTTGATCTTGCACTGCCATTGAAATGTTAATACTGTGGAAGCCTTCTTGACCTGCACAGGAGCAATACTGAGAAACAAGCAGATGCTGGTCTAATCTGAGGTAGATTCAAAAGGATGGCAAGCAAATTCAAAGCAGAAACCAGGAAGACCAAAAAAAAAAAAGACCAGAAGGATCTAGAGTGAAACAAACAAACAATCATTTAATGCTTCAGAATCAAGTAAAAAAGAATCAAGAGAAAAAATTAAACCTGTCATTAGTAATAGACAATGTACTTGAAGGTCACCTGAATAAGCACAATCTTACGATAAAAACAGGAAAACCACAGGAGGATTTACAATTACTCATGAGCCAAACAGAAGTTTCTTGTGATCCTGGAGGTGGCTTGTTTGAACATACATATGTTTGGGTAGGGGTGCCAGGTCCCCATGGGTCAAACTAGAGGGCAGGGGACAGTGGGTACATATCCCTCTGCGCCCACCTGTTGAGCCAGAAAATTATGTAATTTTCCAGTGCGACACAGAAGCTATGGGTTATGCTGGGGAGTGATTTGCTAAAATTTTCCTCCAAACTTAGTGTTTGGGAGCAATTTTTAGTGAATTGCTCCCCCACTGTGACCTGTATCTTCTACATCATGCCAGAAAATGTGTGTGTGCCTCCCTGCAAGTGCCTTCTCCCCTGCCTGCCTGGTGATCAGGGTCAGAAGGCAGGGGCAGAGAATCCCCACCCCCAACGAGAGTATGCCATCCCTATGTCTGAGCTAAACTCCTGACAGATGTGGCAAGCAACCCTGATGGCAGCATTCTTCAACTTCAGTAGGATGTAATTTGGCAGAAGTTTGTATTCAGATAACAATTTCTTATTAAATAACTTGCTAGGGAATGGGCAACATTTGAGCTTTTGACCTGTACTGGCTAACAGTGCAATCCTTTACACAGCGCTGGATCTAGGGTCGCCCGTGTCTGGGGCAACCCTAGGCTGACCACCTCACGTGCACTCGCAGTGTGCGTGCGCTCCCCGTGCTGCATTATGTCACTTCGGTGACATCATCACATAGGGCAGAACAGCGGGGGCAGCATGCAGGGCTGGGAAGCCACCTGCGCCATTTGCCTCCCCTCAGGCGAATGGCGCGGGCAGCCTCGCAGCCCCCCGTGCTGCTTTCGCCTGCCCCGCAGGACAGGGGGTGGCCAGCTTGCTGTGCACCCCCTGCCCTGCAGGGCAGGCAAAAGGCAGCGCGGCCACCTGCGCCATTCACCTGCCCCGCAGGACAGGGGGCGGCCGGCCACCCCCTGTCCTGCAGGGCAGGCAAATGGCATGGGCGGCCCTGCAGCCCCCGCGCTGCCTTTTGCCTGCCCTGCAGGACAGGGAGTGCGTGGCAAGCCGGCTGCCCCCTGTCCTGCAGGGCAGATGAAAGGCAGCGCAGGGGGCTGCGAGGCTGCCCGTGCTGCTGCCTGCGCCCTCTGGCAGCTGGCAGCTGCTCCCGGTGCCCCCTCCCTGGTGGCGCCAGGGGCAGACTACCCCCCCTGCCCCCTCGATCTGGCCTTGCCTATACAGTTATCCTTTCTAAGCCCATTGACTTAAATTAATTTAGAAGGGTGTACCACTGCTTAGAATTGTGCTCTGACTCATTTCCCTTAGGCAAACCATGATTCCTCAGTCATGTTTCTATACCTGCATTATGGGCATAATAGTGAGAGATGCCGGACTTATCATTATGTACCAATACATTGTGTTAGAAAAACCAATGCTATTATTGCATTGATATTATTCATTCAAAATTAACTGGCTAAAATCCAAGAGCTATTTTGTTTGCATAAACTAACAGCAAAGATTTCAAGATACACAAATGAGTAGATCAACAAATGAGAATTTAGAATGCCAAGAAGGGACCTGTAAGGACTTCTGGAAGGCATCTCATTTCCCCTTCCCCACCATGTTCACTTTCAGTTCTCACCTTTCACTGTCCCCCCATCTTCATCTTGCCCCTCTCCCAGAAGCTTCTCCCCTATGGCCCAGTTGTGTGGTGCCAATAGAACCAGGCCCAGTTTCATGGTAAGGAACCTGCAAGGACTTGCAAGGGGTATTTCACTTTCCTTTGTATCCTCTTCCCCATTGTATTTCCTCTTTACCTCCATCTAGCACAAGGGTGGCCAAACTTGCTTAATGTAAGAGCCACATAGAATAAATGTCAGATGTTTGAGAGCCGAAAGACACGATGCATTGAAGTGACTTCAGATGAGAAGGTGGGTGTGGGGGAGTGTCTTGAAAGTGACATCACAGAAAGGGGTGGGGTTTTGGTGCAGTATGCTGGAAGTGACATCATTGGAAGGGATGGAGCTTAGGGAGAGCCGTCACCTGACCTTTGACTTCGAAGTGACATCACAAAAGTGACATCACATCCTTGCTTGGCTTCACCCCCCAAGTCCCCAGATATTTTCCGAGTCAGACCTGGCAACCCCTACATTTTTATTGAAAATATGAAAGTCATGGAAAGAAAGAAGGAAAAAAGGGAAAGGGAGGAAAGACATGGAAAGAAAGGAGGGAAGGGAGGGAAATAAACTAGACTAAAATAAAATGTATGGCCATGGTGATACTCAGAGACCTCCGGGAGCCGCACAATATGTCTAGAAGAGCCACATTTGGCTCCCGAGCCGCAGTTTGGCCACGCCTGATCTAGCAGCTTCCATATATCCCCTCCTTCAAACTCACAAAACAATTTATCTTTTATCTGCCTCCTGTCTTTATCTATATTAATTTACTTCATTTATTCCCTGCCTTTTTCCACAAAGCAGCTTACAACATTCATCTCCTCCATATTACCTTCACAAAACCGTGAGAAGTGAGTTAGTCTGAGTATGTGTTACTGGATCAAAGTCATCCAAGTGAGCTTCCTCAGCAGAGTGGTGATTTGACCTGAGTCTCCCAGTTATCCACTTCTGAAACTGTAATCACTATACCACACTGGGAGCGGGGGGGGGGGGGGTTGGGCAGGGGGAGAGGGCTGCTGTTGAACACTAGCAAGCAGCCAGGCCTGGGTGAGTCATGCAAGCAATGTGGTATCAAGTTGTCCAATGGGTGTTGCTGGGCCTGGCTTCTTTGAATCATCCCTCAAAAGCTGAAACAGCCCTGGAAAAAGCCTTGCCCTTCCCCCTGCCTTTTACTAACAGAAACCAAGCTAAATACTGACTATACTGGAATTCTAGTGGGGGGGGGGTGCCTCTGAGTTTTGTAGCTATTTATTTTGAGGCAATGGCAGCTTTTAAGACTTTGTTTGCATATTCCACGGAAAAGTGTAATGAGATAGCAGCCGACGTGCCTGCTTTCTCCGCTTTCAGCAATGACTCCTCCAGAGAGGAGTGGTAGACCATAGAGTATTTAGAGATGAAACGGGCTAAATTGTCTTTACATATGTCATCCCTATCAGAATATTACAGGTTACAACAGATCCCCAGGGGGCTACGTATTAACAAGCCCCCGGGAATGTTTGCAGACAATGAAAACTTTAAAACTCGATGGGCTGCAATACTCAATAAGTGCAGTATGGATTTAATTATTTTGACAGTCAAGACTTGTAAGGAGGAGCTGGAGACAATAAACAATGAGATCAGCAGGACACAAGATAAATTAAAAAGTATTACTGTTCAGACAGAGTTTGATAGTAAATTAGAGGACTTGAAACGTCAAGTAACGGCCCTGGAGGATAAAATTAGAGAATCTAAGTTAAAGAAGTTCAAACGGGATAACCAGGACTACATGTCCGGTCATGTATATGCATGGTGGGACAACCTTGAGTCCACACGCAAACGGGTCTCCTGGGCTAAACCCCTTGAGGAGTCCAATTGGGAGACATCAGATCTGTCAGATATGGAAGCATCGGGAGATGAAGCGAGCAGTTCTAAATCACTTAGAAGTAGGATCGTCCCTCCCAGACCCAAATCACAGAGACCTTTTTTAGACAAGCCCCCTTACTACAGGGGAAGGAAAAAGATTTAGTGTTGAATTTGTCTAAACGCTCTATTACTTCTGAAGAGATGCGTGTATTGAATTTGGGTTTAAGCTTTGTTCCCACTCCACATTATGACTCATTTCAGACTCATATTGATTTATTTAAATTGATCTGTTTGATTAAACTCAGATATTTTTTTGCTGGCAAATCAGAATCCTCTCGCTGTTCATTTGGATTAAAAAGTCACTCCTCCTTCATTCCTACAATTACTGAACCAATGATAGAGGTCTTTGAAAGGGCGGTGATATGGAACATTCAAAATGTGGAGGCTTGTAATAACAAAGGTTGGCATAATTTTTCAAAACAAGATTGGGAGATTTTGCGTTCACTTGATCAGGATCCCACTATCACAATAAAACCTGCTGATAAAGGTGGTGGGATCGTGATCCTTGACACTGAAGTTTACATTAGGGAAGTTGAATGCCAATTATCAGATGAGTCCAGTTATACCAAAA
Organism: Eublepharis macularius; assembly: GCF_028583425.1. Lineage (NCBI taxonomy): Eukaryota > Metazoa > Chordata > Lepidosauria > Squamata > Eublepharidae > Eublepharis > Eublepharis macularius. Next base: position 136,205,895 of record NC_072790.1, read on the forward strand.
TATCCCACGATCCCACACCTCGCATTGAATATTTAATTAAAATAGTACTCAATGAGGCATTGGCACTGGGTGAAATTGACGATTTAATACACAGATCTTTGATCAGCCCCTCCCCTCGAATCCCAGTTATATACGTACTACCCAAGGTACATAAAAACGTGTTCCCTCCGCCTGGCCATCCCATCATCTCAGGAAGCAACTCTATATTAGAGCCTTTGGCCATTTATTTAGATCACTTTTTACAGCCCCTTGTTAGAAAGACCAGAGCCTTTATACGAGACTCTGCAGATTTCATTTAACACGTTGAAGGGATAGGCATTGGTGAGGATTCCATTTTGGTAACCATGGATGTTACATCGTTGTATACATCCATCCCCCATGATCTGGCCAGATTGGTTGTAGAGCAGGCATTTAGATCGCGCAACAGCCAGAAACCTTCCACTGAGTTCCTGCTACAACTTTATGATATTGTAGTAGAAAAGAACTACTTTTGTTTTGCTGACCAGTTTTATTTTCAAATTAAGGGGGTGGCCATGGGCTGTGCCACAGCCCCCAGCGTGGCCAATTTAGTAATGTCATATTTGGAGGAACGTTTTCTATTTAATCCTTCAATGAATCCTTTTTATGATATTATACCAGTTTACTATCGTTTCATTGATGATTGTTTTCTTATTCTGAACAAGGCAGAGTGTCTTAATGATTTTGGGGCGTGGGTGAATTCCATTGATACCCATATCAAATTTACATGGGATGCTAGTAAGGTCTGCATTAATTTTTTGGATCTAGTGATTTATAGATGTGAAGGCAATACCTTAGGGGTTAGACCCTTCCGGAAACAAACAGACCGGAATTCATATTTATTTTTTGGCTCTCACCATCCCAGGCATTTATGCAACAACATCCCCTTTGGCCAATTGCTACGGATCAAGCGTAATTCTACTGATCCATATGATTGGGATAGGGGAGCTCAAGGCATGTTGTCTGCTTTCAAAAATCGTGGCTATCCAGATTATTTATTGTACAATGCGTATGAGCGGGCTAGGAACACTCAAAGAAGGGACCTTTTCGTTCCAAAAGAGAGGGAGAGACAGGACAAGTTGTTTTGGACACTGGAATACACATCCTATTCACATAGGATTAGGAGAGTGATTTTGCAACATTGGCATTTACTATGGGATATTCCAGGATGTGGAACTCCACCATTGATTGGGTGGAAAAGAACAAAAAATTTAAAGGACCTTTTGATCCATTCTGATTTGCGTCCAACCGCAGGAGATTCCCGCTCACCGGTTGGTCACTTTAGATGTGGCAGGTGTCGTTTATGTCCCTGGGCAATTACAGGACAAAATATCCAGATACCAGGTACGAATGCGGTTGTATGTTCACGCCTCTTTACTAACTGCAAATCAGAGGGTGTAGTTTATTTGATTGTATGCCCATGCAATCTTTTATATGTGGGCAGTACCACCAGAGTCCTCAAGATCACATTTCGCGAATCAGGACTAAAGTTCTAGAGGCTCCTTTAGTCGATCATTTCATTAGTAAAAATCACAAGGAGGATGACTTCCACTTTACCATTTTATTTTCAGCACAAAACTTACCTGAGTGTAATCACAAGAGGATTCTCTTGCAGAAAGAGTTGATGTGGATTCACAGGTTGCATTCGTTAAAACCCTCAGGGCTGAACCTTGACATCAATTTTACTTGTTTTCTATGAGATGTACCTTTAAAGACATCTGCAGATCTTGATTGTTACCTCCTTAATTTGGGAAACGGGTACAGCTGGGATTGCCTTAGTTGCCGTTTGATTAACTTGTTGACTGTTTGACTGAAACGAAAACATTTTCACTGTAGCTCTGTGAATATTTTGTGAAACTTTGTAAGTATGCGTTTCATTTACTATATGTATGCTTTTATTTCATTTTGTAGAAATGGAGTTTATCCATATGCTCTTGTTTGTATTTGGTCTGTTTGTAGTTTCATTCATTTGTTGACTCTTGGACTTATGTGACAGATTTTTTCACTGTGGAAACTTTGTAAGTATGTTCTTTACTCAGTGGGTACATTTACCACTTTATGCTTTGGAGATTGTATTTTCCATATGCTCTTGGTCTGTTTTACAGTTTGTTTATTGGAAACCGCAGATAACTGTCCCGGAGGAAGTGAATCCATGAAACAACAGGTAGCATTTGCCGGTCCTGCTTGTTGGATGGATTCTCCGGTGTGCCACACAGGCGCCTTTAGCCCCTTGTCATACGAACCTAACGGCGTTTACTTCTTTCTGACTTCAATTGGCTTTAACTATTGCCTAACCAAGACGGTTTGGACTTGTGGGGTGTACCTTTATTATTCATTTGACTGCAGCAGAGTGAGGCTACACTCCGGCATTGTTTACTTATGTGACTATATTTGATTTGGATGTAACTATTGCCACTGTGCCCTTTGTTATTGTGTCTCATTACAATAATTATTGTTTCTGCACCTCACGTGTAATTTTCTACTTGGTGTTTACCGTTTCTAGTAGTGGGGGTGCCTCTGAGTTTTGTAGCTATACTGGAATACTGGCTGAACTGTTATGGTTGCTTAGCAAGAGCCACTGAGGTCATCTGGTTAAAGCTACAGGTACTCCTTTTATCATGTTGAGTTTTAAAAAATCCTCCAATGTATTTTTTTTAGATTTCAGATTTTTCAAGTATGTAGAAAGATCTGTCCATTCATGGCTCCAGTCTCCAGATTTAAGTATCCAAGATCAGGGCCACTTGGCTATTAGTATATAAGTTATTATTACATTTTTAGAAGGCATATAATTACTATATTTGACTCAGCACAACCGTATTATTATTATTGTGGTTTATATTAAAAATAATATTAGTCACTCCATGTGTAATGTGGATTAATTACTTTTGAAATTTGTATTAAGACACTGTCATTATAGCTACACTTTTAGGGATGCCAGACCCCTGCCCCCACACCCCACCCCCACTTACCTGGCCAGCGGGGGGGGGCGCACCTTCCATGCATGCTCCCCTGCAGTGCTGCGCGCTCCCATGTGCAGCAGCCACCTGGATCGCGCCTGTTTTGGCCCGGATCAGGGCCAAAACATAATGTAGAGGAGTATGTAACTGTAGTGATAGCTGTGCTTCGGGAAATTCAGTATATCATATTTGTTATTTCTAAACTCAATATTTGATTTTTTAAAAGAGAAACACTGGTAGGCCACTTCTCTCTTTGTAAACAACAAACAAACAAACAAAAATAATTCACCTAGTCGCAGTTTAACGAATGTCACTGGGCTGAAACAGTAGTACTCAGAAACTACTATATGGATCCAGATGCAAGCTGTGATATTTTTTTTAAAAAAAAACTCTTTGCCTTCTACCCTTGAAACTCTTGATTTGCCTCATGGTAAGTTTTTCATTCCTTTTCCAGCAAGCAAAGAAATAATTTAAATTCACTGACGAAACAACATTGGTTTTTCCTTCTCCCCAACCAAAGCAGTACTATAAATGATGACCTTTAGTGGTTAAAAGTATGTAGAAGAAAGCCATTCCAATCTGCAATTTAAAAGATGTAATCAAGAGAAAATGAATGGGTATAACTTTTCATTTGCACTGAGGTCTGCCACTTAGGGGTGGAATGCCACTATTTCTCTCATTGCCTCTACCTTTGAACAAAGAAAGCACTTTTAATCTGACCTTTCTGTTCCCTGGTTTTGGTTGCTGGCCAGGCTTGCTGTTCTTTTGTTCCTTTATCTCATTCTATTTCAAGTAATGGAAAGAAAGCTATCCAACTGAAATTAAGATGCTGTTAAAGAGTACAGAAGGAAGTCGGACTTTTGAGTCCCACTTTACAATAAATGCACAGCAGTTTGGGTGCTCAGTCACACATCAAAGCAAGTCAACTTAAATATTTTTCCCAGTTATGGATTTGTGTGATTTACACACATATATCTATCTATCATGAGCTAATGAGTTATGGGTAATATTTGCATCATATCCTCCAGAGTTCTCAAATGACAGATTGCATTTATGTTTACCATAGTTATCATTCAATCAAACACAGGATATGTAGCAACAAGAATTTGTTTGTTTGTTTGTTTGTTTGTTTGTGTGTGTGTGTGTGTGTGTGTGTGTGTGTGTGTGTATGTCATTCATAGTCCACGTTTCTCACTGAGACTCAAAGTGGATTATGTAGTGTAAGATTAGTACAATCAATATTGTACTACTGATGGGCAAATTGGAAGACTGTGGAGTAGACTATAGGACAGTTCGGTGGATAGGGAACTGGTTGGAGGACCGCACTCAAAGAGTGGTGGTCAACGGCGTTTTATCAGATTGGAGGGAGGTGTCCAGTGGGGTGCCGCAGGGCTCGGTTTTGGGCCCGGTACTTTTCAATATTTTTATCAATGATCTGGATGAAGGAGTGGAAGGGCTGCTCATTCGATTTGCTGATGATACCAAATTGGGAGCGGTAGCAAACACCCAAGAAGATAGAATTAAAATTCAACAAGACCTGAATACTCTGGAGAAGTGGGCAGCTGTGAATAGGATGCAATTCAACAAAGACAAGTGCACAGTATTACATCTGGGCCACAAAAATGGGAAGCACAAATACTGGATGGGTGATACACTTCTGGGCAGTAGTATATGTGAAAGGGATCTTGGGGTAAGAGTGGACTGTAAACTGAATATGAGCAGTCAGTGTGATGCGGTGGCAAAAAAGGCTAATTCAGTCCTGGGTTGTATCAAAGGGGCCATAGCATTGAAATCGCAGGAGGTCATAGCCCCTCTCTATACTGCCTTGGTCAGGCCACACCTGGAGTATTGTGTGCAGTTCTGGAGGCGTCACTTCAAAAAGGATGTGGACAAAATCGAGAGGGTGCAGAGGAGAGCGATGAGAATGATCAGGGGTCTGGAGACTGAGCCCTACGAGGAAAGGCTGAGGGCCTTGGGAATGTTTAGTTTGGAGAAGAGGAGGTTGAGGGGTGACATGATTGCTCTCTTTAAATATTTGAAAGGCTGTCATTTGGAGGAGGGCAAAGAGCTGTTCCAGTTGGCAGCAGAGGGTAGGACGCCAAAGCAATGGGCTAAAACTACATGCACAAAGGTACTGACTGGATATTAGGAAAAACTTTTTCACGGTCAGAGTAGTTCAAAAGTAGAATCAGCTGCCTAGGGAGGTGGTGAGCTCCCCTTCACTGGCAGTTTTCAAGAAGAGGCTGGATGAATACTTGTCAGAGATGCTTTAGGCTGATCCTGCACTGGGCAGGGGGTTGGACTAGATGGTCTGTATGGCCCCTTCCAACTCTATGATTCTATGAATATCAAGGACATTTCCATACAGTATCAAGGACATTACCATAAACAATGTCATAGGATGGTTGTTGTGGGTTTTCCGGGTTGTATTGCCGTGGTCTTGGCACTGTAGTTCCTGACGTTTCGCCAGCAGCTGTGGCTGGCATCTTCAGAGGTGTAGCACCAAAAGACACTGAGAGATCTCTGTCTTTTGGTGCTACACCTCTGAAGATGCCAGCCACAGCTGCTGGCGAAACGTCAGGAACTACAATGCCAAGACCACGGCAATACAGCCCGGAAAACCCACAACAACCATCGTTCTCCGGCTGTGAAAGCCTTCGACAATGTCATAGGATTTTACAAAGACATAGCATTAGCAAGGATCCAATATAGAGTTGAAGAACTGCTGAAACAGAACACAATCAGTTCTAGGACTGACATTAGATAACATGAAGCACAGGTACTATATAGGAGTACATATTCAAGGTAACAGATAATATGCAAGGCAACATAGTTGTGAAGTCTATGGTCCCTAACTCATTAGCAAAGCATCTGAGACCCCCTCCCTACAATACTTCCCTCTGATCTAAGTAAAAAGCCTTTTTGAATAATTTGGTTTTCCGTCATTTGCGGAAAGCCAGGAGAGTGGGGGCTCTCCTGAATTCCTCAGGCATGCCATTCCATAGGGTAGGGGCCACCACAGAGAAAGCCTGAGCATTTATTGTAAAGTGGGACTCAAAAGTCCGACTTCCTTCTGTACTCTTTAACACCGTCTTAATTTCAGTTGGATAGCTTTCTTTCCATTACTTGAAATAGAATCTGATCTAAGTAAAAAGCCTTTTTGAATAATTCAGTTTTGCATCGTTTGCGAAAAGCCAGGAGAGTGGGAGCTCTCCTGAATTTCTCAGGCAGGCCATTCCACAGTGTAGGGGCCACCACAGAGAAAGCCTGTGCATGGGCTGCTGTTGATTTCGCCCATGTACAGAAGTTCACCCTTCAAAGCAGCCATTTTCTCCCTGGGAACTGATCTCTATAGTCTGGAGATCAGTTGTAATTCCTGGAGATCTCTAGGCCCCACTTGGAGATTGGCAACTCTACTTGGCACCCCCCAGTTCCATCCTACCACCCTCTCCATGAAGGATCACATGGGCTCCTTCTTTCCTTCCTTGATTTGGTAGTGTCTCCATGTGCTTCCCCCTGCCTCGACCCAGTTACTCCCGTAAATATGCAAGATACTGCCAGTGTTTGCAAAGTGGTTTGTTTAGGTCTGATCTTTACACACCTGCCACTACTCTTAAATTCAGCAGGCAAGAAACAACGCAATGTATCTACCATCTCATTGTGGGACCTGGTAGCAGGTGAGGTTTAGTGTAAAAGTTTAGTGTGAAAGTGCCCTAGAATAGAATTTTTCTTCCCAACTTTGTACAGATAAGTATTCATTAATGAAATCTCCCCCTGCACTCTGAAATGATCTCATATAAAAACATTTGTACCATCATAACGGCTTCTTGTATGAACTAAGTCTGATCTCATAGGATGGGAAACAGAAAAACAATTCATATATTTTCCTTCAGTGTGTACAGTGCCAATTCTTTACATTTTTGTGCTGGAATCAAAGGTCAAAATGAAGGTCTGGTCCAGCTCATTTTTAATGGCACACACAGATAGAAGCTGGATGCAGGACAACATATTCCCCTTCTCAGAATCTTCTGCCTGCTTCATGTTTCCTCATGTTTCCAGACCAGCTGGTTGGTTGGATCTAGACTAAATTGACAATTTCCACAGATCCCCTTGCCCCTGTAATGTTCCTCAGGGTCCCTGACCCAACAGGAGCAGCATTTCATGGAGATCAGTGGGCTGCTGTGAGAGGAGGAAAGGAGGCAGGGTAGTTCGGTCGTATGAAAGGAAAATTTAGTCTGGATCCAACCCCTGATTTATATCTCAAACAAGCTCATATTGCTGTCTGCTTATTTTTATTCGTTTTCTACAAACTCCAACAATCCATGCTTGTGAATGAACCTGTGAGAGCACTGAAGGGCAGGATAAAAGGAAAATCCTGAGAGAAGGACTACTTGAATATGTCAAACAATGACCTTGTAGGATGAGGGGAACAGAGAGCAGGGAGGGGAAAAGTTTGAAGTGGAGTTGTGTACTGCACCCCTAGATGGCAGGATATTGTTTCAGTGTGTGAATAGATATACTATATTCCAAGCTCCACTCATGTGAAATGAGGAATGGTTAATTAATCCATGGTGTCAGAAATAGATTTCTATATGATGGTGTCTGATGTCTTATCAACCAAAGATGCAAACTCTCCCATATGGCTTGCTGTTCTCTGAGAGACCTTGCCATGCTTTAAAGAATGACAAGGAATTCGGTCAATTCACTACAGTCCTTCCAAAATGTTTAGAGTAGCCCTTTGCTTTATATGCCACAAAAAGTAGAACTAAGAATGACAATCCCTTGGCAAATTCTTCCCTTCCTGGCTAGAACATCTTGAAGTAATTACCACGTCATGCAGCATTATCAGGCAGTGCGTTTCTCTGCCCCTTCAGCTGTCACCAAAGGCATGGAATCCCACATAACATGCTAACACTGCAGCACATGAAGGAGATCCCTAGATGTTATTTCAGGATAGGAGTACAATTTTCAGCAGCAGGATGATCTGAGTACTCTGTACATAGTCTCCAGATAAGAAAAACAGCTGGAGGATTTAGTGTACTTGTGTCAATACTGTTCCCCCTTTAAGATGTCAACAGGATTCAGGTGACAGCAGTTTAAAACATCTTCTAGCAATGAAGAATATCTTGATTTATTATATGCTGTGGCACCTTTAAAACTTGCTGGATATTAATGACATGCTCTTTCATAGACAAGAGGCACTGGAAGATGCAAGCATTGTTTGTGCAGGGGTAAAATACCGTATTACTATCTCACGTTCCCCAAAATGAAATTCTCTGAAGAAAATTCAAAATGGACTGCCCATTTTCTGAAGTTCAAGTATTTCTTGGGGATTTTTGATGCTGCTCAGGAGCTGCAGTCTCTATTAGTTTAATGTTGCTTCTCCACATGGATGACTTGTGTTAGGTAAGGAACTGCAACTAATGGGGAATCAAGTTATTGAAGATGCCGCAGTTACACCGGCACCCTCCTGCCACACCCAGGCATTGGCATAGGGCCACAGCAGAACAGCACCACACTGCTGCACTCCCCACCCACCCCCCCACCCCCGAGCATCAACATCACCCAATGCATGCAGAAATCTTCTGCCTGGTTTATCAGATGTCAGCAGGCAGCACACTCAGATAATGTCTTCTGTAGAGTCCTCCACCCCACATCAGACACACACAAGCAACACTCCAAGTCCTACCTCGCTGTCTGCAGTGAATTTGAAGGGGGGAAAGGGAAAAAGAATTGGGGTGGGGCTTCAGCCTCCAAGGTGCTTCTAGACCCCTGGCATTGTTGGCAGCAGAGCAATATGAAGGCACAGAGGCATTTGGAGGCTCTTCAGAGCCTCCCCATCTATATGAGCCCAGAGCCAGAGACCACCCTTTAGGATGTATGAAAGGGGTAGCCGTACAGAAAAGTAGGGGGGACGACTGTTATCCACAGGCAAGCAAACAGACAGGGAGGGAGTTGTTATTTGGTTTATTGAACTGCCAAAATGAAGAGGATGTCTGGATGCATGTTGCCAACTCTCTTCACTCAGAAAGGGAGCTGAGCTTGCCTGAAAGAGAAACATGGCAAGAGGCTGGGCATCACCCAAGCCATAGCCTTCTCTGCCATATCCTGGGAGGATGTCCATCGCTGGGGGCAGCAGCAGCGGCTCCGTTGTTACAGGTGCTGCCAGCAACCAGATGATGAATGCCCCTCTGGCAAGAAAGTACTCCTCATCTGCAGCTGGAGGTTCTGTTCCCGTGGCTGCTTGCAGTCTGATCCTGACAACAGGTTGTGCATCCTCTATAAAAAGGAAGTTACGAGGGTAAGTACCCAGTCACTCCAACCCATGGCCTCACTGTCTCCTCTGCCTGGGGAGGGAGCCTGACTGAGAGAGTGTGAATGGAGCCCCAGCATGGGCTACTGGAAGCCCTCCCCCTCGCAACAGATGTGTCAAGCACAACTCCTTGGTCAATGGCCTTTGTGGCAGGCATGGAATGTGCCGGCTTGCAGGAAGGGGCCACACCAACTGGCAAGCCTCAAATGCAGGGCAAGCCAGCATTGGGAGGTCACGGGTGAAGGGAGAGGGGAGGCCGATGTGAATGAGCAAGCTGGGAAAGCCGGCTCCTCAGCTCTTTCTTACCTGTTGGTGCACCTTTACCCCATTCCCTGAGCCAGGACTCAGGAGATGGGAAATCTGTAAGGCAACTTGGGTGGTAGTTGTTAGTCAGATATTCTAGACTTAGCTCTCCTTGCTTTTGTCAGTGCAAAGTACTCCCAAATTTTGCTGTTTCCCCAGCACACTCTTGCTCTCCATCATAAGCACCCTCTCCCGCCTTGTGCACTAAATCCTCACAGCAGGATTGTGTAAGTGTAAAGGAAATGTAAAGAAGTAGAAGGCACCTTTAATCACATGTGGTGGGCGTGCAATTTTTTTAAAAAAAAATTGGAAAGAAATTCATATGGAGATTCAAAAGATCTTAAAAATGGACTTTGCAATGAAACCAGGGACCATGCTGTTTGGAATAATGCCAGATAATATTGAGAAAATACTATATGAATCTTTGAGCTATATGCTAACAGCAGCAAGGGTAGCAATGGCAAGTAAATGGAAAGACGAAGAAAGCCCAACCAAAGAAAACTGGAAAGTTAAAATGACAGAATATGTGGCAATGGCAAAATTAACAAATTATATAAATAGAAGACCTAGCAGAGAATTTGAAAAGAAATGGGGAAATTAGAAATAAAAAATGTAAATAAAGTAAATTTGAATAGGAGCTCAGATTGACAGAGGTTATTGTAATATTGTTTATTATAAGCCTTAGATTTCCCAAAATGAAAATATATATTATTTAACTTGATTAGTTTAGCATAGTTAGTATAGTTTGGTGCATTCTAGTATAGTAATGGAATGTATAAATCATGGTGTGTTCTGAGCTATTGATTTGGAGGTGGAAGAGGTATAGCGGTAAATATAGTCAAATAATTTATAGTAATATTTTTGGTTTAATAGCAAGACAGTGGAAGAGAAAGGAAATGTCTCTGAGAATGGTTGTTGTGGGTTTGAATATAATATTCAAATGATGTATAGTGATCATGCTCTAGATAATCTGTGTAAAGGGTATCTTAATCCCCCCCCAGTGTAATGGGTATTTCTGTTTTTCCTTATTTTTTTTTCTGTATCTCCTTTGTTGATTAGATTTTTTTTAAAAAAATTTAAAAAATTTAAATTCTCACAGCAGGGAGCTCTTGGGCAGAGCAACCAGCTGCGTCCCTACTTACCTGGGGTCATAGGTGCCCTGGCCAGAGCTTATGTAGGGTGCCCAAGGAGTTGATTGGGTGCAGGGGAGGGAGCTTGGCTGCTATGGGTGTGCAAGCAATTGGTCCCCATGGCAGTCGGCATTCTATGTTCCACTGGCCCAACTGGGCAGAGCCAGACATGAGGGGGGCCTCAACTTTCCCCATACAATTGGCGCCTATTGGCTAGGCTGTAATTTTTTATGGCATAACTGTACACTGCTCCTGGGGGCATGCTTGTTCCCAAAACAGCTTATGGTGCCAACTAAGTCATGCCCCATGCTCCGGTCCACCCGCTGGGTGCTGGTGCAGGGACTTATGCCACAGTTACACGAGTGCCCTCCTGCCATACTGAGGCACTGGCAGAGGGCCACGGTAGAGTGGCACCCACCACTGCATCAGCATAGGGGAGGTAAGTCCAGGATACACTGGGCTAACTCTTAGTTGGCTCCCTTAGCACTTTCAACCACTGTTACTAGAATGGGTCTCCTTATGAGTAGAGGGGGGAATTAGCAGCAAGGAGAAGGCTATACAAGAGGGGTAACAAAGAGAGATACTCCACCAATTTTTACGTGGTCTCCTCCCCAAGGCAACTGATGAGACAGGTTCTTCGAAAACAAAGAGTATTTTTAATTTAAAGGGGAAAACTCAAACATACAAGAAGTAACTCACAAGCATACAAGATTCCTAGGAAAAAGTGGTGAAATTGAAATAGATTTGAATGATTTTGGGGTGATAATTATCTATCCAGAAAGTGGAGTGGTCCACAGAGGAAGAGGGCTTCAAATGGCCAGCGTTCTTGACCAGGAGAGCTTAGGGGAGGAGATTCTAAGGGTACAGTGCTCAGATCCAAAGAAGTGTGCACAATTTGAGGGGGGGGGCAAAGACTGGGTTCTTATAGGGCAAATCAGGCCCTGGGGTGGGAAGGTGCCTTGGCTGTTAGGACAAAGACATTCCCACTTCCTGGGAATGACAAAGGTTTGAGTACCTTTGATTGGTGCTATTGGGATGTGACAAAGAAATCAGATTGGTTACTCCAAGTGCTTCACAAAGAAACGGCATTAATTAAATGTTCCCGGAGCTTGGCTAATGAATTTAGAGTTTTGATTAGATGTTCCCAGGAAGGAGTTACAAACTTATCAGAGCTGATTGATGGCCCTAGATTATAGGACAGGATTTAATCAATGGAAAGAGGAGGGATTGGAATGTACAGGGTGGTGACTCATGAGCATCTTTCTTGTCAAGATAGCACATTCTGCAGCATGGGGAGGCAGGAGCCAATCATGCCCAATCACTCAACTTTGTATACATATTCCATGCATGACTCATTCTTCCAGGCGTGATCTGGCAACACTTTGCTCAGCTGGCTGGCTCTATAATGCAAATTAAGGCGCATCAGATTCAAGGGGCTTATGATTTTTATATCATAAGCAGTTATTAAAGATGGTGGAGGCCAGGCTGACTGCTCACACACACACCCTTTCAGGATTGTGCTGTAAATGTCAGTTAAATTTTAACATGATTCTGAATTGTCAAGAGGTTTTTTTTGACAACTGTCTAATTCAGTAGTTCTCAAATGTTTTGAAGTGAGACCCACTTCTTAATGTATCCAAACTTAAGAACATAAGTAGAGCCTGCTAGATCAGACTAGTGGTCCATCTACTCCAGCATCCTGTTTCATACAGCGGCCAAACTGTTGATCTGGAGGACCAAGCAAACAGGGCATAGGAGCCAAGGCCTGTTTCTGCCTCCCAGTTAGGGCTGCCAGGTTACCTTACCGTTCCGGTAGGAGGGGAGACCTGATACTATCCTGATCTTCTAGTATATGTGCTTTGCGCATGCACACTCCTGGCAGGTGCGATGTGAAGGTCGGGAGCATGACTGTCGCTGAGTGTAATGATGTAACTTCTGGAAGAGGTTTTATGCCGCCCGGGCCCATTCCCTGAGGCCTTCCCCCCCCCCACTGGCTAGGTGAGTGGCAGTGGGGGCAGAGGCTGGGAGTGGGGAATCCCCTATACCCACCAGGGGACTGGCAGCCCTGGTCTCAGTACTGATATTTAGAGGCTTGCTGTCTTTATAGATGTATGCTCCCTTCGGTCACCATGGCTAATAGCCATTGATGGACCTCTCCTCTATGAATCTGTCTAACCCCTTTTTAATGGTATCTATGCTTGTTCCTGTCACTACTTCCACTGGCAATGAATAAAAAAGTATTTCCTGAACCTATTTGCCAACTATTTCATTGGGTGCTCCTGAATTCGAATATTATGGGAGAAGGAGATAAAGCTCTCTCTATCAACCCCATGCATAATTTTATAAGCTTCTATCATGCCCTCCCTTAGCTGACTTTTTTCTAGACAGAAAAGTTCCATATCCTCCAGCCTTTCCTCATAAGAAAGATGCTCCAACCACCTAATCATCTTGGCTGTCCTCCTTTTTTCCAGCTCTGAAATATCCTTTTTTGAAAAAATATAGTGAGCAGAACAGCACACAGTATTCCAAATGAGGCCACGCCATAGCTTTAACCAAGGGCATTACTGCATTGGCCCTTTTATTTTCAATCTCTTTCCTAATAATTCCTAGCACGAGGTTTGCCTTTTTCACTGCTGCCACACACTGGGTCACCATGTACATCAAGCCTTCCACTACATCTTCAAGGTCTCTTTCAATCTCAGTCTCTTTCAATTCAGATCCCATCGGCATATATTTTAAATTAGGATTTTTAATTCCAGTATGCAACATCCTACATTTACCCATGTAAGACATCATTTGCCATGTTGTTGTAGCTCTTCATGATCTGCCATGGTTTTCATCATCCTGAATAAACTGGTATCATCTGCAATGTCAGCCAGTGCTTCCTGTTGCCAATCAGCTGGCCAGTGGGAGGGGGGAGAGGGGAAACTGGGGGATTATGGAAAGCATCCCAATGCACTGACATCATTCCCATGCACCCAGAAGTGATATCAGAGTGTTGCTGAGGGATGCTGGGAAACTCTGGTAATTGTGGGAAATTCTATGGTTAAACTTAATAGCACTGTGGTCACCATTCCCAGTCGGTACAACATTTACACCTTGTGCCAGTTCTCTAGCTCAGCATAGAACCACATCTATTGTTGCTATACATCTTATAGGCTCTGTGACCAACTGCTTCAATGCACGGGCATTTATGATGCCTTGAAAGCTTGTTTCTGTGGCACGACTTAAGCACACATTTGCCCAATCAACGTGAAGGTAGTTGAAGTCACCTAGTGTTATAACATTTCCTCATTTGTTCACCTCCCTTATTTCTATCTCCATCTTGAGATTTGCCTCCTGGTTTTGGTCAGGTTTTGAATTTAATGAAGTTTTTGGGGCCCACTTGCAAAGTAATTCTATTTATAGTACCTTGTCCCCAATATAAAATGCAGGAATCTTACATCAGTTAACATTGAACAAGTTTATAATTTATTTTTCATGGTTAGTACTTAAAATATATATTGCATTGCTAGGCCAACAGTCTGTATTTCATGATCATTACACACATTATATGGAGGCCACCCCTAATTTGTTATCAAGCCTACCAGATTCTCCTCTCTCAGCTACCCTGTTCATCATCTTGCCCTTCTTGCCCTCATGACCAATCTGCAATAGTCCTGACCACAGTTTGTGAACAACCGGCCTAATATATTTGGCAAACTAGAAATCAAACCAAATCAGAACCCCTGGGTTTTGTCCATCCTTGATTCTATCTGTGAAAATTATACTCAATAAAGCATTTCAGGTGCTGTTACACTTTTTTTTCTTTTTGCTACAATTTCACACAGCATCTTGAAACTTTCTGTACAGAATATAAATGCAGACCTGGGTGGTATATTGGTTTTATATCCGCTAAACTGTCATGACTAGAGATGGGCATGATCCAAAAAAAATTAATGATCCAGCTGATCGTGGATTGGCACTGATGACGATCCCGCATTAATGATCCACACCGATCATCTCCCATTCCCGAGCTGTGGATCGTGGATCGTGGATCGTGGATGCCAAAGCGGGGCACGCTGGTATTCCCAGCTATGTAGGAAGGTGGGTGGTGGCGGTGGCGGTGTTTATTTTTGCTGTGACCCCTCTGGAATTACAGGCAAATAGAAAACTGTTGGGAGCTTTCGTCCCATTTCATGCAAAAGGCAAACTGCTACACTGAGGTATGCAAACAGCAGGTTGGCATAAGATGCTTCAAAGAAGAGCAGCAAGAGAATGAAAGGCAGAGTATGAGCAAGCGGCGTGTGTGAGAAGGCAAAATAAGGCTCTATTATGCCAAGAAAATGTTCTTTTTGGGCCAAGCAAGATGTTCGTCTGGGAGAACCACAAATGGATCTTTACTGTATTTTTTAACCAGAGAAAAGGCAGTTGAGTGAAACCCAAATTCAGAAAGAGAGACAGGTTTGCACAGTTCTACCACCTGGTTTCAACGGATTTAGATGGATACAACTCTGTTCCAGATTGCACTATAAATTGTTTCTTCTATGGAGTGATGGACTTAAGCTCAGGGTGGGTGTAAAACCAGGAACAGTTAATTTTGCAGGTAAATTTGGTTAGTTTTCTCTGTATATATTGAAGTTTTTATTTGCAAAACTCTTTTCGGCAACTCCCAGGAGTGTGCATGGAGTTCCCAAGCAGTCTTCTTCCTATCTAGCTCCAGACAATCTACTATTGCTTGTGGCATCCATTTAACATACCAGATAAAATGAATTTGCACCAATGTATTTGGAAAACAGGAGGACTCTTTGTCCCAAACTTAACTACATGAATTGCAGTTAGTGAGACTGCAGTTATGTGCGATAGAACTGCAGTCTTCAAATTATACAGACTTTTTAAAAAAACCTCATGGAGATGATCTATATGCAGGGAAACTGTCATGTTATAAAGTGACCCACAAGAAATATCTTGACATACATGCTAACATAGTAACACGAACTCCTGAAATTCAGAACTCCTCTCCCATCAGATCTGTGCGCTCCAGAGTTCTTTCATAACCCAGGTTTGACCTTGGGTATGACAGGTGTGTCAGCAATTGACATCTTAATAGTATGAGTAAACAGCAAACTCCAGGATCTTGTCTCCAGATACACAAGGAGAATTCCTTTCATGTTAAAGCTATCAGCCAATCAAAACTTGTGCACGGTTTTTTACAATGGGGGCGCCATGGCAACGAGAATTCTGGCGGTCATTTCAGATCTCCAGTTTCTAATCGTCTTATCTTTGAAGAGCCTGCTATAGCACTAGTGCTCAGGAGGGGGCAGCAGTTCAGAAAAATCCCCTGCCTAAAGAGCAACTGGCCCTTGAGGCGCAATTTAGTCTGGAGAAGCTTATGAGTCTGCAGCTGTTTATTTTTGTTTGCTTTTGCGCTTTCTTTGTCATCTCATTGCTCAGCGTTCTCTGATGCTAAAACCAAGTATCTTCTCTTCCTTCTCACCAAAAAGAAGTGGAAGGAGAAGGAAACAACTCCTCCAAACTGGTATTTCTCCCCTTCGATGGATACAGGGGAAGGCGGTGCCTTGGAGGAGAATTGTGTAATGCTGCCCGGAGAGAGACTCTCGGCTGCTTTCTTTTCTACAGAGGCAGCTTGGAAGCACCGTGAGCGACCCACCCCCATTGTTCTCTTGAATTTCCAAAGCCGGAAGGATATGGGAGTAACGTTGGTGCGTTATTTTTTCAGCAGCTGTTCTGATCTTCTGTGGGAGACTAGATGACAACCTAGCACTACTAACGAAATTACATTTATTTCGATGGATTGCTTGTACTCCCCAGAGGTAGGTACGAGCAACAACTCCATTGTACAGCCGTGTTAGTCTGCTAAATAGACTAAAATAGCGAAAATAGAAAGGAGTTTTGTGGCACCAGAACTACAAGTCAGCATTTTTCAACAAAAGAAATCGCTAAATTATAATTAACATATCCAGCTCCTCAATGTTAAATTGCTTAATACAACTGTGTTATCATAAATAACAGCTGTTCTGAACAGATATTGGTCTCAACTTGTATACTTTCTGTGAGTTTTGCATGGAAATGTTACAAACTCTTGCAATGCATTACCTTCTAATCGTTCTCTCTTTTCTACCTCCCTAGCCCCATCTGCTGTACATATATTTCAGCTAACTGAAGTACCACTTCATACATCTGATGAAGTGGGCTTAAGCCTACGAAGAGTTTTGCTTCAATAAATCTGTTAGTCTTTAAGGTGTCACCAAATTTCATTTTTTCTGTTAATCCCTTTTCCTTTATTCCTGCAAAATGTATTGTTTGTCGTACATATTTTGCTTTGAAATGTGGATGCATTGGGAATTTACAGTATATTTTTCTGGATCAGCTAGTCAATCTGCATTGAAATATTGCCCAAACACTTGATTCCACAATCCTCTGCATCTTTACTAGGAAACTCAGTGGCTTTTGCTCCTGGGTAAGTATGCATAGGATTGTAGCTCAAGTATTTCAAGGTTTACTCAGAAGCAAGTCCCCTGATTTCAGTGAGATTTAATCCCAAGCAAGCATGTATTAAATTGTAGCCTTAGTACAAAATCCTGTGCAAGGATGTTGTATGACTTGCAGAATTGGGACTGATTTATATTTTTAAAAGCATAAACATGTGGCCATACCCTTGGTTAAGCAAGGATATGTTGCAAGCTCTCAGGCAAGACTTGTCTTAAGCAACATCACATCATATTAGTATTAAATGAGTTCTTACACATTCAGGCTGAGCTACCTGAAGTGCTCCAAGAACAAAAGAATCTCAGGGCTGTGGATTACATTAGACCTTCATTTGATTGTTTCCAGATGTGATGGGTACCTGAAACATAGCATACTTTTTGAAATTAGAAAGGCAAAAGGGAAATGCTGTCTGTATATTGGGTAGACATGCACCTACATGCAGATGATACTAAATTGGGAGGGTAGCAAATATGGTAGGAGACAGAGTCAGGATATAGGATGATCTTGACAGGCTGGAAAACTGGGCTAAAACAAATAAAATGAATTTCAACTGAGATAACAAAGTTTTGCATCTAGGTAGGAAAAATCAAATGCATAATTATAGTATGGGGATACTTGTCTTGGCAATAGTATGTGCGAAAAGGATCTAGGGGTCTTAGTAGACCATACACTGAACATGAGTCAGCAGTGTGATGTGGTAGCTAAAAAGGCAAATGTGATTTTGGGCTGTATCCAGATCACACAAAGTGATGGTATCGCTTTATACTGCTTGGGTTAGACCTCATCTAGAGTATTGTGTTCAGTTTTGGGCACCACAATTTAAGAAAGATATAGATAAGCTGGAACATGTCCAGAGGAGGGCAACGAAGATGGTGAGGGGTCTGGAGACCAAGTCCTATGAGGAAAGGCTGAAGGAGCTCGGAATGTTTAGCCTGGAGAGGAGATAACTGAGAGGTGATATGATTGATAACCATCTTCAAGTACTTGAAGGGCTGTCAGATAGAGGATGGTGCGGAGTTGTTTTATGTTGCCCCAGAAGGTTGGACCAGAAAGAAGGAGTTGAAATTAAATCAAAAGAGTTTTCTTGGCTAAATATTAGGAAGAACTTCCTGACAGTTAAAGCGGTCCTTCAGTGTAACAGGTTTCCTTGGGAGGTGGTGAGCTCTCCTTCTTTGGAGGTTTTTAAGAAGAGGCTAGATGGCCATCTGACAGCAATGCTGATTCTGTGAACCTAGGCAGATCATGAGAGGGAGGGCAGGAAGGGTTACACCAGTGCTTAGTTCTTGTGACCCTTTCTTACGCTCCCAGGGTAATGCTGGTCGCCACTTTGGGATCAGGAAGCTTTTTCTGCAGGTCAGGATCCTGATGGTGTTTTGCCATCTTCTGAGCATGGAGTGGGGGGTCACTGGGGGTGTAGGGGTAGAGGTAGTTGTGAATTTCCTGCATTGTGCAGGGGGTTGGACTAGATGATCCTGGAGGTCCCATCCAGCGCTATGATTCTATGACCTCTGGACTTGCAGTATTCTTGCAATAAAGTAGAGGATAATATTTCAATAAAGTCAGGATAATATTTCAGTATTCAAGGTGCTTCATTATTATAGTAATCCTTACAAAGCCTATAAAGTAGGTCAGTACTATTGTCTTCATTTGACAGAAAAGCTGAGAGATAGTAACCTACCAAAAGTCCAAGTGTCTGTAACTCTAGTTTAAATTTCTTGTGTGAGACTTGTGTGACTCCTAGCCATGGTCAAATAGTCTAGCTATAACTGGTAATGAAGGTGAATACCATATTGGAACCAGATATGCTTTTGGACAGGGCTGCCAAAGTTTCTGTACCATTAAGAGCTGCAGAGAAAGAACAATGCTGCCAGCCTTTGTTTCTCCTTTCACTGGGAGGGAAAGGGTGTGGTTATACATTGCTATCCAACCAATCAGGATGCAGGGGGATGAAGGTGAGGGTGAAAGGCAAGGTTAGGGCTAACAATGCAGAAAATATTCTGTACTTCAAAAAAGCTGTCTGTGCTGTCAAAAAAAAATCAGGGTTTGCAGTCCCTCCAGCCCCTAAGGAATCCAGTGCAACAAAGGTCTCGCAGAGTCATCCCTACTCAACACATTCCTTTCCCTCCTCCTGTGATGAGATCTCCTGTCCTTGATTGAGGAGCTAATCAAATGGCATTCATAAGTATTTACAGATCGTTCTTGGGAAGGTACATTCTCCAACTGAATTCATCTACTTAGCTTTGGTGGACCTCACTAACAAACTGCCCTTTTGTGCAGAGCCCAGGCAAGATTTGCATTGTTTCACACACCCTGGCGACTACCAATCAAGGTAATAAAACCTTTTGTTAATCCCAGGAACTGACCGTTGGAGTCTTTGTTCCAACAGCTAGGGTGGGCTACCCCACCTCAGGGCACATTTTACTCTATAAGAGTAGTGCTTTGGCCCATTCAAATCATGCATGCTCCCTGGCTGCTCCCTTAGGGTCTCTTCCCTAAGACTCTCCATCCACGCTTACTGGATCCAACGTGCTGTTTTCTTGAGGTTTGCCCTAAGCCTTTTGCTCTCCTGGCCGAGAATGCTGGCATTTGAAGCTACTCTCTTTTCCCGCGGACTGGACTACTCTTCAGGATAGGTAGATATACTTATTCCCCTCTCTCTATCCCAACTTCTGGCAAGCTTCCTAGGACTTTGTGTGTGTGCATGACCATTTTTTCTCCTGAATTTCTGTGTGTCTGTGCATACATTTTTCCTTCGAATAAAAGATTGTTATTTGAACTTAAGCGTCAGCCTCGTTTGCTATTTCAGAAGGGACCCTGTAAACATTGGTGACAAGATCCCGTAGTTACTGGCCTTTCGCATAAGCTGTCTTCCTTGCTTGCTAATTCCCCCCCACAAATTCTCTTACTGGCAAGGAGACCAATTCCGGTAACATCATGGTTGGATTACTGCAATGCACTCTATGCCACTGAAGACAACCCAGAAACTGCAGCTGATTTGGAATGTGGCAGCCTGGTTACTGTAATAAGCTAGCCAATAGGAACATATTTCACTCATCTTAAAACATCTACATTGGCTTTCAGTTTGATTCCAAGTCCAAGGTTTTTGGTTATGACCTTTAAAACCCTTCACAGCCTAGGATGCACTTATATGAAGAACCATCTCCTCCCATGTGTCATCAAGCTGCTATCCGCCCTGAGCCTGCTTGCGGGGAGGGCAGAATATAAATACGATAACATAAAATAAATCATATCTACTGGTTGTTCCTCCACTTAAGTGATCACTTGAAGTGGGGGCATCAACTAGAACATACTCCTTTTACATTGCAGCTTCTACTTTGTGAAATGTGCTTCCTGTGGAGGTGAGAGAGTGGCTTCTTGTGAAATTTTCAAGAGGCACTGCAAGGCCATTTTACTTGCTAGGATTGTTAACAAAGTATAGATTACAGGTATCTTTGCAGGGAAGGGAGGTTATTTGGGGGTTTGTATGTTCTTCGTTGTGATTTTTAAGCTGCCTTGATCCATGAGGAAAGATGAGATATAAATATATTTTAATTATAAATAAATGGACACCAGTTTTCCAGTTGTGGGAGGAATGGAAAGCAATGTGGAGGGGAAAAAACCCTGTAAGAGAAGAATAAAAGACAGACATGGTTTAAAGCATTTTCCCACATGATTACAGAGGACTAGTGGTTAAAGTACTGGAGAGACTCAGGTTCGAATCCTTGATCCCCATGAACTCACTGGAAATCCTTGGGCTAGTACGAGTGGAACTGCAAGTGACGAATGACACAGGTTGGACACTTGTCAGCTTCCCTCAAGTTTTGATGGGAAATGTAGGCAGCTTGGCGGAATGTTGGACAAGTGACAGTTGAAAAGTCC
Organism: Eublepharis macularius; assembly: GCF_028583425.1. Taxonomy (NCBI): domain Eukaryota; kingdom Metazoa; phylum Chordata; class Lepidosauria; order Squamata; family Eublepharidae; genus Eublepharis; species Eublepharis macularius. The sequence continues at coordinate 136,226,984 of NC_072790.1, forward strand.
ATTGGACAGCAGTCAGAGAGCCAAGCTGCAAGACTAGGATGCCTACATTTCCCATCAAAACTTGAGGGAAGCTGACAAGTGTCTAATCTGTGCCTTTTGTCACTTGTAGTTCTGCTCTACGTGTGTGTGTGTGTGTGTGTGTGTGTGAGAGAGAGAGAGCTGCTACCTCTCTTTCACCTGTGCCTTGTGGAGCATCAGTAGTAGCGGCTGCCTGAGATGCTAAGCCTCTTTGTTGCCTGGCAATAACTGGAGTAAGCTAGGGAAGTTCAGGGGAGGAGCTAGGAACTTAGCCCAAAGTCTGGGGTGGCCCAACTCAGAGGCAGCTCAGGCCACAGGCCCAGAGATAGGCCTATGGGGGTGGAGCCAGGCTCTGGGCCAGATAATACTCCAACCACTGGCCCTGGTAGTGGCACATGCCCTAGGGTTGGGGCCAGGGAGGCGGGCGTGGGGCTAAGGGTAGTGGGAAGAATATAAAAGAGGACTCCAGTAGCAAGGCCACGGAGGAGGAATGAGTGCCAGCCAAACTACTAAGGGGCCTGGGCTCCTGGGAAGGAAGCACCCGGGGGAGGGGAAGGTTGACAAAACTTTCCTGCTGTGCCTTTCTGGTCTGAGGCCTGGGGAGACTTGGGTCATGGAGCATTAAAGAGGGAGCCAGATGGAAGCTCCCCAAAGGAGGGGGTGCCTCTCAAGGGAAGAACCATGTAGGACATGAAGAAAGGCAGAATAAAAATGTGCTAAACACACTTTTTAAAAAACCTATACACAGTCTGAGCTGAATACTTTCTCTGCTGGTGAGATGCATTTAGTTCTCAAACTGTATGCATTCAGATTTTTGAAGAATTTGAATTTCAGTTATTTTGAATGCTATGACCTCCATAATATCACCAACCATTTATTACATTTTGCTGTAAAGTCTAGCTTTTTAAATGCAAACAAGTGGTTTTGGGAACCATAAGCTTTCATTAATAGAAATTACTATAATTGCCTTTGCTTTTTCTTGTAAGTAACTTTAGGTAACAGTGTACTAGGAACTTGCATTATATCCTATATAATGGGGTTGCGGGGGAGAGGGAAAGTTGCTGCTGAGCAAGATGTCCCCTTTCAATGCACAATGAAAAGCACATGTGCCAACTAGAAGCCCTTGGGTTCATGTTCATTTTAAAACTACTTTCCATTCTTTCCAGAACTAGCTGTCATTTTTTTACTGATAGGAAAAAATCCTGAACTTAAGAGACTACTTTGTAGAAGGGAGAGGGAGAAAATATCAAGGGGAATTCTGTAAATGGAGAAATTGTGAATGTATTGCCATAAAGACCAGAAGGATGCAGTTCCTCTTACTATCTTTCAGCTCACATTTTGTGTAAATGATGTCCTTTTATGTATTCTTCCATGCTTCAAGCATTTTGGCTTTTATTTAACAGTATGGCATTGATAACTGGATCACTGCTGAATGTTACTTCCTTATCCAACACAGTAACACCCCGCCTCCCAATGATAGGTTAATTTTTTACTAGGGTTGCCAACCTCCAGGTGGTGGCTGGAAATCTCTTGGAATTACAACCTCCAGATGATAAAATTCAGTTCCCCTGGAGAAAATGACTGCTTTGAAAGGTGGACTCTATAGTATTATACTTTGCTGAGGTCTCTCCCCTCCTAAACTCTGCCCTTCTCAGGCTCCACCCTCAAAATGTCCAGGAATTTCACAATATGGCGCTGGCAACACTACCTTTCACGCTGTCAGATTTCAACAGGCTGATCAGCTATAGTCCTGGAATTTTTGCTAGTGTTCTTAAGAATTACACAGTTAGTATTAGGTCCGGGGGCGGGGGGGGGGGGCACAATAAGGAATTGGTTTTCTTTAGACTAGTTTCTGACCCCTAATCTAGCTCAAGTTTAAGAGATCCCAATGACTAAATTGGAAATCCAAGACCCTAAGATGTAGCTTATTTATTTATTGAATTTTTATACTGCTTCTCTTCAATTAAGATCTCGAAGCAGTTCACAACAATTACAATGGTTAAAAAAATATAATATTCAATAACATCACAATAAAACAACCTAATACAATAATAAAAAGCCACTCTAGTCCCAACCCCAACTGATAAAACGCTGTGAATAACATAAAAATTGCAGGTAGATAAAAATGCACATCAGTTTGCTCTGCCTCACAAAAGAAAATTAGATAGCAAAGGCATGCTGGAATAGTTCTGCCTTACAGAGTTTCCAAAACATCAACTGGTCCTGATGAGCACGAGTGCCTTCTGACAGTTCATTCCAAAGGAAGGGTGCCACAATTGTAAAGGCCCTCTTCCTGGTGGAAGAAAGTCGTGCCAAGCCCTGCGAAGATGAATGAAGCAGGCAGGAAGGGGTCATAATGGGAGAGGTGGATCCGAAGGTATGAAGGTCCCAGACTATGAAAGGCTTTAAAGGTGAGGATCAACATGTTGGATTTGGAAGCTAATCGGCAACCAGTGCAGCTGCTTCAAGATCGGTGTTATATGAGCTGACCATGGTGACTTGGTCAGCAACCTAGCAGCCACATTTTGCACCACCTGAAGTCTCTGGGGCATCTTCAGGGGTAGTTCTACATAGAGCGAGTTGCAGTAGTCTAAACAAGTGGTGACCTTCACATGGATCAATGTGGCAAGGTCAGATTGAGATAGATACAGGGAAAGTTGTTGGGCCTGGCGAAAACATAAAAATGCTGTTTTAGCCACTATGGACACTTGTTAGTCCACAGAAAGCTTAGAATCAAGCCAAACTCCCTGCAGCAGAAAGCTGGACTCTGTCGAGTGAGTGACACTGACAAATTCTCTACAGCCGAAGTTTTTCCGAGCCACTGGACCTCAGTTTTCAAAGGATTTAACTTCAACTAACTATTCCTCAGCCACTTCACTACAGCATCCAGGCATTGGGTCAAGGAAGAGATACCTGCTTATCAAGTAGAAGCTTCCTTAGGTTCTAGCTCAGGTTTACATTCCTTTAACTATTCTGGTGCTAACAGTCAAGTTTCTAGTCCTTGCTTCTCTATCTTTAATCACCTATCTTCCCTTATCTCGTTCTTGCAGTTCCCTCCAATCTATTAATCTATAGTCATTCTCTGTGCATCTCCCCACATCAGTCACTCAGTCACTCAATCTTGATTAAAAATGGTCCTTGACCAGCATAAAAAGTAACCGTATTCATATAGTCAAAAATTCTAAAGCTATATATTTAACTCCCATATTAATAAATATAATACAAAAGAATGCAATTTTAACATTTCATCTGATAAAATTATTATGCCTTCATTAGTTGATGGATTTTATAAGCTGCTGCGAAAAATTGTACACTGCACACTGTAACCATTCAGTTTTCATCTATTAACAACATTCTGGTATACACTGATTCCAAACAGCTGTTTAAGTAAAGGGAAGATGAACTTAGAATAAATTTCGTGATAGAAAGGGCAATGAAATTGTCTTGGTGTCTTCTTGCTTCCTCATCTCTTCTTATTGATTTTTTAAATTTTTCATTCTTTAAGGCTGCATCCCTATGCACATGTACTTAGAAATAAGTCTTATTGAACTTGGTATGCACAGATGGTTTAAGATCCTACTTCCTTATCAAAACTTTTCTTCAAGTGCTGTTCCCTGGTTAACAAAGCATGAATTAAAAATTAAAAAATTGCTTGGCTAGATTATTTGTAGAAACCCCATTCATTTAGACTTCCTGCAGAAGTAATATGTTACATTCATGTACTTAAGCTCCCTCTACTGATACAGTCCGCCTAAAATATCTGCTCTTTTTTCCAGGGTTCCTAAGGCTCCCTGCTCTGAACCTGTTCAGTAATGAGCAATAGACACTTTGTGGTAGTAAAAAAAGAAAACCCTATGTTAGGAATTATTAGGAAAGTGATTGAAAATAAAACAGCCACAATTTTAATGTTCTTATATAAAGCTATGGTGCAGACTTGTTTGGAATAACTGGCTGCAGTTTGGTTGTTGTATCTCAAAGAGGATATTGTAGAATGGAAAAAGTACCACTGAGGGCAACCAAGATGATTAGGGGCCGGTGGCTGGAGCTTCTTTCCTATGAGAAAAGCCTGAAGAGTCTGGGCCTTTTCAGTCTAGAAAAAAGATGGCTAAGAGAAGGAGTGGTAGCAATGGAGAAAGTGAATAGAGGGACTTTTTCTCCCTCTCTCATAATACTAGAATGCAGACTCACCCAATGAAGTTGTTGGGAAATAGATTCTGAACAGATAAAAGGAAATATACTTCTTTATTTAATGAGTAATTAAACTGAGACATTCACTGTCAATGGAGGCAGTGATGGCCATGAGCATAGATAGCTTTAGAAGGGGGTTTGGATGAGAGGACCATCAGTGGCTACTGCTAGCCATGTAAAGGGAGCCTCTATCTACAGAGGCAGCAAACACCTGAATACCAGTGGTGGGCGGGGGCAGCAGCAGAGGAGGGCCTTGGCCTCTATCCCTGCTTGTTTGGCTGGGCCTCCAAGGCAACTGGTTGGCTGCCATGTGAAACAGTATGCTGGACTAGATGGACCAGTGGTCTGATCCAGCAGGGCTGTTCTTACATCCAGAGGGATTCATGCCTCTTTGATTGCTGCACATGTTATAGGATAGGAAGAGCCTGACATGAAAGCCAGCACTGGTGAGACTTGGTGACAAACAAACAGTTACCGGAATTGGTCTTTTTGTGAATAAAAGAATTTGTGGGGGGGAATTAGCAAGCAAGGAAGACAGCTATGCAAGAGGCTGGTAACCGCAGGGATCTATCACCAATTTTTACAGGGTCCCTTCTGTTGTAACAAAAGAGGCTGGTGCTTAAAGTCAAATAACAACTTTTATTAAAGAACAAAACTTCATGCACATACACACACAGAGTTATGGGATAAAATGGTTACACGCACACAGAGTCCTAGGAAGCTTAGCCAGAAGTTGGGAACAGAGAGCAGGAACAAGTATATCTACCTATCCGAAGAGTAGTCCAGTCCACGAGAGACGAAAGTAGCTTCAAACGTCTAGCATTCTTAGCCAGGAGAGCAAGAGGCTTAGGGGAAACCACAAGGGAGCAGTGATTTGGATCCAGTAAGCGTGCACAAAGAGAGAGAGGCTTAGGGAAGCGACCCTAAGGGAGCAGCCAGGAAGTGTGCACAATTTGAACAGGGCCAGGGCTCTACCTTTATAGGGAAAACGTGCCCTGAGGTGGGAGAACCCACCTAGCTGTTAGAACAAAGACTCCAACAGTCAGTTCCTGGGTGTGACAAAGGTTTTGATTACCTTGGTTGGTACTGCCAAGGCGTGTGAAAGCAAATGCAAAACTTGTTCTAGCGCTATACAAAAGGGATAGTTTGTTAGTGAATTCCACCGGAGCTAAGTTGATGAGTTTAGGTGGGGACTGTGCTTTCCCAGGAACAACTGTACAAACTTATGAATGTCATTTGATTAGCTCCTCAGTCAAGGACAGGAGATCTCATCACGGAAGGAGGGAAAGGAATGTGTTGAGTGGGGATGACTCTGCGAGACCTTTGTTGCACTGGATTCCTTAGGGGCTGGAGGGACTGCAAATCCAATCACCTCTAATCACTCTGCATTCCTCTGTGGCATTCCATACATGCCGGGGTCTCCCGGGCGGGACTCAGCAACTGTTGGAGGTCCTCTAGCTGCAATACAAACTGCAATTTTAAATCCAGAGGCCTGGTGATTTTTAATATCACAAGTAGCCATGTTAAAATGGCTATTAAAGATGGCGGAGGCTGAGCCAACTGCTTACAAAACCTTACTTTGTTCATGTCCAGAGGATGCCGCTCTTTAATATTATTATACATGTTTTTAAATTGAGTCCTGATATTGAGTTTAAAATAGGCCTGTATTTACTAGAGACACTTCAATGATACTAGTAGGTGGAACTGGTTTCCAAACAAAAAGAATAAATATGTTGGCCATGGTCCCTTTCCCTCTCCCCTGACAGTTACTTTTCATAGTAATAATTAGTTTTTAATATTAAAATGCCTCAAATGTGAACTCTGAGAGGAATGAACATGTTTGTTTATATCAGTAGGATTTTGGGAACTGCATTAAATAATACACTTGGCATGTAAAACATGCATATGAGTCAGCCAAGAATGTGCTTTTTTTAGCAAGTAAATGTACTACTGGAAGCACTACTTTTATGCTTTTTTCTGAAATGAATGAGCTTAGACTGGAGTAACTGCACAGGATCAGCAAGAAGGCAGGTTTGTAAAACTGGATGCATTCCTCCAGATGTTTGTCTTCTTTCACTTGAAGGCAGGGAAGGAGGTTAAACATTACTCCCCACAACACCACCAGTCCACTGTGGGGTTTGATTTGCTATATGGGCAATGGCTCATGATTTCTTCCACAGTAACATCTCAGTCCCCAGTCATAGAACATTATCAATTGATAATTCATTTCACATCATCCCCGCATCATCTGGTTCTTTGCCTATCCTCTGCCTGATGTATAAAAATAGGTATGTTACCCAATTAGTAAGGAGCAAATTGGCTCTTGCGGGGAGGTCAAGCAGCAACACACCTGTTCTTCAGTTGCCATTTAATTGGCTTTTAAACTGCCCTTTTGCCAGCAGGTGTCATCTTTTCTTATATAGCATAATTACTGTATGTCCAGTATGTACAGTTTAGAGTTTACATTGAGGAAGTTCTCATCAAGAAGCTGATCAAAAGGTTAGTATGGCTAATCTTAGACTGACTCAGGTTTAAAATACCTAATTAGGGAACTGGATGATAAATAGCTCTATGACTTCATGCAAGCAAGATACAGTTATGTAACTTCAGGACAGAACCCAGTAACCAATTATATCAAATGCCTTTGATTGAACAGATAAACTTGTCAGCATTCCCATATCTTACTAAAAGAATATGCTTCCATTAAAAATAGTTTGTGATTTTTTTATTATTTAATCAATGCTTTTGATTAATTATCTGTTGATCTTTTTAGTGATTGGGGTTTTGTTCAAGCTGCTGATTCTTCATCTTCTGTATTCGTTTCTCCATTTATTTATTTTTGTCATTTATATATTTCTCTTCAACAAGCTTTCCAAAGCACAAAAATAAAATGGATACTAGAAGCAGAAAGCAACATGGCGTGGCCCTTGGGCAGTCTAGAAATTTCAGATGGTACAGGGCGGGGCTGTTCAGTTATTGACAGGAATCATTAATATATTGTGCTAGTTTTTAAAACTTCACTGATTCTCAGTTTGTTTCTGAACCCAGTTCCATATATTGGTAGTTAACTTTCTGTGTTCCAAATTGTGTCTAATTATTTTAGGGAGTATCTTCACCAAAATGAAGTCCTCTGATGCGGTCATCCTCAAAGGTTTTACTTTTATATATATACAGTTGTGATGTACAAGAAGGACTTTTTTGTGTGTGGTGATCATAGAATTGTGAAATGCTCAATTCATTTACTGTACCCTCTTTCAGAAAAAAGTGAGGGGTTGGAAAATCTTAATTCCATCTCATACTGGCTCCACCATTCTCATGTCTGTTGCAGTGCCAACTATTTCCTCCCCATTTTGTAAGCCTCTCTGGATTCTATTCCATGTTCTCGACCTTAGCCTAGTAAGTTCTGGCTATTGCTACAACTACTGCTGTCACCTCACTCATTGGAGACTGAAGTCACTTCCAGAAGAAGGACCTTGTGCCTGGCACAAGGTAAGTGTCAGGGCCTCTACCCTCCTGGTGGGAGGGTAGAGGGACCTGGCAAGTTCTAGGATTGCCAGGTCCAGGTTGCGAAATCCTGGAAATTTTAGGGGTGGAGCCAGGAGAGGGTGGGGTTTGGGGAGCGGCCTCATTGGGGCATAATGCCATAGAGTTCAGCCTTCCAAGGCAGCCATTTTCTCCAGGGAACTGATCTCTGTTGCCTGGAGATCAGTTGTAATTCCAGGAGATCTACAGGCACCACCTGGAGGCTGGCAAACCTACTGGCAACCCTAGACAAGATTGATCCCTGTGGGACCCCACAGTGTAGTTCTTGTCCAGATGAGTTCTCATCTTGGCAATCTCATTCTCATTCTCCCTTGCCTGACTTACAGTGCCTCATGCTGAGCAGATAATGGGAAGGCAGGGAGGGAAGTCCTTCCCCTCACTCTAGATATACAAGGACTGGCTAAGGTTCAGCTGCGGTGGGGAGAGATAACCCTATTTGTACAGAGATATTCCAGTAATTTAAAAAAGTTGTTGTTACATACAATATTAATACTTATCCTATATTATTGTGTGTTGAATATGACATGCAGTAGTCATGTAGCTCTTTTGGTTGCTGGTAATTGCAAATGTGGCTCTCTGAGGTGTGGAGCGAGTACTATCAGTGTGCATTTTGAAAATTTTCCTTGTGTTTTCGAATCCATGGCTGTTGAGTGAAATGTTTATTATGATTGGATAGTCATTGCTTTTCAACCAAATGTCACCAAAATTGCAGCCCTTCAATGACTAGTCCTTCAAATAACCCCCTCCCCCCCAAAGTTTCAAGCAAATTGAGCAAAGCGTTTGAATTCTACAGGCCCCTGAGCAGGCACCTCCCACCATTAGGCTTTTCTACTTTCACAAGAAAAAAAATCTCTCCACAGCCCACAAGGAAATGTGAAAGGGGAAGGGGGCAAGAGGAGGAGAAATGGCAGCCCTCATTGGGAGGATTGGCTTGGAGTGCTCTTTATTCTTTTCTTGCAATTGATTGCAAGGGAGAGATTCACTATATAGATTCAAAGTGACATGCAAGCTCATGCTGCATTGCTGGTAAACGCTGGAACTGGGGGAAAAATATGGATTTCACGAAGGAGGGATTTTGTGATGACCAAGCAGCCAAGACCAGCATTTCCATTCTGGCAAGTAGGCTTGAAAACAGTTATTTTTGTTATTTTTCTGGCTCAGACTTTCGCTTACGCACACCCCTAGTGAGTACCCCTGCTCTAGGTAGTAGTGTTCGTCCACAAAAAATGTTCAAAAACAACCATAGTGAAATACTTTTTTTAAAGGATGAACTAAGCCTCTGAAAAAGGGCAGAAAAGATAGAAAAGGTCCATCAGAAATTTTAACAGCTGCCTCAAGAACTAAATATTGACTAAGTGTGTAGGGGATAAATTATTTTAAAAATAATCAAGTGCTTTGGTCAGTCTATGCTACTTTATCCACACCTTAAGTACTTCCTCATGACTTATCCACCCATGCAGTGTCATATCTATCTCTGTTGACTTCACAACTCCTCCATATCACATGGTGAGATTTTTCTTGCTAGCAGTGGATGCCAAGGTTTCAAGGAAACTCTTCATAGTAGGAAGGAGTCATGTGATAAATAGATCTAGGCTTTACAGTGAGGGGGTGGAAACTCACCACAAAGAAGCACCTGGGCCTGTTCCATTCCAAAAATGTATGAGTACAGCTGAATCCCATGCCAAGATTGTATTACAAAAGTCTACATTAAGACAGAATCTCATGACAGATTTAATATGGTGGTTAAATGGTGAAGCCATGAGTTGTAGATGTGGTGACCAATCTTTGGAATGTTCTAGCTAGTGTTGAGATTGTGGCTGAGCATGTCCTGGCTCACATTCTGAATAGAATCCCCTCACCCTCCCAGATGTCTTGATTGTGAGGACATTTACAAGATTAGTCATTGTGGTGGCCATAAAGGACAAGTCAGTACTACTGACATGTCAGAAAGGTTATGTCAATCCGCCTCATAAAAATAGAGGTGAAAATAAAGTGGGCAAACCAAATTCCCTTGTTTGAAATTTAAAAATGGAAATCCAAGCAAATAGCTTCAAATTATGAATAAATTAGAGTTGCAACTGACTAAAGTAGAGCAATTGAACACCAGGGAGGCCATAATACATGGAACTGTGGGTTATGTTATAATAATAATAAAATACGGTGAGTCAAAAGCTGTTTGCAGGCCTGTTTTATGTATAGTAAAGTAGGGGCGCCTGTTTTCAAATCTATCCTCTTAGTAGGAAAAGGCATTCTAATGCTCAGAGGAACTATTCCTTTATATTCTTTTTTCAGCACAAAACCTTGTTTCCTTCCGAGGGAATATACTCCATATCTGCTCCGATCTTAGTGGCAGAATTTTGAAAACCAAAAGCTACTATAAGCATAATTTCGTCTATTAGTTTATTATTTTCATATTCCAGCTCAAATCAGTTATGCATCAAATCACTTCATACACCCCGTTATCATTACAATTAATATACAGTATTTTAAATCTTACTGAAGGTTTTTCCTTTTCTCATATGGGGCTGCCTTATACTGAAGTGGGCTATTGGTTCATCTAGCGCAGTATTACCTACTCTGATTGGCAGTGGTGGTTTCTAGGCAGTGGAAGAGCTTTCTCAGCACCTGCCACCTGAGGTCCTTTACTGGGGATGGCAGGGAATGAAATGGGATGTTCTGCTTCCAATGCATGTACTCAGCCACTAAGTGACTGCTTCTCCTCCTCACCCTGTGATCAATATGTATTTTAATTATTTGAACCAGCTTATAATTCACAATTTATAATGGGTTTGATCAGACTAATTCTGTTGCTGGTTTTTTCCCCCATATTGGTAGTTTTCAAAAAGAATTACTTTGTGTTCAGTTTTCAGAATCACCATCTTTTATTTACTGGCCCTTCTTAGGGTAGCCAACTCCAGATTGGGAAATTCCTGGAGATTTGGTGATGGTGCTTGGGGACGGCACAGTTTGGGGAGTGTAGGGAGAATAGCAGGGATGTGATGTTACTCTAGAACTCCCGTTTCTCCTAGATTGTATGACCTACCCTAGAGTTCTCCCGCCAAAACTCCCATTTTCCCCAGGGGAACTGATCTCTGTTGCCTAGAGATCAGTAGTAATTCAGGGAGAATTTCAGGTCCCACCTGGAGAATGGTAATTGTAGCCCTTGTTCTGAATTTAAATTGTTCAGATTTTCTGGCATAGTAACAAAATGATGAGAAAAGCTTCCCTTGCTTGATCGTTGTATGCCTGGTTGCTCTAAAAAGCAACAGAAGCTCCAGTTGTCAACCTTTTTTTCTATTCCCGTGCCCTGCAGGCTAATTTCTGAGGTTTGCAAACAATTGCCCCATGTTCAAAAGAGGGGAACTGCTTGACAAAGCAGGGGATCAAGCCTAAGCTGGTCTACTTAGAAAAAAGATCCATTTTATTAAATGGCACTTACTCCCAAGAAAGTTCTCTTAGCTTTGCACTATGGGTGTGGAAAGCATTATTCTGCTATAGCAACATCAACCTCGTGGCCTAATCACACACTTGCCTCATGTCTTGCACAAGACAGCTATTACAGATGCCACACATTAACCAGAAACCCACAGCTGACACTGACTGTGTTGGAAGAAAATGTTTAGGTCTATCCTATAGAAGTAATATATGATTTAAAAGAATAATTGAAACAGGACTAAAAAGCAGAGAATGCTTATAGAAATTAAACATTATACATGGTAATTTTTAGATTTACAATACTGTTCTTATCAAAGACAGGAGTTGGGTTGCGGGTGCCTTGTTGGGAAGTACGTAAGAGAGAAGGGCAACTAAAATGATTAAAGGGTTGGAACACTTTCCCTATGAGGAAAGATTGAGGCGCTTGGGGCTCTTTAGCCTGGAGAAAAGACGACTGAGGGGAGACATGATAGAGGTTTACAAGATAATGCACGGGTTAGAGAAGGTAGAGAAAGATGTGTTTTTCTCCCTTTCTCACAATACAAGAACTCGTGGGCACTCTATGAAATTATTGAGCAGTCGGGTTAGAACAGATAGAAGAAAATACTACTTTACACAAAGGGTGATAAACACATGGAATTCGTTGCCACAGGAGGTGGTGGCAGCTACAAGCATTGCCAGCTTCAAGAGGGGACTGGACAAATATATGGAGCAGAGGTCCATCAGTGGCTATTAGCCACAGGAGATAGATGGTATTCTCTTTGTGGGGAGGTGGTGCTCTGTTGTCTTGGTGCTGGAAGGAAGGCAGTGGGAGGGCTTCTGGTGTCCTGGCCTCACTGACAGTCCTTTAGATGGCACTGGATTTCTAGCCACTGTGTGTGACAGAATGTTGGACTGGATGGGCCACTGGCCTGATCCAACATGGCTTTGCTTATGTTCTTATGTTCTTATTTTTGAGGTACAGCCTAGGGATGGTGGGGTTTGGAGAGGAGCTAAAGCTCAGCAGGTTATGATGCCATAGAGTCCACCCTTCAAAGCAGCCATTTTCTCTAGGGGAACTGATCTCTTTTGTCTGGAGATCAGTTGTAATTCTGGCAAATCTCCAGCCACAACCTGGAGGCTGGCAAACCTAGAAAGGAGTGATTCAATATTTCTATACTCTATCATATATTTCTGTCCTGTCCTTTATTGCATTTTGTATTAACTTTTATTTTCTTAAAATTAGGGGTAAAAATTTCAAAATACTTACCTGGATCAAATAGGAAGAACAAGGTATAGATGAGGGCACAACTCAGAAAAAGGGAAATGCACATTAACTTGGTATTTGAACGCAAGCAGCATAAGGCAACCCAATGGAAACAACTGTGCTATGATATATCAGCATACTAATTCAGTAAACCTTAAAAGCGAGGATAGCCTAAATTTCAGCCAACCCTATTGCTTTGGTTTCTGTTTTGTAAACTGATAGTTGCTGAGGTAAATTTGTTTCTGCTGTCAAATTAATCAGTTACAGCTGCATTTAAAACTCATACTGAAAGGCAGTGTGGTCTGGTGGGTCAAATTCCCACTCAACAATAGAGCTCAAATGATCAATGTAGGCCAGTTACTGTCTCACAGATTAATCTATGTCACATGATTGTTCTGAAAACCAGTGTGGAGTAGTGGACTGAGTGTTGTCTTAGGACTGAGAAACCTGGGTCTAAATCTCCACTCAGATATGAATCTAAAACTAACCCCTACCACACAGCCAGGGGTGGACTGAAAGGAAAAATGATCCTGGGAGGGAGGGAGAAAGAGCCTGTCCAGCCAGCCCCATGCAGCTTTGCTGGGCATCTCCTTCTCTATCCCACAGGAAGTGGGGGAGAGGGCTGCCCTTGCTTGGGCCTGAGGTTGTCCTGGGGGTCCAGCCCTCTAGGCCATCGGCTCACTGGGACTTTTCCCAGGGAGAGGCCTTAATGGCCAATCCACCCCTGCTTACAGGGTTCTTGTAAGGATAAAATGGAGGAGGGCAGAACCATGGACACTGCATGTAGAGTCCCTTCAAGGAAGGACAGGATACAAACATACTTATTAACAACAGAAATGTACTGGTAGGCCGAACATATCAGTGGAAATGGACTTTAGTGTTTTGGGTAGGTATATTCACAATGCTTTTTGTTATTGTTTTTAAAAAAGATACCCATACTCATATGCATTTGTGCCAATTTCCACCAGTTTCCCTCTGCAGATCCCGACTAAGCTGTTCCTCAGGGTCCTCTCTCTTTCTCTGGTTGAGCAGGGAAGGCTGGTGCATGAGGATCAGGACTGGGAAGAGCTCTGGAAAAAGGTGCTGGTACTCAGTACTGGTGATACAGTCACAAAAAGGTCATCTGTATTCATAATGTCTTCCTGTGTATGAATGTAGGAAGTTAAGATCTTACCTGACAAAAAATGTGTGTAACTAACAGCCATTCTTATAAGGCAACCAGATATACTGTATAAAACAGGAAATGGAGACAAATTCTTCAGCTGGCAGAATCTAGAGGGCATGAATCCCAAGAATGATGCTGACCTTATGGTACCATGATTTAAATAGTCCTAGAATAGCAATGACTTAATGGCACCAAAGACTAGAAGGATCTGACATGCAGAATGTAAGCTGACAGTGCTGAGACAGAAATACCCTTCTCTCTCTCTCAAGTCTTCTGACCTCCTAACATAGCCAGGCTGTTGAACTCTGCAAATCTGGCAACAACAAATTTTGAATTGAATGTATCACAGCAGAAACATCTCATACAGGTATATAGAAATACTTATACACTGGCCTTCTGAAAGTTTCTACAAATGGTGCCCCTTCACCTCATCAGAGAGTCCATTCCAAAAAGTGTGAGCAACTGCAGAGGGAATGCCTAGAATTTGTTTGCTCCACATTTATGACTAAGAGCCAAGGATCCCATTCCCCTGGTGTGTATGGGGGATTCCCTGCTCCCAGCTTTTGCCACCACCACTGCTTACCTGGCTTACCTGGCTGGCAGGTGGGAGGTGGGGAATGGGCCTCCCAGACATGCTCCCAGGGCTGGCGCAATGATGTCACTGATGTCATCATGCCACCCTGAGGGTGCTCCTGCGCTTTGCAGCAGGCTGATTTGGGCCTCAAACAGGCCGAATCGGGCCTATTTTGGGCCCACAGTGAAGTGCGCATGCCCTTCCCTGCCTTGACCTCCCTTTTGATCTAAAGTTTAATGGCTCTCCAAGCCATTTCTTCCTCTCTTATTGGTGCCCATGACACACTGGACAGTGTATTTTCAAAGTACACGACAAGCTTCACATACTACATGGAGGCCTCCATCTTCTAGTGTCCTCAAAACAATACAGTGCAAACCACATCAAGCACACTTTCAAACTAAGTTAAAGTCAAACATTTGCATTTAATAGTTAATGATTTCTAGATAGATGCTAAAAACAAGAAAAAAATGGAACTTCTGGTATTCACTGAAACAGCCAAGTCAAAAAAGAGGGCGGGGGAGGAGTAGAGAAGCACAGGAGACCATGGTTCATTCACAATCCTCCATTGTCTGAATTGAGCCACCATCTTGCAGTTGACAACTGGCTCACTCATCTAGTGTGCCAAAGTGTAGCATGTCAGAGCTCACTGCTTAAGCTACATAGTGATACTTAGGTCCTATTGGCACAAACCTGATTTGTTGCTGGATATGCACACTCTCTCACTCTTTGCAGGAGTCTGAGCTCTTCCACAAACTCCAAATAGCTACAGTATCTTCGAGATGGGATTGGATGTGGTTCTGGATAGAATTTGATCTTCGGGATGGGATTGGATGTGGTTCTGGATAGAATAGGGCTAGTGCCATGGTCAGAACACGCGGTCCTGGAGGGTCAGCTGGGTGTGTCACCCCCCCCCCTTGCAAGGGCAGTGAGCACATTTGTGCTCACCCACGGAGACTTATGGATCCAATTGGTTTCCAGAATGCCCTGCGGGAACCGATGCTCCACAGCGGTTCATTAGATGAGCTAGTGGAGGACTGGCAAGTCCGGCTCTCTGAGGCCATCGATGAAATCGCTCCCCGTAGTCCTCTTCATTGCCAAAATCGCCGAGCTCCTTGGTATACAGAGGAGCTACAGCAACAGAAACAGGAACTAAGACAACTTAAGCATGTGTGGCGGCGATCTCGTGACGAGGAAGCAAGAACATCTTATAGGTTGTTTATGAGATCCTATGAGATGGCAGTGAAAGCTGTGAAGAAGGAATACTGTGCGGCTTCCATTACATCAGCTAGCTCACGCCCAGCTAAATTGTTTAATGTGGTTCGCTCATTGGTCTCCCAATTAGGTGGAGACCACCAAAATTTGAATTTGGAGATAAGCTGTGAGGCTTTTGTGAGCTTTTTTGCTGATATGATCTTGTCTCTCCGCCGCAATTTACTGGCCACAGTTGATACGGTACGTGAACTAGAGGCCCCTTGGCTGTCTTCGGGGTGTATATTTGATCGTTTCAGCCCCCTTTTCAGGGAAGAGGTGGACAGGATCCTGCAGGTGGTATGGCCTACCACATGCCCCCTGGACCCGTGTCCGTCATGGCTGGTAAAAGCCAGTGTTGACGGACTACGGGATTCCTTGGAGGTGATTGTAAACTTGTCCTTAAGCTCTGGAGTTTTCCCTAGGGCACTAAAGGAGGTTGTGGTACAGCCTCTTTTGAAGAAACCATCATTAGACCCCACCGATCCACTCAGTTACCGCCCGGTCTCGAACCTCCCATTTCTGGGTAAGGCAATTAAGCGGGTGGCGGAGAAGCAACTGGAGAGTTTTCTGAAGGAGACCTCGGCCCTAGATCCCTTCCAGTCTGGTTTCTGCCCAAGATATGGGGTCAAGACACTGCTGGTTGCTCTCACAGACGATCTCCGCAGGCATCTAGATCGGGGTGGATCGGCACTGCTAATTTTATTGGATCAGTCAGCAGCGTTCGATACGGTCGATTATGATCTTTTGACCCACTGCCTACCAATGTGGGGATACAGGGGACAGCGTTGCAGTAGCTAATCTCCTTTCTCCATGATCGGGGACAGAGGGTGGCTCTTGGGGAGAGGTTATCGTCCTGTAGGCCACTAGTATGTGGTGTGCCACAGGGAGCGATACTCTCCCCATTATTATTTATTATTTAATATCTATATGCGCCCCCTCGCCCAGCTGGTGCTGAGTTTCGGGCTTGGGTGTCACCAATATGCGGATGACATCCAGCTTTATCTGTTGTTGGACGGCCAGCCTGGATCGACACTGGGTGTCCTGGAACGTGCTTTTGAGGCTGTGGCTGGATGGTTGAGACAAATTGGGCTGAAGCTGAACCCTACAAAGAAGGAGATCATGTACTTGAGTCGTGGAGGGATGGGTTTGGGACCCTGGCTTCCTACACTCGATAGGGCAGTGCTTACACTGGTCCCGAGAGTTAGGAGCCTGGGGGTGATTTTTGATCCCTCCCTGAAGATGGAGGATCAGATCACTGCGGTTGCCAGGTCTTCTTTTTACTATCTTCAACAAGCCAGGCAACTTGCCCCCTATTGTCCCGCGACTTGACTACAGTGGTCCAAACAGTGGTCACCTCTAGGCTGGACTACTGTAACGCACTCTACGCTGGGCTTCCCATGAACCTGATCCAGTGGTTACAACTGGTACAGAATGCAGCGGCGCGGGTCATCGTCGGAGCACCGGTATGGGGGCATATTACACCGGTGTTGCGCCAGCTGCATTGGCTGCTGGTGGAGTACCGAATCAGGTTCAAGGTTTTGGTACTAACTTCTAAAGCTCTACGCGGACTGGGACCGGCGTATCTGTGGGACCGTCTCTCCCCATATGAGCCCCAGAGTACCCTTCGTTCATGTAATAAACATCTATTAAAGGTCCCTGGCCCTAGGGAGGCCTGCCTGGTGTCGACCAGGGCCAGGGCCTTCTCGGTCCTGGCCCCAGCCTGGTGGAACGCTCTGTCTCAGGGCCCAGCAAGACTTGTTAACATTTCTCCGGGCCTGTAAGATGGAGTAGTTCTGCCAGGCATATGGTTGATGCTAGGTGGTGCCCCCCCCTAGACTGGGGGGATGTGTTAAACCATATGCCCTCCCATGCAATGTCGTTGTCCATCTTTTTATATTTTTGTTCTGGGAAGAACTGCTGTATGGAACATCCAAATCAAATTATGTGCTGCCTTGTTTCTTTGCTCTTTGTGTGTGTGTGTGTGTGTGTATTTATATATATATATATATATATATATATATATATATATATATATATATATATATATATATATATATATATATATATATATATATATATATATATATATATATATATATATATATATATATATATATATATATATATATATATATATATATATATATATATATATATGTGAATGTAATTTTAATGATAAGATGTAGTATTTTTATAATTTGAATGATAGTTAAATATGTTTTAAATTGTGTTGTTATCCGCCCTGAGCCCGCTGATGCGGGGAGGGCGGAGTATAAATCCAATAAATTAAATTAAATTATCTGAAAATGAGTGCCTCAAGTAAATTGAGCTTTTCTCTCTTCCACAAGTCGTGATTCTATACTACTGGTTTAGAATTAGAGTTTGGGAGAAGGAAGCAAATTCCAATTGCCCATTTCAGATGTCACAGACAATTGAATTTAATTGATGGCTTCCCTAACCAGGAGGCTTTTGATCATGCATTGTACACAGGGGAATAAGGAAGGGGAGTGCACAGGTATAACACCCATACAGGTTTATTCCCATCATGAACAAGCAGAGATTTGTTCATGGAATCTGAATGCATCCCATAGGTAAGCTTGCCAGCATGCTCATATGTCTATAAATAGGCCTAATGGGTTTACACTCAGAGCCAAGCTACAAGTGACACCTTATACAGGTTGGACACTTGTCAGCTTACCTCAAGTTTTGATGGGAAATGTAGGCATCCTGGTTTTACAGCTTGGCTCTCCATTACAGCTGCAAGACCAGAACGCATACATTTCCCATCAAAACTTGAGGGAAGCTGACAAGTGTCCAACCTGTGTCAGGCGTCACTTGTAGCTTAGCTCTCAGAAACGTTAGGCTCAGAAACACTGGAGCACTTTGCATTTTGTTTCAGTGCTGTTTCCTCCCCCTTAATGGTAATTTTGAGGTTGAGCCTCTATTCACCTAAAAATGTGTGGGGCGGGGGAGGAACTGGGAGAATGGGAAGGCTTTGTGGAAAATATGCTGTAGCTTAAGAACTGTCAGGACGTGGTGACAACTTCCTCAGAATTTTCCTTAGTGGTATACTCTATGCATTTTTCCTTCATCGTCCTTAAAATTTTTAATTTTTTAAAAAAATATTTGTGCACAGCAAAGAAAGAAAGAAAGAAAGAAAGAAAGAAAGAAAGAAAGAAAGAAAGAAAGAAAGAAAGAAAGAAAGAAAGAAAGAAAGAAAGAAAGAAAGAAAGAAAGAAAAAGAAAATGCTGGAAAATCTATACTGTCCTTGTCCTCTCTTCTCATATGTATATCCAGATATTCCCAGCTGTGCATGATTTTTATTTTTAAAATTAATTTACATCATATATACCCTACCTTTCTTCCCAATGGGGGATCCAGTTAAGGTTACATCCTTCTTCTCCATTTTGTCCCCACAACAACCCTGTGAGGTAGGTTAGGCTGAGTGTGACTGCCAGGTCACCCAACAAGCTTCTGGCAGAGTAAGGATTTGAACCTGGACTTTCCAGATCCTAGTGTGACACTCTGACTACTATATCGAACGGAACAACCCATACCACATGTGCAGTGCAGAGTTTGAGGGGGATCATTCAATCCCCTACTATTTTTCAGCCCTCCGTTCTCTTTCACGTCATCATATAAACATCCCAGTTTTCAAAAGATAGATTGCTGAAGAACAAGCAGTGTCTAGTGAGCACAAACATAACTGAATAGCCTGTGATGGGAAAAAGCAATGCTGATCCAAAGCCAGACAACTCCTTCCCAATTCTTCACCCTTTAGCTTGCCTAAATTCATATTGTGTTCTCACTCAAAAGATGTGATAAGTTTACTTCCGCAATCTTGGTTCTACCAGCCAGTATTTCTCCCTCCTTTTCCTAATTCAGACACAAAATACCTTCATAGCTCTGGATGAAATCCAGCCCTTTTGCTTTCTGCACTTGGCCTTTTATGACTTCCTTATGGCCCCATTATTTGGGACCTACTTTTAGAACAGGCCCAGCTCTAGTTGTTTATGCAGGGAAGCCTGTATGCAGCTGAGTCAAGTCCTGGCTCAAGCCAGGTGCCTGCTTAAGATACTACTAAATACATTCTTGGCAAGAGGCCCTAAAGAGTCACATAATGAAGATACCTGGCTATTATTATCATTGCTATTAAATATTAAATATTTTATACCTTCCATCCAGGTGGATTCTTAGTGTGGCTTACAGAAACTCTAAAGCAGCATTTAAAATAAAGTAGTCTAAGCCTAAAAGCAATCTGTATAATCTGCCTTGAATCTCAGTGAGAAAGGAGGACAATAAATTATGTACATAAAGACATTTTTTAAATTTTATTTTTAACTTTTTCAATAACAACAAAAGGGAAGATATTCAACAGCAAAATAAGATATTGTACAAAGATTTTTAGCATTACATTATCACAAGGATTCTACATCTAAAAGTGATTATAGTTAGAGCTATGAAAAATAATAATTTGGAAAATTTTACCAACATGCCTTAACATTTACGTAAACAGTTGTCTACCCTCCCTCCTGCTGAAATTGCCCCCCTCCTTCCATCCTTAACAAACCTTCCCTCCCTAACCTCCCTCTACCCCTACAAAGATAGATACAAATTGCTAGATTCGCTAATCAAGTGTTATGCACTAAACAAAAAAAGGGAAGAATTACAGTTAAACTTAAATCACTTGATCAAGTTATTTAAACAGCTCTCTATACCTTGTGGGTATATACCCCACTCAGGTACTTGGTATCGCTTACCAAGGTAGAAGAGCTGTAATACTTCCTGGAGCTGAACCTGAAATAATATAACACTTTAACTTTTCCCATCCCCGAACCTTAATTAGTAAACTAGAACATTGTATTTGTCAGAATATATACAGCTGCTTCTATGCAGAAAAGTTAGAATTATAAGCAGGCTACAATGAGGAAAATGACTATTAAGTATGTCTGATTGAAATTTTACTACCCTTTTGGGGGGTAGGAGGCTGAGATCTTTTCCTTTTAAGAGATATAGTCTCTGGGTCTATGGGTATCTACAGATCCATATTCTTCAGCAGGGTCAAACCTGATTCTTGGTCTTCTGCCAAATAAGTGTTCTCTTTGTGTGTGACTCGGAGCTTTGTAAAGCTTGACCATCTGTATTCAATTCCTGCTTCTCTAAGAGTTCCTGTGATTAGTTTAAGTTCTCTTCTTTTGTTGAGGATTTCTTTTGGCAGATCAACGAAGACAGCAATATAAGACCCATTATAAGTAAGTGAGTTCTGTTGTCTGGCCATTTCTAAGATCTTTCTTATTGAACTCCCATCTGAAAAAATTGCTAAAATGTCCCTGGGGCTTTTCCTTCGTGAATTATTTGGCAAACCAAGCTGATGTGCTGTGGTAATTAGAGGGGCAGTATGATCTCTGAGGTTTAGAATTTTTGTTAGCCATTTGTTCAAGAAAGCTGCAGGATCTTCATTTATTGCTTCATTTTCTTCAATCCCTCTAAATTTAAGATGAAGCTTGCAATTTGAAAGTTCTAGGGATTGAATTTTGCTTTTCATTAAGTCATTGTCCTTTTGCAAGGCTTGGATTTCGTTTTGCAATGAAGTACTCAGATCCATTGCACAATCGGCCTGATGAATGGCTCTAGTAATGTCCAATTTTATATCTGAGATCTGGTCAGTTAAATTTGTAATTTTATACAAGATTCTTTGCTCCATTTTTTGCAGCAACAAGGGCAGACTAGTTTCAGACAAAGTTTTACCTGTTGCATTTGCCTCAGGTGCCATTTTGAGTGCTTTGAGTGCTTGAGTCTCAGGCTGCAACGGCACGGGAAAGTAATCCTGGAGCTTTTTAGCTGACTTGCCATTTGCATTTTTCTTTTCTGCATTGTTCTTGCCCATTATTTGAGCGTTCTTGCTTAAATGAGTTGCTTTCTTATACTAATTGGCTCGAGGGGAGAGCAGAGCTCAGGTTTCTGCGTCTGTCTTCATCCAAAGCAGAGCCACGCCCCCATAAAGACATTTTTAAAAAGAGACTCCCAACAATATAACTATTAGCAATAGCTACCAAGGGCTCTTTGAAACAAAGGTTTTAATCTCATGCCACAAAAGCCATCTATATAGTAACAATAGTGACTTCCCTAGATAGGGAGTTCCACAAACATAGTGTTTATCCTGTGTACCTACCAGCCACATTTCCAATGGTGGGAAAACACAAAAAAGGTCATTTAAACATTACATGATTTGGTGAGTCCTTGTAGAAGAAGGCAGTCCTTTGACATCCTGGTCCCAGACTGTTTAAAACTTTAAAGATCAAAAACAGCATTTTGAACTGGACCCCCCCACCCCTCAAATGTGAGCCAGTACAAATGACACAGAATTGGAATTATGTGTTCAAAGCAACCCATCCCCATCAACAACCTGGCAGCTGCATCCCGGATCAACAGCCGTTTCTGAACACACTTCAAAAGACAGCCCCAAGCAGAGTCTGTTATAGTTCAATCTGGGTGAAGTTTAAGGCAACGGTGAGTGTGGGAAAACCTCTGCAGTCTTGGAAGAAGTGCATTTGTAAGTAACTCCAGCATTAGCAGAAATTCTGTAAAGACCATAAGTGGCTGGCAGAATGTGAAAACCAGCACTGTGCTTTCTAAAATTGCTCCTTGTGTGGAACCATAGTAATACAAAATGCAGTTCTCAGAAACAGTGTTACCAAAGGATAATGTTCCCCTTGAATATTTAAAATGTGGACTTTACTTCCTCCTGATGAAGCTTAGGATAATTATACATTTCAGGTAGAGAATTTTATACCTAACTTCAGAATTCCTTCTACTATTTATTGATGTGTTGTGTGTACTCAGAATATCAGCTCTCCAAAGATCAGGGGCTTTATCCTGGCCTGTCACATCATTTTTCTCCCTAACACCCATTTTGTAAATATCTAAGACTAATAGGAATCTTGAAAGCTCACACACTGTTTTGTGATAATATGGTTAGTCCTAACAGTATTAGATTACTTTTGTTCTCTAAAGTGGCACATTAAAATATATTTAAATCAAAATACTGCAACATACAATATAAGCAATGAGCCAGCATGATGTAGTGGTTAGACTAGGATCTTCGAAACCCAGGCTTGAATCTCCATTCTGCCATGGAAGCTTTCTGGGTAACATTAGGCACATCAGTCTAACCTGTCTCACAAGGTTGCTACGAAGGTAAAATGGAGGACAGAAGAATGATGTACGCTGCAGAATGTACATTTTGTCAGAAAACAGATTTTGTACAAGAAATCCAGGTCAGTTGAGGAGTGATTCTATAAATGGATAGTTAGCACCATCTTTGTTGGGATGGGAAGCCATCCTTCATCAAGCTTACAAATAATTCCATTGCAGTTACTAGCCCACAAACATATTTAACAGCTTATCCACACTTATCTATATTGGTCATTTGTTGCCTAAAGAAAGCCACTAACTTTTGTAAAGTTTCTAGTCATCCATAAGTGATTATTACCACAGACTATCACTGTTTACAAGCTTATGTCATATCTTGATTCTTAGAAATCTCTCATGGGCTCAAGTACCTTTTACAGGTGTTAGATCATTAACTTAATACTTGTGCGGGGATGAAAAAGCTGTACTGGGCAAAGGAAAGAGAACTGGTAATGTATGACGACACTGAAGCAAGGATTTGTTTAAGTGCATAATTGCTTAGTGAGTTTAGTACAAAACAGTAAAGGCAATACTATTTATGATTTTAATTTTTGCTGGTGAACTGCCAATTTTGGATGTTTTAATCTTACACTTTAATCCCTTGACAAATACTTGCACTGTAAATTACCACTTTACATGTTTGTAGTTTGCGCTCTGGGGCTTATATAGTAACTATTAACAATGGAACACCACTTGTTTTGGTGGACTGAAACACTGAGGTATATAGATAGTTTGGTAAGCCGTCATTTTTTTTCATGTGTTTATTCCAAGCCAACTTTGATTTTTCTTCACAATGTTCATAGTAAAACTGTGTGAGACAGTCCCATCTTCAGGAGAAATGTGAACTTGTCCCTGAGAGAGAAAACAGAAAGTGGAAAGACATGTATTTGTGTTAGCTGCTTCCAACTTATGGCGACCCTATGAATTATTGCAGACTGAAGGCCATGGCTTCCTTTACAGCTTCCCATCTCATGCTGGGTCTTCTTTTCCTACTGCCTTCAAAGTTCCTTAGCATTATTGTCTTTGGAAAGACATAGAATGGGTCTATCCAATTTCAAAAACCTCAGAAATGTACAGCGCCTGATTCTGGAGTATGAAGTACGTTTTCTGACGGATGTTGGATGTTCCTGGTCTGCACACATCTGGGGGGCTGCATTCAGAGAAGCCTAGCGCGTGAACAGCCACTCCTCCCAGTGCTTCACTGATGGTCACGCTCCCCGGAACTTTTCGTGTTCGGTGCGGGGATTATGGGAGGGAGGAGCGCTACGAAATCCATAGCCCCCACCCTCTGAGAATCACTCTGGTCATCGGCACCACTTAACCTCCCACCGCCTCCAGCGCTAAATCGCGCTTCTTAACACCAAGGGCTTTCTCTCTAGTCCAGGGCGAGAGACGCTGATGCCACAAGAGCAGCCCTAGTGTAGAAATGACGCACGACGGGGATGAATCATGACTTGCAAGGGAGAGGAATCCCGACAGGCGGGGAATTTCAGTCCTCCTTCTGAACCTCTGCTGCCGCCTCCGTTTCGCCCGCCCCTCCTGTTCTTCCTCCGAGCGCCGCCGTAGCTCCAGCGGCTGCAGGCAGCAGGCACAGCTTTCCGCGCGGCGTGTCTCGGTTCCCTCCCTTCCGGGTGTCGCTCCGCTCCATTCTTTCGCCAGAGGAGCGGCCCAGCGCGCCTGTGACTGGCTTTTGTCCCTAGACGCTCTCCGTACTACCGATGCTCCCGGCTTCGCTCCTCTCGGAGTCTCCTTCCAAGATGGCGGCCGCACGGCTGGCTCTGCGCGGCCGGGTCTCTGCAGCTGGGTAGCCGGTGACACTCGTCGGCCTCCGCTCCTGAACCGCCTGCGTGGCCCCTCTGCCTCGTCGCCGGCCAGGGCTGCAGAAGGGGTCCCGCCGGCGCTATGCCGGCCTCGGTGCACGCATGAGAGACGCCACCGTCGCCGCCTCCGCTGCTGCCAGAGCTATGGAGGAGCCGGAGCGCAGCTCTTCGGCCAGCAGGTTAGATGCCGGCGGGGCTGCCAAGACGTAACATGTTGGCGATGGGGGGGAAGAGAAGGGAGGCCAAATCCTTTCCACCCCTGCTTCCGTTTGCAGCTGCCCCTGTGCTCCTCTTTGCCCATTAGAAGGCTGCGTCCCCTTGACAATGGACTCCTCTGATGCAGCTTCCGCCTGCTCCGTTGCTTCTGCAAGGGTCCTTTTTGTGGATGGTAGTTTGGCTGGAAAAAATGAGGGAAGGTCAGCGGGTGGATGGCAGTTTGATGCTGCGCTTCGTCATTAGTGCTGCTCGCATCGATCTTGCTACCCGTTTTACTCTTTAGTAGTTCCATTGATTTTAGTAGAATTCGGAATAATTGGGCTAGAGCCTCAGTGGTCTTATTCTTGGGCTCAAAAAGCACTCCTTGCAAAAAAGAATGGACAGCTGCTTCTGATTTTTTAATGTAATGTTGCAAAGGAGTATCTGGGAAATAATGTTTGATTTTAAGGAACTGTACTGCTGTACTGTTTTTTCTTGTCCTCAAAATAATCTTTTAACCTCTTCTATAGCACGAGTGAAAAAAAGTTTTCACATATGCATGTTCTTATTCATACACAGGAGTGCCCATTGGAATACAGTGTGTTTTGGATTGTAGCCTAACTTTCTCTCTCAAGAGGTGTGAGACCTCTTGTGGTCTCTGTTGCTGCTTTCAGTGCTTTCTTTCCTAGAGGAGAAAGTTGTGAAGACAATAATTTTCTGATGGTTGTGGCAGATGGCTGCTGCAGTTGTGAGGATAACAGTAGTGAGATTGTGAGGATTGTGAGAAAATATTCTAAGTATGTGATCATTAAAGCATATATTGCATAAATATACTTAGTTACATTTTCATTTTAAAAATGTTAAAAAGGCAGATTTTGGTACGAGGCTAATTGGAAAAGAGAAAGTCATGCATAAGGGAAGAGGTGCCTTTTTCAAATGACTTGTTTTTTTTTAATTGAAAAAGGGCCACATTGATCTCTGCCTGTTGATTCCTATTCTATTATTTACAAATTCAGGGGAGGGGGAACTGAGTTAGTTGCAGCTAAAATAATAGAGTCTTGTGACATCTTAAATGATAAATATATTGTGTCCTAGAGAATTTTTCTATTGCTAGATCAGAGTGGAGCTAGCAGTTGTAGTTTTGTTATTTCCAACAGAGATTTTGTGGGCTGCCTCATAAAATCAAGTAATCTCAGTGATTATCTTTCTTCTGCTGCTGTACTTATAAGTGGCAGCAGCAGAATTAAAAGTATTAATGTTAAGACCCAAAACTACTTACTGAATGTGTTCAGACTCAGGTTGTTTCCAAATAACAGGTATGCTGCCACCGAAGGAAAGGGGATTGTATAGCTTAACTCTCATTCAGTATTTTACTAGTTCATAAGTTTGTTTGTAATGGGGTTAACTTCATTCACTACAGAGTTGTTAGAATAAAGTTTGGTACATACATTCAGACAGTTACACATTTCAAGTTTGAATAACAGTTTGACACCCTCAGTTTCATATGGGAGGAGGAAAATACAAAATACAATGCAATGTCATACTTAAAGAATAAAACGTATCAATGAAAGTTGGTGTGCATATTCAGGACAGCATTCCATGATTTTATTAGGAACCCTAACTCAACATTTGTACAGCCTTTCAAAGGATAAGAAAAAAATAGAAAAACAATGCAATGCACTGTCTCCCTTCAAAATCCCAGCATCAGAGTGAAAATTGTGTGTGTTTAGAACACAGTTCTAGCATTCAGTTTTGAAGTCCAAATTGGCCCCATGCTTGCATTCTAGTGGTGGTACCATCAGTGTTGTGAACAACTAGAACATAAATGCTTCCTCTGAAAGTATGGCCCCTCACACTGTGCTTTACTAGTATGTTTTATGTTTCTTCTCCACTCAGTATCAAGGGCTCAAGATTGTGTCCTATGTTCTTATCTTGTGTTATCCTCTGCATAGTTAAGTGAGAGAAATTAACAGTGAAATCCTAAGCAGAGTTACTCCAGTCTAAGCCCATTTATTTCAATGGGCTTAGACTGGAGTAACTCTGCTAAGGATTTCAATGTAGGATGAGAGATGGTGGCTTGCCGAAGACCACGTTGAACTTTTGTGGAAGAAGAAAGAAACGAACTTGTATTTCCAATCTAGTTAGTTCTGCTGAAGCTTAATAGATCTTCAAGTTAGATTTGGTATATGTAGTGGGCTTGATTGCATGAATAGTCTTTTCTTTTTCATATGCAGTCCACATATGCTTGCAGTCTTATGTGATTGTTTCATCTTGCAGCTCTGAATTGATAAGCACATGGACTCTAGTGGGAATTGGTCTTTAGAAACAGAGATGAAAATAATTTCATAGATATAATGCCTTTAAATTTACAGCTGTCAGACTACTGCATAACTCTCAGTGATTCCCAAGCAATTATTTCTGTTGCTTAGATAACATCCTGTTGATTCATTTTACTTCTCACTGTCAGGCATTCAGGAAATGCCTCCTTTTGAACACCAATCAGTAAAAAGTTTGGATCACAAATGAAGAGGCTCCATTCCAGCAGCTGGAAAGGAAAGCTAGATCTGCATTTACAAGATTCTTCTTGTAATGATAGTGAAAGTTCCCTTTGATAAGCACCCAAAAGAAAGTTTTTCTGGAAAGCTGGAATCTGTTGTTTACTGCTTGTGGCAGTAAAGTATCTGGTGCTGAATAGCTTAGCTAGTGTGCTTAGGGAACAGTGCTGTCAGAATATTTGCAGTTTACCTTTTGTGAGTAAAGGGAAAGTTGTTAATTTGGCTGGAATTAAAATCTCATGCAGAACCTACAGACAACTAGCTTTGCTCAAGCATCTGAGGACTAGAAAGAGGTCTTGGGGTGCAGGAAAGAAGACTTGAGGGAAAGAGGCAAGGTAACTGAAGGAAGGGTGCAGAGAAGGCACAAAGGATTGAGAATTAGGAATGAAAGAAGGATAGATGAAAGAGCAGAGGGAATAAGAATTCAGGCAAGAAGTAATTATAAGGACATTTCATAGTGTTTGTGGTTGCAAGAAGCTGCGTGCTATAGAGGGAGAAATGCAGGAGTTCCATGGAGCCTGGCCAAGAGACTGTTTGGCTTCAGGAATGGAACGTGGTAGGCAGTGGCTTGAAAAGCAGAATCTAAGGAAACAATGGGTGGTTGAAAGATGGAAGAGAGGAGCCAAGGAGAAAGCAGGACTGAGCCAAAATGTCACATAACATCTAGGGACTGTTATATACTATTTTCAGGCAGGAAAGAACAAAGCTTCTAAGTCCCATCATGGACTCTTAAGACAAAAGATTCCTTCTGGAGTCTCACACATCGTTGATTTTAAATTATCCTGATTTGCATGTTGTAATGCCACTATTCCATAAAACTCCTAAGCTGTCTATCTGGATATCTCATAATAGGCAAAATAATTAAAACAATGACATTGTTCAGACGTCATGAACTTGACAGGCACAAATCTGATTAACAGTCATGCTCTCATGCTTCCTCACTCCTTTCATGTGCATGGTGTGGATGAAGACTTTCAGGCTTCAGAAGTCTTCTGATTAACTCTGGTTTGTCATGATATCTGAATGCAGGTGTTTGGTATTGGTGTCTTCCAAACAAACCAGCTTCTAAACTACTATTTAGATGTTAAATATTTGTATAATAGCAGGTTTAAATGAACAACTGTGTCTAAAAAGACTGTGTTTGGAACATGCAGTATAGCTTGTTATGAACACAGAAAGCTTACATTTTATAGTATTAAGTTTTTAATGCTACTCTAGTGGTGCTGGATTTACTTAGCATGTTCATTTATATAGGTTTTCATTTTTCTACGTTTCTTATTTTTTACACAGTACAGCAGTTTTGA
This sequence comes from Eublepharis macularius, assembly GCF_028583425.1. Taxonomy (NCBI): domain Eukaryota; kingdom Metazoa; phylum Chordata; class Lepidosauria; order Squamata; family Eublepharidae; genus Eublepharis; species Eublepharis macularius. The sequence continues at coordinate 136,255,470 of NC_072790.1, forward strand.
TTCCAGCCTTAGCTTTAGCAGCTGTGGAGTAATCAAGTGCTTCTGTACCATGTAGCTCAGTCCTAAGCATGTGCACTCAGAAAGATGTCCCGTTTTGCTCAGTGGGATTTACTTCCAAATGTGTGTACTAGGAATGGAACCTTACAGTGCAATCCCATGTGTAGTTATTCAAATTCAAATCCATTATACAGTCAAAGTCCACCATAGATGTGTAGTTATTCTAGTATAAATCCACTGATCTAAATGGGCTTAGACTGGAGTAACTCAGCACTGTTAGTAAGGCGCGAGTGATGAAGAGCAGTTTAGTTCTTTCAGTTCTTTCATCTTGTTTCTGAAAATCTCTGTAATACAGACACACATGCACACTCTTTGTTGTGCCACTACTAGTGGGATGTAGCTGCTCTTGAGAGTATGTATAAAATGAGAATGAATATAAGCTATATTGAAACAGACTAAGAGTCAATCTAGTCTAGCATCCTGTTCCCAATATTAACCCACTAGATGCTTTTTGGAAGCCATAAACAGGCTTTATGACAACCTTCTTTGCTCCAGCTTCTAGTGCTGCCTCTGAACATAGAGCTTCTATTTAACTGTCATTGCTACTAGCAATCAATAAACCTCTGCTCAGCAATTTTATCTCATCTCTTTTAATCCCTTTGAGCCAGGGCCGCCTCGTATGGGATGAGCCTGCTTGTGGGAAGGGCAGGATATAAATAAATAGTAAAAACTTCTAACTAGTTTTGCATTGTGTCAGGAAGTGTTTCACTCTTTCTGTCCTGAATTTATTGTCAGTCAGTTTCCTTGTGTGACTCCAAAATTTGGCATTCAGTATTGGTATGGATTTTCTGGGAAAATTGAATTGTAAAATTTTCTAGAAATTGTCTCTCTTCAAATAAATAATTTAAATAATGTTATCAAATGAGGTATATCCACCATGTACAAGCCTGAACCCTGTACAAACACTGGGTTTGTCCATGCTTCATGTCCCATGTTTAGCTCCTCTAACATGACTCATTTGTAGCACAACAGCCTTGACAACTATAGATAAACAGCCTATATATAAATAAGTAGGGTGGGAAATTTTCTATGGAAAAATATAGCATTGGAAAATTTTCTACCTTACATGACTGGTATTCAGTGTACCTGGGGAATGCAAAGTCTCTTCCCCAGTACTTACACTGCAGAGCTCACTCATGTGATTGAACAGGAACCTGAGGTAGTGCTGGGTGGTGCAACAGATCAAGGTGTCACTGCTAGACAGAACATGGTATCAGTTTAATAGATGCTCATAGTTGCTTTGCAAGTTGTGGGAAATTCAATGTAGCATTCAGATGCTATACTAAAACATTTGGATAATAAGTATAAATTTGTTTAAAAATGCAACCACTTTCCTGCAACTCTGATACTCTTCCTTTTTTAAATCTGATAGTAAATGTGACTTAAGTGGGAAAGGCACAAATAGTACTAGCATACTTAAGGGCAGGTCTGTACTTCCTATCTACTGTAGTATTAGATTATATCATTTGTAGTGTCTTAGTCTGCATATTTCCTATGATATAGATGTGTGATTAGCATTTAGTAAAGCCATGACCTTTGCATGAAATGAATGAACATGCTTAAGGGAACAATCCCAAGCAGGTCAATTAAGAAGCAAGCCCCATTTGATTCTGGGCTTTACTCCGAGAATTTTTTTGGGTTTCTGGGCGGAAGGATTATCTTTATAAAAGTTATAAAGTTTGTAAAATAACGAACTTTTATTAGTACAATAAACTGCTTAACATATGCTGTAACATGAATGTTTCCTCTCCTTACTTCCAGAGAATTACTGTACAGTGAGTATAACACTATTGTTTCATTGTCAGTAATCTTAGCCTGATCAAGTACCACGGTAGGGTACTGCAGTGTATAGAGCTGCTGCTTCTCATATAACCTACCTCATATGGCTGTTGTGTAGTAAAATGGGATTTCTCAAGGAAGTGAAACATACATACATGATAAATAAAATGAACGCACAGGAGACAGACAAAATATATTATGTAAGAACATACAATAATTAAAAGAATAATGTTGTATATGAAGACAGTAGTCCTCCTGATTATTACATATGAGGTTCCAGTCCCAATGACTTTAATACTACTAAGCATTTGTCCTGGCTTTACATTTTTATGTATTTTTTCAGTTGTTTAAAATACTTCCTTGTCATATCTAATAACAGGGAAAAGGAGGTCTTAAACCATTGGTGATCTTCTTCTGCTTTTTTTGAATTGGAAAGCAGGATGTCAGCCTAACTTGCATCTGGCTGCTTATAACCTTCTTTCCTTTATAACATGCTCCCTCTGATGAATGGCCAACTACGAATAGAATGGATTATGCCATATCTGCACCACTTATACTAGGTGAAATTCCTAGTGGCTGAAGTTCCCTATTCTGTTTGCTATAGAACAGTGGTAAATCAGACTCTCATCTATTGAAAAAATGTTCTGGGAATTAAACTTGTGTAATTAAATGGATTTAACATGCTTCTCATGTTGATTTATTCCCATTGATATTTCCATATGGAACATTAATCTGAACTAAAATGAATAGCATAGGTTTCTTATTTTCTATGGATCCAATCTGTTTTTATGTGTTGCAGCCTGTTGTGTGTTGTGTGTATGAATGAGTGTCTGACTCAGTGTTAATCAAAAAGACATGGAGTGTGATACGAGTTTGGCATTCATAGCAAAAAGGATTAGTTTGCATTGCGTAGCTGCCTCGTTTTTTTCATGTATGTTAATTAAGGCTTTCAGTGTTGAGGTTGATTGTGTTATATAATCAGGCATATTGATCCTTGTGGAACACAGATCGTGCTGTGGCAACAAAATAGCTTCTCTGTGTTAAGGAAAAATGATTAGGTGAAGAGCAGAAGAATTTTACATGAGAAAATGTGTGATAGATAGTAATTGATGGCTTGTCAATATTTGCCCTAGTGAATTTCATAGAGTTGCATTATTTATTTGCTTTGGATGTAATATATTCTGAAATAAAATAGTTAGCAGAATGAGTAAGTATCAAGTACAGTGCAAATAAAATGTAAGGATCAATATATTCTTCATGCTATCTTCCTAGAGGAAAAGTTTGGAGATGGAATAATAAGTCATTATATAAGAAATCCATAGTACAGTCCTATGCAGTCTAAGCCCATTAATTGATTGATTACCAGTGTGTTTCCTGTCTTTTCTGTCAGTGGACAATCCTCACTGTAGTCCAACAACTCCATGATGTTCTGTAGCCCTGGGAATAAACATTCCCAGAGTTAGAAAGGATGGCTTGGTGAGGGGAAAGTGGTGAAGATCTGTAATCCAACCCATTGATGTTTGTTTGTTTGGTTTTTACTTCATTTAAATCCTGCCTTTATCCTCAGTGGGGACCCCAAAGTACTAAGAAGGAGCAGCCAATTTCTACAGTTCATTTAAATAAGCCACTGAGATTTCATCTCGTGTTTTTAATATGAACTAATTTAATGTATTGTTTTTTGCAGTTTTTCCTTTCACTTCACATTTGTTTTCAGCTTACCTTGGTACAGATTCTTGAGTCATTAGCTAAAGAAAGGGGTGCACTGTAAGTAAAACAGTATGATCACATAATTCCATAAGAAAATAAGAATCTGGATTTAAACGGATAATGGATACCTTGAAGATCTGACATTATGAATACTTCACGTGTATGCTCAGTGTTGTTAATAGTTTCATAAGCATCCAGAAAATGTATGAATGGTGACAAAAGATAGTAATTCTGTGAAACAATTCTCATGCCTTGTGCAACAAAGTAGAAGTTCACAATTAGTAGGAAATACACAACTATACAGTGTACTGATACAAAGACAAAACTGCCCTGTCAGCTTTTAAGCAGTGTCATCAAGAGGCCTAGAGGGGTGAGAAACATCTGATAGTGAAAGGGCTTTGAGGAATACAACTACAAGTTCTGCTTCTCTTCCTGCTGTTGTATCTGGTGATCTGATTATGGATCTAGTTGAGCTGTATCTGGCATATTAGTAAGCTAATTGTTGCTCATGTAGTTTGAAGCTGAAAGGAAGCAGAAAGAACATACATTCCTTATCAAAAGCCTTTTGTTTAATATGAAACATCAACTATATTATCAATATATTTAATTCTCACTGTGGCTAAATCTGTGGAGATTGGAGCCATGAATGGACCAGACACATCTTTCTACAAGCCTGAGAAAAGCTCCAGGTTTGCAGGAAAAAAACAAATAAAAATACAGTGGGAAGTTAAAAACTCAAAATAATAGAAGCAATGCCTGCAGCTTTAAGAAACAGATGCCATTGGTTGCCTTTGCTAGGCAACTACAACAATATTGCCAGCCTTCAAACCTTGGTTTCTGCCAGTAAAAGGCAGGGTGAGGGGGCAAGGCCTTTTCCAAGACTGTTTTAGCTTTAAGGGAGGCTAGGCCTGTCATCAAGGCTAGGCCTGTCAGCAAGTTACTTGTTACTATATGAGTTGTTTAACTCACCCAGGCCTGACTAATTGAAGGTTGGGGGGCAGATAAAAGGTAGGTTGTGGGTGGGAAGGAACCAGGGTAAAGAAAGGTTATGGGGGGCTGCCAGGAGGAGAGAAAGAGGAAATAGTGTGGGTTCCTTTTGTGGGTTCCTCACTGCACAACTGGGACAGGTTCAGCTGGAATTGTGCATCTTAACTGGAGTTTTCCTGAGGAGAGGCCGCTAGTAGGAGGGCAGGAGGGAAAGCTGAAAACAGGAGGGCAGATAAAGGTTGGCTGGCTGGAAGGAAAAGAGAGCAAGAGGCAGGAAAAGGAGAGATGCTATGGTGACTTTCAGGGAAGGGAAAGAGGAAATAGTGGGGCAGGGAGAATGAGATGCCTCCTGCAAGTCCCTGTGGGTCCCCCACTTGTGTTTATGAACCTAGATGTTCTAAAACATCTGTATATAAACGGTGGGTTTTCTGAACCTTCTGGTAGTTGAAACAGATCCTTGGTGTATAATGTAATGTTAGAAACTGAGAAATTATTGCTTCAAAGGGCAAATGGGTCAAATATCAAACCTAATAAAAGGCAGAATTGGAAATTTACATTCCCATCCTAAGGCCTGGTTTGAAACAGCTTGGGATAACAATTAACTGCTGTATTGGCATATCTCTGAGTTATGTCAGTGCCAAGCCCTGCATGCTATACTGGCAAATACTTAGGTGGTATCAGGACATGCCATGGGCTGAGCGGGACTTGATCTGATTTCCAAGCCTCGAATATGCCCCAATGCCAGCATAATGTTACACCCCTGGAATGGCACATGGAGAACTGTGCAGTGGAAAACACAAAATGTTCTCTACCCACCCCAAGTGCTAGTGCAGCTCAGGATGCTGACTAAGCATACAGCCAATCACAATCCTCCCTTGTAGCAGTCATATGTCTCCATGTTAGCCATTCACCGCCCCCCCCCCACAGCTCTGTATATGTAACAGACAGAACATCCATAGCTCAGGTGCTAGGGCATGCAGCATGGGTCTTTCTCTCTGTGGCTTATACCACACTTTAAAGCACAGAGTTATGCAATTTATTGGTGGGAGTCAATGGGCACTTAGCACAAACAGTCAAGGGAGCAAATAAGTGTTATTGTTGCATTTGTCTGACACTGCTCTGCTTAGAACCCTTACAGGTATTTAATATCAGACATCAAAGAGGAAGACACCCTACTCTCCAAATAGGCTAACATGGTAACCTATAACTCCTAGCCACCACACAAGGGAGGGGACTCCTAGCCCCACCTGGAACTCTTGCTGTCTCCCTTGGCCCCCTGTATGTACCCTTAACAATTCTGACTACCGCATAATTTGCTAGTGTTAAGATGTACACAGTATGCATGAAAGAGGCTGTCAAATATGACACACTGGTACCTTGTTATCATCACAATAGCATGCTGGTGTCCCTTCTTGGTGGGGAACACAGGAAGCACAGCTGCAGTCTTGGGTGAGCACCAGCTTGGTGGCCAACATGATGGACAACTGTGGCAGCCAGTTAGCATGGGGCAGAATTTCAGCTGTGCTTGGGAATCCATCTGGGCTGCCTCACAACTCTCCACATGTGTTACTCTTGTGACTTTCCAGTATGGCATATTTCTCTCTGTACTCTGTGGCTGATGTTTACTACAGAGGGTGCCTGATGCCTTGTACTGCGTATCATTGCTGTGACCTGGTGAGTGGGTGAAGTGAGTGAGTGGGTGAAGAACTGTTCCCCCATGCAAATTATACATGGATGCGGAGAAAGTGGATAAGGAGAACTTCCTTTTCTCTACCATAATATTAGAACTAGAGGGCACCCAATGAAGTTGATAGACTGGAGATGTAGTACTTCTTTACTCATTTAAATGGTAGGTTAACTGCTAGAGGACATAGCAATAGTCATGAACATAGATGTCTTTAAAAGGGGGTTAGGCAGATTCATGGAGGAGAGATCCATTAATGGCGACTAACCGTAGTTGCTAAAGGAAACCTCCGCATTCAGCGGCAGCAAACCTCTGAATACCAGTGCTTGGAAGCAACATCAGGGGAAGGCCTTGGTTTCTATGCCCCATTTGTTGGCCACTCTGTGAAACTGGATGCTGGACTAGCTGGACCACTGGTCTGAGCTAGCAAGGCTCATGGCTTTTATTTTAAAAAGTACTTCAATTATATACGCCACCTTTCACCCCAATGTGGTCCCATAGTGGCTTACATCATTCTCCTCTCCGTCCCCCCACAACAAACCCTGTGAGATAGGTTAGGCACAAATTGCAACAAGGAGACCACTGCCTCCATCCAATTAATAGACTATATCTAACAGTACCCCCAGTCTGCAAACTTGCACCTTAGGGGGTACTGTAATCCACAAACAGGATGAATTGGACTGATTAGTCAGCAGTGTGTCTGTAGTCTTATAAGGAGCGTAAGAATGCTTTGACTGTATTGGCCAGGTTTCCTCCCATGTCTTTCCCTCAAAAGAAAGGAACTCAGCTGCAGGCAGTGATTTGAACCTCATCTGCTATGATCTCTATTGTACACTAACTCCAAGGCTCCTGTTACTTGTGTCACTGGCATCCTTGACATAGTAAAGGATCCATCCTACCACTTTCTTGTTCTTGAGTTCTAGCACTGTGTGTGTCTGGCTGGCGGTGTGATGTCCGAGTGTCCATGATTGCATCTATGGGCATTGGTTGGCTGCGTTGATGGGCTGCCAGTTGTGGGGATGGTGGCAGTATGCTGTTGCCTCATTGGTGGATGTCATTAGGAGGTCACTGGGAACTCCAGTGTGAATGCTATGCTGTTGGATCCTTGTGGAGGGTGTTTCTGTCACACACCCCTTTGGGCAACAGACATTGGATTCTGAATAGCCATTCAGGCACTGCTGTGTACCACAGTACCACCAATATCAGGGTCTTAGAATGGGGCTGTCAGGCTTTAAGCCCTTCAGAACTTATATTGGAGTAAAGGGACTGCCTCTGATAAGACTTTAATATTCAAAAAGATTATGAATAATTTCCTGTCCCCCTCCCCATGTATATTTTAGGTTTTTTTCCTTAAGACAAATAAACCAGGAGATTTCATTGACTGTTTGCTAAGTTCCACTTTCAGATATCACTCTTCTTTTAGGTTACACAGATTTTAACAATGCCTTGGTTTTTATTTTAATTTTTAATTTTAAACTGAAACAGGTGAAAATGAACAAAGCATTAAGTCCCAAGTACAACAGACGTATTTAACAAGCTGTCAACAGAGAATAGATAAACTTTTCCTACCAGCTTTGCCAGTAGTGTCAGTTTCTGTTGTCTCATAATATTAAATATAATAATATCATTTGTATGTTGTTTCAATTAAAGTTCTGAACTGCTTTGAAAATCTTCTGTGAAAAAAAATAATGTTATCATATTTATTTCTAATTGTACCAGTTAGAGGGAACTCAGAGTTCTGATTATTTTGTTGTTGTCATGAGGACACGAAGAACTGCCAAAAATGCAAAAGGGCTTTATTTTTCTAGTGATATCAAAGGCATAGAAGTTTCGAACAGTGCAAACCCAAATATAGTTGCACCCTTCTAAGTCCATTGAAGTCAGTGCATAGATCTGTTCTGCAATTTACTTAGAGCTGTACTGTAAGTAGTCGTTGTCTCCATTTTGTTTACAGCTAGCATTAGGGGAAAATTGTATGTTATTCCAATTTTTCTTACCTTTAGCTACACAACGTACTTAAAAAAATTGATTTCTCTTCTCTTGCCATGTCTCTTTCTAATAACTGTTGGACTCATCTATGACTGTTCATTTTGCAACTCCTAGTTTTGAAAGAAAAATTAGGATAGCTGTTAAATAAATATAATGCAATCAAATAACTAATTACATTAGATTCGGATTTTTTAAAAGCAGTCTGGGATCTGGATTACTGCATAGGTTCATAAAAGGAGATTGTATAGCCCAGTGGATTTTTGTTTTTTGAACAACCAACAGACATGCCTTAGCAAAATTGCTTTTGATGTTCCTTGTAGCTTGCTGTGGGTGGGCAGGGGTTAATAGAGTTCTTCCGTAACAGAAAAAGTAACATTAGGGTTTAATAGAGATCATTAAAGATAGAACTGTCTGCAGGTAGGAAAATCTACAGAGACAGAAGCTGTTTGTTTTGTGTAAACACTTTTTTCTTAAACAGAAAAAAATCTGAACGTAATCAATATAATCTTTTTACCCCACACTGAAACCAACCTTTTCTTCTGCTGTAGTAAATATTAGTAGAGGTTCTGCTAAGTTACTGCCACATTTTTAATGGGAGAATTGTTACTGTCAGAGCTTAACCTGCGCCTATCTTTGTTCACAAGTGGTTAGCTAAAAGATTGATTGCACAACTTGGGGATAAGTGAATAAGGCTTGCAATATAGGTCATGCTTTTGTGCCATTGTAGATGATGTCGGTGACAGAAGTAGTGTGAACATAGGAAGAAGGTTGCTGAAATCAATTGTGCTGAAGCTGGCATGGTAGCTTGTTTTCAAAGGTGTGTACTGTGAGATGTTATGGCTCAGGAAAAATATCCCTAATGCATGTGAATTATGTTTAAAATGGAGGTATGAATAGAGTGCTCATTCAGGCATATCAAACTCAAAGTGAAAGAAAGAGATATGCTGTCAGATATGCGGGAATTGTTGTCTCGTTCACACAACTGTACTGCTGTTTTGTCATGGTAGAGTCAAGGGTGTATATCAGTAGGGGGTAAATCTTACAATGTTAGTCTTTAGCATAGTATCTGTTGATTCCCTGTGTTTTGTATACATATTGTACATTGTGCTAATAACCACACTTGCATTTGTTGGATGTAATTTCCCATTCTGGTAATAATTAATAGCTCCTTAGGAGTTTATACATTTATTTTTCAGGGCAGTCTGTTTCTAGGGTGTAAATACACTTGACTCTTCTACATTTTTATTGTTTCTAAGATGACTTTATCATGACAGAGGGGACAATCATTTCTTCCTTCCTCATTAGCCTGACAGATGGTGATATTAAAAGTCAGTACAATTTTTTCCTTAGACATAAAACAAGCACTTGCTCTTTTATCTGTTTCCTTAGTTTAGAGTGTGTAATACATTTAAAATGTCAACAGTAGTACTCTGCAAAGATTAGGAATTATATATTGGAGGGATTTAGAATAACCTCTTAAGATTTTTACAAAGGAAGAGACTTTTTGTGCTAAATTAATCACATCTTAATGCTAACAAATTGTAAATGCTTGTCCAAACACTCACCAAACATTTGCTTTTGGGCGTAGCTTGGCCTAGAATTTCCTTTTTAATCAAAGAAATAAATCCTAGACATTCCAAGGAAGGCTTAGGCTTACAAAAAATGTCTTACTTATTCATCAGGATGCATTATAATATATAGCCAAGAGATATTATAACTAGACATGGGCATGAACAGCATTATGGACGGAAAAAACCCACGAACAGGCCGATTGGCTGTTTGTGAGCAGGCCGTTCGTGAGGCGCCATTCCAGCCGAACAGGTGGTCGTCGCAAGCCTCGTTCAGTTGCCTTGGCAACGGAGGGAGGGACTGCCTGAACTCTGTCTGCACACCCTCTGTTGTCCCGGACACCCCAATCAAAGCCCAACTTAGCTTGATGGGCAGGTCTTCCTTCCAAGTGTGGAGCTGCAAATTGGTTACAATCGGTAACCAGGAAGCAGACACCAAGGGGGAGGGAGGAAGGGGGGTGTTCTGTGGCTATGGGAACTCCAATCTCATCCCTGCAAACCCTTAGGTTTGCAGTTCTGACTGCCAACCACAGACCTCCTGCGTTCTCAATGAGACATCTGCTTATAAAAGGGCACTGTGCTCCCAATTCTGGCTTTCACTTTCAGCAAGCAGTGGAGTGGGAGAGAGCTGTTGATAGCCTTTTGGGAGAGAGACAGGGAGAGTGCATTGGAGCTGGGTTTTTTTTTTTTGCGTGGTTAGACAGGGATCTATCTCTCCACTGGTTCCAGGACTGCTGCCAGACCCTGGGGCCAAGCTCAGTGGGCACCTCGGCTGAAGGCTCACCCTGATTATTAGTGCCGGATCTGATCAGTCTTCTGGGAGTGCTGGGCTAGGGCTCTAGCCCCTCCCTCTGGTTCCAGGGCTGCTGCCAGGCCCTGGGACCAAGCTCTGTGGGCACCTCGGCTGAGGGCTCACAGTGTTGCCCCCTTTTCTTTCCTCCTTGTTTGCTGGCACAATGAGTCTTTGGGTGGGGGCAAAGTGTGGTCGTGGGGGGAAGTGCAAAGATTGTTCCAGTTGCCCCGCAGGAAGCATCCATCCCATCCCCATTCCAAACTCTTTGTGCTGTCCCTGCCTGCAGTCCACCCCTCACTCCGTCTTCCGTTGCCAGCTCCGCAGCGCAGCCAGTAACCCTTTGTCCTCCCTCCCCTGGAAGAGTTAGCCGGCCACGGTTCAAATCGGCTGCCTGGAGGCCCTTCTGGGCCCTTCCAAATGACCCCCGTGTGGTGCGGTGCCGTGTCTGTGATGGGCTGGTGCACAGGGGCAATGACCCAAAGCACCTGTCATCGACGGTCCTGACCAGGCACCTGAAGACGCAGCACCCGAGCCTGTAGTCTCCGTCCTCTGCCAGCGAAGTATCCGGCAGGAGGAGACAGAGGGCTACCAGCTCCTCTGAGCAGGGATCAATGGGAGGGTCACCGGAATCCACCCCAAGCAAAGAAACCTTGCCTCGAGGGCGCTGCTGGTGGAAGCAGAACGGTCAGGCTGGCCGCCCTTGGGGAGGTTGTTCCTTTGGGGTCTGGGATAGTGCCGTTGAAGAGGATGAGGTCAAGGACTCAGGAAGCGGGCGTTTGTGTGGTGGTGGAGACGATTGCCCTGCAAGGATTCCCCCTATCCATCGTGGAGGGCATGGGTTTCCAAAGCCTGCTTTAGCACTTTGCCCCATGGTTCTCCATGCCGTTACGGCGCACCATTGGGCATCGAGTCCTGCCTGCCCTCGACCAGTCTGTGTGAGACATGGTGCTCCGGGAGATGTTGGCCACCAAAGGCCGTATCGTACACTTCACAGCCAACCTCTGGAGCGACTGCCATCACGGGTACCTTGCCATCACCACCCATTGGTGGCAACCAGAGGACCTCCGCTGCCCCAGGCCAAGAACTGTTCCCTGGAAAAAGGCGCCATGCTTGATACCGGGTTACAGGGTAGTTCTTCTCCAGGCCCATAGGATGGACGAGGTCCATACTGGGAAGAACATCGCCACCACTGGACCTGCCCACCTGCTGGAACTCCACCTACGACATGATATGTCGTCTGGTGGAGCAGAGGGGCCCGTTGCAGGACATCTTGTCATCCACGGACATTCTGAGTCCTTGCCCAGATGTCCTGGATGCTGAAAGCCTTTAAGGAGGCCACCGAGCTCCTGTGCTCCTATGAGGCCAGCCTGGGTCAGGTCATCCCCCTGATCCACGGGCTCGACCAGTTCCTGGCCAAGGAGCTCAAGCATGAGAAAGAGCTGCTCCCCAGGGTCCTGGACTTTGTGAGGAGGATCCAGGCATGCGTGGCTGAGTGCTTGCATCCTCTGCGCCATGAGGTGCTGTACCAAATGGCCTCCCTCTGTGACCCCCAGACCAAGGGCAGCATCACCATGCAGGCGGGTCAGATGCTGCGCTGGAAAAAGGAACTCTGCAAAGCGGTGCTCCGTTACCAGAAAGAGAAGGCAGGCCTGAGGGAACTGGGCAGGGACGAAGGGCGGGCGGTGGAGAAGGAGGAGCAGGAGGATGAGGAGGGGCGGGGGGAGTTCGGAAGAGAGCCATGCCAGGAGAGAGACACCCGAACGGCCCCATTTGATCTCTGGGCCTCGTCGGTGGGCTGCGTGGTTGGCCACAGCACTGTGGGTGCATCGCTCGCAGTGGAGGACTCTGCGGGGGTTATGGTGCGAGAGTACCTGGTGGAGCCCACCGAGCCCCCCCATTCTAATCCCTTGGAGTATTGGGTGAGAAATTCTTCCGAATGGCTGGACCTGTCCATTGTGGCAACCAACATCCTGTCCTGCCCTTCCATCAGCGTGCAGAGCAAGCGGGTGTTCTCCCACCTGGGAGACCTCCTCCGTCCCCACTCCGCACGTCTGCACCTGGATCAGTTGGACATGTTGACCTTCATGAAGGTCAACCTCAACCTCCTTGGGCATCCCTCTTTGGACCTCGACCTATCTGCCCTCTGAGCCTGAGTCTACTGTGGCTCTCGGCCAAGGTGCTGTGCAGCGGGCTCCAGCACTCCTCGGTTCTCAGGACTGCTTCCACGGCTGGCAACCAGTGGTCCTCCTCTCCCAGACAATGTCCCCGAAGGTCCCTCTTTTTACCTCTCCCTGTCTTGATGGCAACTATACAACCCCTCCCCACAACCTGTCCTGCCCATCCTGTCCTCTAGCTGACAATTCCCTGGATGGTCCCTCTTTCATCTTCACCGTCTGCAGTTGCAACCACTCTGACCCCTCCCAACGACCTCTCCTGTCATGCCCACCCCATCCTTTCTGCGAAGGCCAGATGGTGGGTGATGTCAGCTGCCACTGCTTTTGGCCACGAGGGACAGCTCTGTGGCTGCTGATGATAATAGGACAACACAGCCCGGGGCCCCCATCTATGGGCTCCTGCTGACCCCTCTGGGTGTGGGGGGGGGAATGGGGCCCTCCCACCTATCCTTTCCATGAAGGCAGGAGGGTAGGTGCTGTCTGCTGCTGCTGCTCTTGGCCACGAGGGGCAGATCGGGAATTGTTGCACATGTAGTTGTGGAGCACCCCCCCGCATCCATTGGCACCTGCTGTCCTCTCCCCTCTGAGCAGGGGGGAGTGGGTCCCAGCTGCAACCCCTGTCCTTTCTGCGATGGCCGGAATGTGGGTGATGCTGGCAGCAGACTGCCTGAACTGCCTTGACAGGAAAGCTGTCACTAATTGGAGCAGATTCTGTGGAACTGCAGTCCTCTGTTGGGGAAACATTTGCCCTCCTCTCCCAGACATGTTCCCCTTCCCTCTCTCAACCTCTCCCTCTCTGTATGGCGCCAATACCACCCCACTCCACAACTTGTCCTGCCCATCCCATCCTGTCCGCGAAGGCAGGAAGGTGGGTGATGTCAGCTGCCGCCGCCTTTGGACACAGGGGACTACCACGGCACTGCCGCCGCCTTTGGGCCTTCCTGGTCCCGCTCTGCAATGCGGCCGTGACAAGCAACCCGTGCCCTCCTCTCCCTGACAAGGTCCTGGACTTTCCCTCTTTCGACCGATCCCTCTCCAGAACATTTCGACCCCGCCCTACGACCTCTCCTGTCCTATCCTGCCCATCCCATCCTCTCTGCGAAGGCAAATTGTGGGGTGATGTTAGCCGCCACCGCTTTTGTCCACGAGGGACAGCTCTGCTGCTGCTGCTGATAGGGTTGCCCCACATGGTGCCCCCCTTTCCATGGCACCTGCTGTCCCCTCTGAGCAGGGGGGAATGGGTCCCTCCCACCCTTTCCGTGAAGGCAGGAAGGTGGGTGCTGCCGGCGACAGCCTCCACTGTGACACAGGAGGGGCGGACAATCCTTTGCCGGAGCAGTCTACGCAGTCCAACATGTTGGATGTTGGGGTCCTCTTTGTCCTCCTCTCCCCATCAAGCTCCCCATCCCTCTATGAAACCGACCCTCTCTGGAACCACTCTGACCCTCCCCAATGACCTTTCTTGACTGGCCCATACTGTCCTTTCCATGAAGGCGGGTGATGGCTCCTTCTGCCGCTGACAAGATCAATGGGTTTCAAAGACGTAGGCACCCAAATCTTTGGGTGTTTCCCAGTCCTGCTCTGCAAGGTGGCCAGGACGTGGTAACCCACTGTCCCCGTCTCCCTGATAAGTTCATCATCCCTCTTTTAACGTCGCCTACTCTTGAACCGCTCCAACCCCTCCAAATGACATCTCCTTTCCCTCTTGTCCTTTCCGTGAAAGCAGGAATGTGGGTGATGTTAGCTGCTGCTGCTGAGCACCTCAGTGGATTGATCGGAGGAGGCCTTGCAACTGTCAGGATCTCCCAGTTCCCGTTCCCGACCTATCCCTCTCTGGAACCAGTCCAACCCCTCCCAAAGTCCTCTCCTGTCCTGTCCCTCCTGTCCTCTCTGCAAAGGCAGGACGGTGGGTGATGTCAGCTGCCGCCACTTTTGGCCACGAGGGACAGCTCTGCTGCTGTTGATTATGATAGGGCCCTGTGTTGCCCTATCTATGGGTGCTGCCGGCGACAGCCTCCATTGCGATATAGGAGGGGCGGACAAGCTTATGCCGGAGCAGTCTGCACAATCCGACACGGTGGATGTTGAGGTCCTCCTTGTCCTCCTCTCCCCGTCAAGCTCCTCCTCCCTCTATGAAAATGACCTTCTCTGGAACCACTCTGACCCTCCCCAACAACCTTTCTTGTCCTGCCCATCCCCATCCTATCCTTTCCGCGAAGGCAGGAAGGTGGGTCATGTCAGCTGCTGCCACTAAGCACCTCAGTGGGTTGCTCGGATGAGGCCTCTCAACTGTCAGGATCTTTCCAGTTCCCAGTCCCTCTTTTGACCTATCCCTCTCTGTAAGCACTCCAACCCTTTCCAACAACCTCTCCTGTCCTGTCCATCCTTTCCTTTCCGCAAAGGCAGGAAGGTGGGTGAGGTTCGCTGCTCCCGCTTTTGGCCACGAAGGACAGCTCTGCTGCTGTTGCACATAAAATTGTACGTTGCGGTGGCCCCTGACAATGGCAGCGGCTGTCCCCTCTGGGCAAGGGGGAATGGGTACTGCCACAATCAGTCATGTCCTTTCTGCGAAGGCAGGAAGATGGGTGATGCTGGCAGCAGCCTCCAGTTCGACACAAGAGGGGCAGACAAGCCTCTCCAGCATCAATCTGCGTACTCCTTCAGGGTGGATGTTGTGGTCCTCCCGGTCCTGCTGTGCAATGCGGCTGTTAAGGTCATCCTGTCCTTGTCAAGCTCAAGGTTCCTCTTTGAACCTCGCCCTCTCTGGAACCAGTCCAACCCTTCCCAACGACCTCTCCTGTCCTGTCCCTCCCATACTTTCCACGAAAGCAGGAAGATGGGTGATGCTGGTGGGAGCCTACGCCACTTATTTGAAGTGCCTGTCCTGCCTGCGCAGGAAAGGTGTCTGAGTGGTGTGGACTGCTGTATCACCACTCAGTTCTTGGGACTGCTGGTCCCTATTTAAACTTCTCCCTGTCCGGAACCACTCCGACCCTTCCCAACCTCTACTATCCTGCACATCTAGCCCTTTCTGTCAAGGGCTAGATGTTTTGGCCACAAGGGGCAGCTCTGAAGCAGTTGCTGTCTGTTTTGAGCTGGGGGGAATGGGTCCCGCTACTCCCTTCCTTTCCGTGAAGGCAGGAAGATGGGTGATGCGGGTGGGGGGCAGCCTACAGCTGCACATGTGGGCATCTACCTGTCTGCCCACAATCCCCTTTCCTAGGGGAAACGATGCCTCCCCCACAAGGGGGGGGAGGGCATCCTCCACCGCCTTAATGGCCAGCACGTGAGCCTCTGCTTCTACGTGTTAGGGGTGGGCCCCACCTCCCACCCTTGGTTCTTTCCTTCCAACTTTCCAATGATGGGATAACGCAGATAGTAATGCGATCCACCTGTCTCCCCAATATCCCTGGACACAGTATCTGTCTCTCCTGTCAATCCAATACAGATATTCTATGTATCCATGCATCCCTCTATCCTAGACACCTATCCCATACAGCTATGCACCTGTCTATTGAGAAACCTATCCCATGCACCTAAACATCCACTGCTCCTTGTCCAGCTGGTGCGTTTGTGCGGTGACAGCTTCTGCACCACGTGCGGTGTGGACAAGAGCATTGGCTCCAATGCCATAATGTCCCCATTTGGTGGACGTGTGTTGGTGTCTCTGATCCACCAGGGTGTGTGTTTGTGTGTGCAAGGACTCCGCGCACGCCATCATATCTTGCTGGAAGGTTTTCTTTGCAGACTGTTGCTAGGTCATTTGGTTATGCAGTGGCTGCAGGCATACTGCCTTGGCGGAAAGTAGCCTTGGGGAGGCCTGGTGGGCAGGCACATGGGGGTGCCGCCGGCCAGCGGCCAGACCACCCGCCCCCTACAGGGGAGGCGGCCCGCCTTCAGGTCCACTGCATGGGGCCAAAGTGAACCGGGGAGGGTGGCTCCATTTGTATTGAATGGGAGTTTCCTGGAGGTGTTGAATTTGGGAATGTATAACTCCGAGATCCATACTGCAATCTTGACCAAACTCGAGTGATGGCTGGAGGACAGCCTGCTGCACATTCCCTGTGATTATGGGCTCTCTAAGTGCTAAGGGGCCACTCTGGAGCCGACGAACACCGAACACGTTTGTTAACGGGACATGTTTGGTTCTGTTCGGCTGTTCGTGTTCGTCGTCAGCAACGAACAACAAACAGCCTGTTTGGGTTTTTTCCCCCTGTTCGTGCCCATGTCTAATTATAACTAGAGATTTTCATCTGGTGGGTTGTGATCAAGTGGATTATGAAACTGCTATTGTTGCCATTAAGAAAAAATAGACTTTGTTGTTGTATCTAACTTATGTATGTTTGTGTGTGTAGCCAAGTAACTCCGGCATGTGGATACGTAATCCACCAATCCAGGCTACTTGGCTACAAAACAGATATTTCTGTAAACTTGGGGAACTCCCGGGTTTGCAGAAAAATCTGAAAACGTAGGAAAATTACATTTGGGAAGGTTAAACAGTGTAAATGTTATGTGTAAATTAAGGTGCCCTGGATTTTAAGTTTAAATATCTTCTGTTTATTTTGCATAAGAAGTAATAACTTAAGTGATCCTGTATTGGAGTTCAAGGTGGGTCTCCCTATTAAGAATCTGAAGGATCCTGCTGTCAATTATGTGCAAAATGCATCCTGTGTATTCCCTCTGATAAATGAAGTCACAAACAAAATCAGAACTTTGTTTTTTTCCACTTGTTTTTTCTAAGCTTTGACATTTATTTCGCATCTGTTCTTCTTATTCTGACTATGGAACATTTGCTATTCAGATCACTATTTTGTCTGTTAGATAGCACAGTTGCTAGTTATCTGCAGAGAATTTACACTGTGGCATACTCAATCCTGTACTGTCCTTGCAGCAGTTGCTGCAATGAGGACAGTAGAAGATTGCATGGGACTTTAGCAGGGCAGGTTGCTGTATGAGCAGTGGGAGCCTTGTTTTAGTTTTTGCTACCTGGACCTCTGCTTCTACATGATGCAGGTGCTATACAGGGAGATAACTTCGTAGGCTTCTCTTGCCCTTTGCTGTAGCCATGGTTAAAACCATTTTTGGGCATCAGCCAAACACTGAGGTTCTGTGGTCTCACAACCACAACAGGTGCAGTAGGGGCCCATGCACTAGTCCATCCATATACCAGCTTCTGCTGTGCTTTCTGTAAATACTGCAGCTAAGCTGATAGCCCAAACTGTTGCAGTAATATAAGATGAAAGCAGATTGCAGTAAGCAGTACACTAGTATTCTGGGTGAACTTCTCAACTTTGCATGAACTGTCTCTGTGTTTTTTTTCCAGAATGTTAGGTAACCAAAACAGGTGTCCTTTTCATCTTTGACAGTTAATTAAAAATAATGGACTCTATCTAGATTAATGTTCCTCTATTAGAAAATGAACCAATGGTGATCTACCAACTTAACTCTTTCTGTCATTTCTCACAGATTTATAGTTTTATTTTGCAAGTTGGATATAACATCATTTTTGGCTAATTAAAAGGTTATACAGTATACATTATGAATATTTAATGATGCATCAAACCAATTGTTTGTGCTATCACGTGAAAAGATCTTAAGATATTTGCATAAGATAACATATAAAACATGCAAGTTCAGTATGTGTTAGAATTCTGATTGGAAGAAATCTCATGAGTATCTAGGTGAGAAGGGGCAAGGCAGTAAGGACCCTATATAAATAATGTGAGAGCCCCGTGGCGCAGAGTGGTAAGCTGCAGTACTACAGCCCAAGCTCTGCTCACAACCTGAGTTCAATCCTGGCAGAAGCTGGGTTCAAGTAGCTGGCTCAAGGTTGATTCAGCCTTCTGTTCTTCCAAGGGTGGTAAAATGAGTACCCAGTTTCCTGGAGGTAAAGTATAGATGCCTGGGGAAGACAATGGCAAACCACCCAGTAACAAAAGTCTGCCAAGAAAACGTCGTGATGCGATGCCCCTGCATGGGTCAGTAATGACTTGATGCTTGCACAGGTGGCTACCTTTACCTTTTCCTATAAATAATGTACTGATAAGCAGATTGTTCAAAGAGCAGTCCTGTTTCACAGGCCTTATTAATTGCTGAAAGCTATCCAAGAGTCAAAGATAAATCTTTCTTTTGAGTTAGTAGGATATTTAGCAAGGCACAGATAAGACAGTCGGTTACAAAACTGTTGCTTGTCTTCCTTGCTTGAATAGTTACTGTAGGAACAGTTTAAGCTGAGGCATTAATAGTGCCGTGGTGCAATTCTTTTATATTGCCTTGCATTGGTTTTTACTGTCTCAGAAGCTACTGAAAGCAATGTAGGCTGGGATGGGTTATATGGATTCAAGTTTGGCATTTGATGCATTTAAATTGCATTTAAATTGATGCATTTAAAGAAATCACGTGCATCACTTAATTTCATACTATTACACATGGAAACTGATATTCAGTAATACAGTAAGTACAAAGAAATTTGACTATTATTTTAGACAAAGTTAAAATCACCTTACATACTCAAAACACTCAAGAAGGGAGTTCAGGATGGATGGGGGTTTCTTAAAAGTGAGATATTGAAGGCACAACTACAAATCATTCCAATGAGAAGAAAAAATGGGAGGACACTAAAGAAGCCAGGGTGGCATCATAAATGGCTTTCTAATGATCTGAGAATTAAAAAGGACACATTTAGGAAATGGAAGGATGCCCATATAACCAATAATAAATGTAAACAAATAGCTAGTGGTTGTAGGGAGAGTGTTAGAATAGCTAAAGCTCAGTATGAGTACTTAGGCTCAAGAGATGCTAAACACAACAAAAAAGGTTTCTTTGTTATGTTCAGAGCAAGAAAAAGAACAAGGACATTGTCGACCCACTGCAGGGAGAGGAAAGTGGAATTTTAACAAGCGCTAAAGGGAGGGCAGAACTGCTGAATTTCTACTTTGCCTCAGTCTTCTCTTGCAAGGGAAACTGCTCAACCTGGCAAAAAGAGAAAAACATAATTAAGAAAGGGATTTGAATCTAGGAAAGACATAAGGATGCTACATAAACACCTTGCTTCTTTAAATGAGCTCAAGTCCTCAGGGCCAAATGAATTGCATCCTAGGGTACTAAAGGAACTGCCTGGTGCTTTTAAACGATTCCTTATCCTCTTGGAGAGGCATGACAAGAAGAGTGTCTCAGAGATCTATCGTCCTGGGTCCTGTGTTGTTCAACATCTTTCTAAATGACTTGGATGAAGGAATAGGGGGAATACTCATTAAATTTGCAGATTCAGAATGATCTTGACAGGCTGGAATGCTGGGCTAAAACTAACAAAATGAATTTCAACAGAGATAAAAGTGAAGTTCTGCACTTAGGAAAAATCAAAGGCATACTTATAGGATGGAGGAGACTTGTCTTGGCAGTAGTTCAAAAGTAATCTAGGAGTCTTAATAGATCATATAATGAGCATTAGTCAGAGGTGTGATGCGGTATCTGAAAAGCAAACGCGATTTTGGTCTGCATCGATAGAAATTTATTTTTTAGATCATGTGAAGTGATGGCATCACTTTACTCATCTTTGGTTATACCTCATTTGGAGTTCTGTGTTCAGTTTTGGGCACCACAGTTTAAGAAGGATGTTGATAAACTGGAATGTGTCCAGGGGAGGGCATAAAAGATAATAAGGGTTCTGGAGACCAAGTCCTAACAGGAAATGTGGAAAGAGCTAGGTATATTTAGCCTGGAGAGGAGACAACTGAGAGGTAACATGATAGCCATCTTCAAGAATTTGAAGAGGGTTTGTCACATAGAGGATGGAGTGGTTTTCTGTTGCCCCAGAGGGTCAGGCTTGAACTAGGAGGTTAAAATTAAAAGACTTTAACATTAGGAAGAACTTCCTGACAGAATGGTTCCTCAATGGAACAGGCTTCATCAGGAGATGGTGGGCTTTCCTTCTTTGGAGATTTTTTGAGAGAAGGATAAATGGTCATCTGACAGCAATGCTGATTATATGACTTAATATGAATTTTGGCAGATCTTGAGAGGGAGGACAGGAAAGGATGAACCTGTGCTAGGCTCTTGTGGCCCTTTCTTATATGCCCTGGGTAAAGGGTCAGGAAGAAATTTTCTTCCAGGCTACAATGGCCAGGTATCCTGCAGATTCCCCCCCCCCTCCTCTGGCCATAGAACAGGGGTCAATTAGAGTGTGTGTGTGTGTGGGGGGGGGGGGAAGTAGCTGTGAATTCCCTGCATTGTGCAGGGGTTTGGATTAGATGTCCTTGGGGTTCCTTCCAGCTCTACGTTTCTGTCTTTCTACATACCAGTTCCCAAAACTATTTAAAACATGAGCTGAAACCCAGCCCGTTACCCTCTCCATGTGAGAGTCAGCTACCCAGAGAGTTCTTAAATTAAAAAAAAACTATTAAGAATTTTTAAAAGTACTTGGGTAGCAGGAAATTTTCCAGAATATCAGAGTGATTACAGCATTGAGGTATGAGAGGAACACTTAATACTACTATTTCCTTATAGTTAAATTCTTTCATTTGGTTTTTAAGGGTGTTAGAAAGTGACTCAGCAGTAAGCGGCTATGTCTGCAAGCTAAATGAAAAGAAATATGGCAAAATCAAAACTTTCTAGGAGACCTTACAGGGCAGTAAATTCTAGACAACACTCAGTCATCATTTTGGATCTTGAATATGAAGTGATAAAGTACCATTGATGAATGTCTAAGAACCAGAATTCATCTGCTACGTGATTTTAAGCTTGCAGAAGTAATTATGAAATGAGGGGACAGTGAGTTTGATTTCAGACAGATGGTTAGAAACTTATATTTACCCCAGTATGACCAACCAACTCAGTGTACCAGTTTCATGTTGGGAAAATGGTACATCGAGAAGATTTAAACTCCACCCCATTGATTTAACATACTTATTTCACCCTTTCTAAAAGAAGCTCAGAATATGATTTTCCCCTCCTTCATTTGGTCTTCACAACAACCCTGCAAAGAATGTCAAGCTCACAGTAAAATGATTGGCCTTAAGCAGGTTTTTTTTTCTGGGAAAAGAGGTGATCGAACTCTCAAGAGGGAAATGAGGAAGAAATACATGCGTTTCTTTGAAATAATATTATTTTCAAGCACTATTGTCGAGTATTTTCAAGAAGTGCCGGAACTCCGTTCCACCACGTTCCCCCTGAAAAAAAGCCCTGGCCTTAAGTCACCTAGTGAACTTCATGGGTGAATGAGGATTTGCACCAAGCTATTCCGAACTCTAGCCTGACATACTATTATTTCACAGTGGTTCTCTCCTCACCTTGTGCAGCGATTCTGATAGGAATTGGGCCTCTGGCACACCTAGTTTTGGGGGGGGGGGAGCTGGGAACTCAGTTCATGGAACACCAAACATCTTGTCTGGCTGGCTTTGCAGAAAGAAAATCAGATTACAAATAAAGGTCTATATCTAACAACATATTGTGAAGAGAGGCTGGAGATTTCTTCAAGTACTGCTGCCCACTAACACACCACCTGTGGAGCAGACCAACTGCTTCCCAGCTAGCTACATCTTTATCCATATTTCTCAGTATTGCAACAGATGTTTATCCTCATGCCTAACCAGCTTGGTCTTAACTATAGTTCCCATATGGTTGCTACAACAAGGTAAATAGTAGCTCTGTGCATATTTACATGGAAATTGGAGCTCGTGACTGATTCAGTGGCTACCAGTAGGGCTGGGTATTTGACTGGTCAAAAAAAAATTGGTCAGGTATTGGTCAAGTATTTTTTTAAGCTAGCCTGGTATAGTGGTTAGAATGGTTGACAAGGAATGGGGAGGCCTGGGTTCAAATCCTAATTTTGCCACAAGCTCTTTGAAGGAAGGGTGGGATAAAAATGTAATAAATATATTTAGAACAACAGAAATTGATACTTTTAAAATCAACAGGTTTACACTTGAATACGAAAACAAAATAGTTGACTTTTATTATGAAACAGTGGGGTGGATCCCATGATTTGCAATCCTTGTGCAAGTGGATCTTCCCTGCTTCTCTTCCCCCCTCAGCAGTGATTTCTGAACTAAGGAAAATTCACATCCGATTGAATTCATGTGGAGTAATAGCCCTATGAAACAATATGTCATATATGCCTGCCTGTGTATCTGCCATGAATGTATTCTGTGTTATGTACTGGTCCTCCGAGGGCATGAGAAGTTTCTTATTGATGTTAAGGCAGTAGGTTATCCCACAAATATTTACTTTCTCTTTCCCTGGTTGTGGCCAGCTTGAAATGTATCCTTCTTGGGAACTGAGATGATTTCATTCTTTGTTCTGTCTAGCCTTAACCTAGCTTCTCCCTTTCACCCCCACCCCCGGCTCTTTTGCGCCCCAAACCTTAATGGTCCTTATCCTGATGGCGGGAACTTTCCCTATAACTAACATCACCAACCCCATGTACGTCACTTCTGCCAATTCAGTTGTCTGAGCACCTTGAACTTGATGGATCTCTAATAAAGTTACTTCAAAGTTTGCTGTGGAGAACTTGGGGATTCTACCTGCCAAGGACTAGACATGGGCATGAATTGAATTATGACCCCCCCAAAAAAAGGATTAAACAGGCCAGTTCATGGTTCGTGAACCAGTGGTTCGTGGAAGCTCGTTTCCATGAACTTCCACGAACTGGTCTACTGGTTTGTTTGGGTCGTAAAGGGGCAGTTTCCCCAGGGAAATGGCCATATAAACTTTTCCTGCGGCTTGCAAGCAGCAGGTCCCTTTCAACTATCAGTTGGCAGGCAGCAGGGGTGATCCCCCCTTGCCGCCTGCCAGCTGATAGTTTAAAGGGACCTGCTGCTTGCAAGCCGCAGGGCCCTTTAAACTGCCCAAACCCCAGCCCCCACCCCCACTGCTGCGGCCACCATTTGAGGAGCAGGGAGGCCGTTTTCGGCAGCGGAGGAAGCCAAAATGGCCTTCCTGCCCCTCAAATGGCCTCATGTAGATCTTCCTTGCTTTCCCCTCCCACCAGCAGTTGTTCCATCCCCAGAAAGTTGAATCTTGGGCTCATGGAACCTGTAGAGATTAGTAGTAACTATATGGGTTGGTGGGATGCAGTGAGGACAGGGAAGGGAGTGAAGCCACCCCCTGTAGCCTGCTGACAAAAGAGACAAGAAAGGCAGCATGTCATAACCCATGTGGAATGGAGGTACTTCAACAAGAAGGGAGGTTTAGTGAAAATCATTCCCCCCTCACTCTTATCCATGCGGTGCATTCATCATGAACGGACCCACCAAGCACACACAATATACAACTATATTGCATAGCATCTTAAAATATAACACGGAGGGTAAACTTGGCGACGTTCTACTAGGCTGAACAGTCGGTAAGGCTTCCACTTGCAACAGTCTGATTCTCTGGCCTGAATACAGTAAGGCCAGTGGCCCTGCTAGTCTTCAACAGTCTTGATGACGCTAGCATCTCCAGGGGCTCAGAGGGCATCCAGAAGTTCCAACAACCTCCTACGATGTCATCACAGAGAAAGCACATGAATGAACAGTTGTTGTTACTGCCCATGTGCAGGATGGCACCTACAGAAGGTCCTGTTCAGATGAGAGAAGCTGCTGTGGCAGAACATAGGGAGATAGCTGGTGCCATAGATATGATAGACCAAAGCCATGAAGGGCTTTGTATGCAATAGGCAAACGAATTGAATTGAATTGAATTGAATTGAATTGAATTGAATTGATGGGTAGCCAGTGGAGTGACTACAGAATGGGAATAATACGCATGCGTCACCTAGCTCCTGATAATAATGGACCTGCAGTACTGTGATACAGAGTCAGCCTAAATTTACAAAACAAAACAAATTAACAGAAAGCAAACTATCAACAGTTAAGAAAAAAAACCCTCAATGTTGGTATAGAGAGGTTTGCATTTATAGCAAGTAGGAGAAACTATGTTTTGTTGCTAGATTGAGGTGGTCCATTGTCCAGTAAATAGATATTTGCCAAGGTACGTTAACCTTGTACCCTACACTTCTGTGTATGATACAGTCCTTTTCTTAAGCTACCATTTTTCCTAGATACAGGATTACATGTGCTTCAGTATCTGCTGTGCAGTTGTAGTGATTGTGCACATCTATTCTATTGTACAGTAATCTGTGATAGCCATTATTTTGTCTGAAAAGAAGGGGATGTATGTGGCAATTTGGTTATGCATTTTTGTGAATATGACCATCTTTAGCATTCTAATGTTTTGGGGGAGAAATTTCTTTCAAATTGAATTTTATTGTTAAGATACTCTGTAAGGCAAGTGATACATGAACAATCCGTAGCCTTGTCCAACAAAAGGCATAAAAGTGTGTCATTTGAACATAGGGGAAAATGGCTTTGTTGGGAGAGTTTTTATTTGTCATATAGGACTAGCAAGAGTACACAAAGTTCATAATGTTGAGGTGGAGAAAATTAATAGGCTGCCTGTTATAAATTTACGTTTATTTTTATTCCTTCCTCTGCTAAGGCAAGAGTGCAAGTCAGAAGATGTCACTTGCAGGATCTCTGAATCTGATTCTGAGGAGTTATCTGATGAAGCAAATGCTGAAACTTTCTATGGAACCTCGCCTCCTAGCACACCACGGCAGATGAAGCGCATGTCAACAAAACACCTGAAAAATAATGTTGGGAGACCTACTAGCCGTTCCACTTTGAAAGGTATGTGTGGGAATTTTTATAGTTCACAAGGCCAGAGAGGCTAGTAGTGTGAATATACATTTCTTTCTTCCTTCTTTAGTCAAATTCTATACATGAGTTGTAGGGGGTGGGGGTGGGGGTTGGTACTGTTAGGTTTCTCAGTAAACTTCTGTTGGGCCATTAAGCTGAAGCTATCATTATTTCCTTCTAGTGTTTCAGTCAGGAAGTAGATATCTGTATTGCAGGAGTGGCAGCAAGGGGTGAATAAGTAAAAGAGGTCTGCTTTCCTTCTCCCTTCCCCTAATTTGCTTCTTAGTAATGAACAGGAGCGCATGATGTTTCCTTATACTGAGTCAGGCCTTTGGTTTGTTAAGGTCAGTATCGTTTATTCAGACTGCAGCAGCTCTCCAGGGTCTCAGGCAGAGGTCACATCACCTCATACTTAATCCTTTTAACTATGGATACCAGGGATTGAATCTGGGACCTTGTGCATGCAAAGCAATTTTTCTGCCTCTGAGCTATGTTGCCTAGCACGTATGTGTGCCACCGTGGTCCATGGCCTTTAGCTTTAAATGGCCAGGGTTTTGTGTGTGGGCGCTTGCTTTTCTTTTTCAGTTTTCATAGGTGATGTGGGATGGCTGAGCTACCAGATGTTGCAGTGGGAGGAGCAGGAGGCCTGAGGTTGCTGCATTGTAGCATACTGCATTGCAGTACAGTTGTAAAAGCAAAGGGTTGGATTGGGGCCATTGAAACAAGAGGTATCAATAGTAACAGTTAACATTCAGTTATAAGGGCAAAAATAGTAATCCTAATAATGGTTAAGGAACAGTCTTGCATCTGGCAAAATAATCTGATTGCTTCTGTGAGAATTGGGGAGAATCTTTTTTCTACCTTTTTATTATGCCTCCATTCAAGGATTTAAAAAAGTTGTCAATATAGAAAACATCTTTGACTGCCATTGAATGGTTCTATATGTACAACATTAATATAAACAATTTTTCCTATGCTGTATAGTAGCTGAGGAGTGTGCCTAAATCTTATACTGTTCCTTGTACCAGTGGAAGATCCGAGACAATGGTGTGCTATTACATATTTCAGATGCAGTGACTGAAGTCCAGGAACTGTATTCTGTTCCAAAAGGGGTGATAGTAATAATAATTTAAGTGATTTAGAGTGTTCAGTGTAAGTTGGTCTTGTTACCCCTATATTGCAAAAATGGTTTGCCTAAGGCTATCCAATGATTTCATTGCAGAAGTTAGATTGGAACTGGAGATTTTATGATTCATAGTTCAGCTGATACCAGCTCTTCATCTTGGTTTTATGTACCATTTGGCCTCTATTTATTTAATGTAAAAGGAAAAGAGAGGTCATCAGAGTCAGTGAAAGTGGTTAAGAGCTGTTAATACATTACAAAAATAACTTTTAAAATTGGGTGTTGCTTGATAGCAGTGGTATGGATTACCAAGACCCATTACTTGTGCAAGGAAAACCTAAATTGGAGCAGCTTCTGGGTACTGAAGAAGATAATCTTTAGAGTCCTTGAGGGCATTATGGAAGTATAACTGAATTTAAGGGTATTGCTGTCTGTTGCTTATATATTTTTATCCTGCCCTTCTTTCAAGGAGTATAGGTTAACTTTCATGGTTCTCCTGTGTTACATGATTCTCTTATGGTTCTCCTTTTGCCTTTTTCTCTTGTACTGAGAGCAGGAAATCCTGCTCATAGGTTGTATAAAAAGGGCTGCTAAAATAAATCTTTCATGTTGAGTTAGTCCCTAAAAATAGCATGCAGGCTCACAACTTGCCATTTTAGAACATAAGACTATAGGAGATGCTCTGCTAGATCAGACCGTTGGTCCATCTAGTTCTGCATCCTGTGTCACTCAGTGGTCAACCAGTTGCCCTGGAGGCTTGGAGGGCCAACAAACAGAGCTTAGAAGCCAAGGCCTTCCCATGATGCTGCCTTCTAGCACTGATATTGAGAGGTTTACTGCCTCTGAATATGGAAATTCCCTTTAGTAGCCACCTATCCTCCACAAATCTGTGTTAAGTCCCTTTTAAAGTTATCTATGCTAGTGACCGCCGTTACATCTACTGGCAATGAATCCCACAATTTAGTTACTCATTGCTTGAAATACTTTTGCCTGTCCTGAATCTATTGCTCATAAACTTCTTTCCCTCCCCAGGCACATTTTAGTATTATGGGAGAGGAGAAGAAAAGTTCTCTTTGTCCACTTTCTATCTCCCCATTAGTTTTCATCTCCTGTAAACTGAAGTGCTCCAGACTCTTAATCATTTTCTTATAGGAAAGGTACTGCACCCCCTCATGTTGGTGGCCGTGTTCTGCCCATTCCCAGTTCTGCAGTATATATGTTGAGATATGGTGACCAGAATGTCCATAACATTCCAAATGAGGCCTCACTATAGATCTATACGAAGGCATTGCAGTAGTTTCCTAATAATCCCTAACACGTGGTTTGTTTGTTTTTTCTGCTGCCGCCGCCGCCACACATTGAGTCAACATTTTTGTCAGTCTGCTCATTACAATCGCAAGATCTTTCCCTCTCAGCCATTGTGCATTTGGACACCATCAGCCCATATTTAAAGTTAAGATGTTTTGCTCTCATGTGCATCACCTTGTGATTGTCCTCCTCTATCACTGTCTTTTGCCAATAGGTGAAGACTTTTCTGTTTTGTGTGGCATTCCCTCATTGACTTTCTTTTCTGTTTATGTGTATGTTTTTTGTTTCGTTTTGTTGAATTGTTTTTATTATCAAGTATATGCATTTTAAAATTTGTTTTAATGTTTTGTCTGTTCACCATTTTGGGGAACTTGAACTGATTGGAAAGGTGGCATAAAATTTTTTCAATAACTAATAACAATGAAATTAATTTGTCATATTGTTGGCTGCTCACCCAATTTAGAGAGATAATCTCAGAGGTCTTCACATTCCATTTTGGTTTTCACCATCTAGGCAAGTTTTTAGAACTTGTTACTTTTTTGATAGCTTAATCAAAGCCTCCCAAGTCTGAAATCCTTTCTCTCCATGCCATCAGACCTTGTGCCCTTTGGATTGCTGCTTAGTCACTTATTCTAGTCATCATATGCAGCAAAAGAGATAATTATAATAAGTCTCATAATGACAATTAGTACCACAGAATGTTTCCATTAGTGTGGTTTTGGAGTTAAACCTATTATTTAAAATGGTTCACAGTATAATTATGTCCTTACTTGCAAAGTGACTAAGCACTGTCTTGATATTTGGAAGTGTTCCAAGTGTTTCTTCAGTGTCAGTAGAGTCATGACTATTCAGTACAGCATTTTATCATTATATAGTTGGTTTTAGTTTCTGCTGAACAATTAGAACGATCTCAAATTGAAAATTATAAATTTCTAGTACCTAAACAAATCACCTGAAATGTAAAATATTTTTAATTGCAATATCATATTTATCAGTTAACAGATGGACTAATTTGGCAGGTGGCACATTTGTAATTGAAAATTAACAAATGTATTTTAAATTGGGGACTCTCGATGTATCAGTTATTTTGATTGTCTATGATGTAACTGCTGTGACCAGTGCATGTAATTTTGTTTTAATGTATTGGTAAAGAGCATGGGCAAGATATTTAAATATTTTTCTATAAAAATATATTGACTTCTAAGTACTATATATTTGTACTATACTATACAATTGAACAGATCTGTCAGAAATATGTATATACAAGAACAAGTGTAACGGAGACCTATATGCCACTTTTAGAATTGAAAGTTTATGCAAATAAAACAGAGAGAGTGAATTGCATAACCAATAAAAGTATTCTGATGGAAACAAACACTTTAAAAATTATTTTTCAGAGAAGATGACCTCATCAAACCAGCTGTCTAACAAAGACAATGTCAAAACCACGGAGAACACAGAAGAGCATAGCTATAAGCAGGGGAAAAAGATCCGAGCCACTCTAAGGACAACAGAGCGGGATCACAAGAAAAATGTACAGTGCTCATTCATGTTGGACTCGGTTGGTGGGTCCTTGCCAAAAAAACCAATTCCAGATGTTGATCTCAATAAGCCTTACCTCAGCCTTGGCTGCAGCAACACTAAGCCTCCAGTACCTGTACCCGTGCCTATAGCCAAAACCACACGTCAGACTTCTCGTACTGATTACCCAGCGGACCGCTTAAAGTTCTTTGAAACCCTTCGGCTTTTGTTAAAGCTTACCTCAGTTTCCAAGAAAAAGGACAAGGAACAAAAAGGGCAGGAAAGCACCTCCTCTGTTGAGTTAAACCGATCCAATGAATTAATCTGGCTTGAGCTTCAGGCTTGGCATGCAGGCCGGAGTATTAATGACCAAGACTTCTATTTATATACTGCCCGCCAAGCCATCCCAGATATTATCAATGACATTCTTACTTTTAAGGTGAACTATGGGAACCTCTCCTGTGTAGGAAACAGAGCTAGTCTTAATGGTACATCAGGAGTACAGTGTAAAGCAGCCCATGGAGCAAGTGCAGTGGGCTACGCAAGCTACCATGAACACCTCCATCGCCAGCGAGTCTCCTTTGAGCAGGTAAAGCGGATAATGGAGCTGCTAGAATATGTAGAAGCACTTTATCCATCTCTGAAGGCCCTTCAAAGTGACTATGAAAAGTATGCTGCAAAGGATTTTCAGGGCAGGGTGCAGGCACTCTGTCTCTGGTTAAATATTACAAAAGACTTAAACCAGAAGTTAAGGATTATGGGAACTGTTTTAGGTGTCAAGGATCTTTCTGACATTGGCTGGCCAGTGTTTGAAATCCCTTCTCCACGCCCATTCAGGGACGATGATCCTGAGGATGATAGGGAAACCTCGGGGACATGCACAGAAGAAAGTGAAGATGAAGAACAAATCTCTGAAGAGCATGTGGAGGAACTCAGACAAGCCATCCAGAATAACTTTACCTATAAGCCAAATTTTGACTTTCAGGCACAAGACCATTTGTCAAGGAAACTTGACAGGCTTGAATCTGAGGACGACTCAACCTGCTGGGCTGTTACAGAGTGCAGTGGTGAGGCAGGCTGCAGCAGACACTGTTTGACCTCTATTTATAGACCGTTTGTAGATAAAGCACTGAAACAAATGGGGTTGCGAAAGCTAATTTTAAGACTGCACAAGTTAATGCATGGCTCCTTGCAAAGAGCTCGAATGGCATTGATAAAGAATGATCAGCAGCTGGAGGTAGGTGTTCTTGAATGGCTTGTGTCTGCTGGTAAGCAGTTTCTTTGTTGCTTCGTTGCTTGTTTCTCTTCAAGAACAGTTCTTCTAATTGTGCACAGTCCATTGTGTAATTCTATAACTGTTAACCAGCTATCTTTCTTGAGCACTGTAGCATAGTCAGTGGAATATTGCTTATAAGTACAGTATGGTACTCCCATGTGCATCGTGTTAAATTTCCAGTATGCACAAATCTTGTTCCAGGTGAAGAGAAGCTGTGGTGAGGGTAACTTTTGTCCCATCCCAAAGATCTTTCCTTCCTACCTCCTCACTTGGCTTATAGCAGGTGCACGATATCTAATGGTTCATGATGATAGAATGTGATTAGAAACGAAGCTTTAAGAATTGAATATTTTGTCTTACAATTTTTGATTTTAACTTCTGAAGACTCGATACATTGTGGATACAGTCCCATGGTAATGAAAAGGAAATTTTCTGGTATTTTGTGAAATACGGGGGAGCCAAAGTCTACATGGAACTCCATATAGTAGAGCTGAAACAGAATGTTCAGTATACCTAGAATTTGGCCAGTTTTCAGAATTCAAAGTGTGGGTTTTGTCATATGAATTGGCACAAACAAATTACAATATCTGAGAATTCCTTCTCCACCCCCATTCTCTACTGTGAATATTAGAATACCTAACAGGCTACTCTAGAATGCACATATTCTTCACTGGGAAAAACATCTCAGATATTATTCAAATGTGCTTTCTGGAAATTTGAAATCCAAGAGAAGATTTCTGACTTTTGAGATAAATGCCAGTTGCTTGTTTGATAAAACATTAGTGTTTATACAGTAAACCATACATGTTTATAATAAACAGTGGATGGGCAGCCCATCCACTAGGTGGCCCTAGGCAATTGCCTTGTGCTAGTGGTGGAGGCGCGCCAACTAGTCTTGGTGGGCCTCTTCATCCCCTACCCAGCCATCCGTGGCAGCAGAGTCTGCCCCAAGAGGGACCCCTGGCAAGGACTCTACTCCCTCCTTTCCTCCCTCCATCAGGAAGGCAAGACAGGCTGGCCCCCTTCCTCCTTACCTCATCTGACTGATGAGGGGCATGTGTTACCCTAATTAGTTGGAGGAATTAGCATAAAGGAGACAAGCAAGAGGGAGGTAACTAGGATTCTCCACCTATGTTTACGGGGATCTTTCCCTTAGAGAAATCTCAAAATCAGCCTGATGTTCGACTGGAAACATTTTTTTATGAAAAGAGAAATGAAAGACCAAAAGTACAAAAATCATACACTGCACACATATGAGGTTAACTGAGAGAAAATCAGGGAGGAAAAGGGAAAAAAACAGTTTCAGGGAAGGCTATAGTTACCAATCTTGAGAATAGACTCTCCTTTGACTCTCTTCTGAAATATTTTTCCAGACTCTTGACTAGCTGGCATTCATTTTGTTTTATTTCAGGCATGGCAATGCCTTGCGCTTATACTATACGAGGAAGGGTATTTATGCTTTCGTATCAATAAACTGCTCCGAAGCAGGAAGAAGGGTCTCACTGCTAACAGTGAGGCTGGCAGCAGTGGCAGCTTCTCACTGCAGTGTGTGTGTGTGAGGTGGTGGTGGTTGTCTTCTTTCTGTTTCCCTATGGCATGACCTACGTTTTTGTGTGTGACTTGGGTGCCCAAGCATAGGACCGGCCCTGATATTAAAAAAGTATGACTGTAGGTATGATGAATGCCTTGTTGTCCCTGTGTTATCGAATTGCTTTTTAAATTTACAATAGAGTGGTTTCATTTGATTTAAAAATTGTAAAATAATAGGGTTGTGTTATTGGAAGGCATTTCAAGTCATCCCTCATGCTTCGAGGCAGCATTCATTATTCCTGAACTCTTACTACATCTTCTTTCGCTCCATTGGCAAAATGGTCTCACAATTGGAAAATTTCTTTTAATGCCTCAATGTTTTTTCTGCAGTTCAGATTTTTAAAATATGAAAAGAAATGAGTGTTACTATTGGGGTTTGTATTTTAACTATCCAAAAATAATGTGATAATTTCAGTAATAGATTTTTTTCCTGCTCTCTTTATAAAGAATCATGACAAGCATGGGAAATGAAATTACATGGGTTGTTAAGAAACCCACAACATTGTATTTTGGAAATTGGGGTGTGGAGGTGAACAGCGATGTTTAGGATTGATACTCTGACTGGATCCATTTTCCAAACTAACCCATTTCTGTATTTGGAATGGGGATGGAAACAAATAGTATTTTTTATATAAAATGCTGTTTAATTGCCAGAATTCCAGTGCAGGTAAGTTTTCACTCTTCATTTATATTATAGGGTTTTGTTCTTTTTCTTTTTCCAAAAGCAGTAGTCTAACCTTTCTGCAACAGGGTGTTTTTTTTTTTTTACCCTTTCTGCACATATCATCTTAACTGGACTCACAAGAAATCACAAGAAATATAACCAAGATTAGTAGAAGGAAATTCAGATTTTAGTATTAGTTGCTTCATTGTATATCAAAGTTTTAGTGCAATCCTAAGAAGAGTTACACCCTTTCAAGCCCACTGACTTCAAAGGTGGGACTTTGGTTAGGGCTGTTCTGTATATGTCATTGTGCAAAATGTCAAAAATGTGTTTGTGGTATATAAACAAAAACAAATTGATTTTTGCTTGCAGTTTTGAAGGTTAAGACATTTACTGAGCAATCTTATTGTTCCACTATGTCTGCAAAACTAGCATAACTAAACCAAGCACAGGTTAGTTGGTAATCCAAACACTAAAACATGTTTTTAAATATGTTCTTTGAGGAACATCACATAGCAGACACCACAGAAACCTGTGAAAATGCAACTGGTATGACAGCATGATTGGTAGAGGTCATCACCACATTAACCATTCATGGAAGGAGCCAATCCATATATGGTGGTGATAGCACATCATTGTGATGTCACCATATGCCCTCTCCCCATATACACCAGAAAATGGTTAACACAGACACATCATAGTGCTCTCAACTGCGTTAAGCGTTACGGTGCATGCAGTAGAAGTCCTGTAGCCTTCATATTCCATGTGAGCCATACAGATAACACACCAAAAAGGATGGTCAGCTCACCCCGTCTACCTCTGTAGATCACCTGGGAGAGGAACCTTAAGGAAAAACACATGGCCTCCCCAAACAGGGGGTCAAGTGCCCTTGGAGGAACACTGTTAAAGAGAGGGAAAAGCCTAATTTTGCAAGGCACAGAAGAACAGAAGTATTTATGTCATCATGAGTGATACAGTTTGCACTATGGGTCCTATCACTGAGAATGTCAGCCTGGGTTTTATACTGCTGATAGTGTGCTGTGACTGCCTACAGGATCATTGTTTTATTTGATTTATTATTATTAACAAGAATGAAAACTAGAACTTAAATACAAAAGATAGCAACAATAGTTAAAACATGGGGTGGAAGGAGGGATTGCTGAGGGAATGCCAAGCAAAACAAAAAAAGCCTAATCCATTAGTGCAAGATGGCAAACAGAAGGAGACAGGTGAATCTCCTTGGGGAGAGAGTTCCAGAGTTTTGGTGCCACTACTGAAAAGGCTGTGTCCCTGTTGCCACCTGCCTAATCTTGAGAGGTGGGGTCTCCTGAAACAGGGGCTCTCAAGATGACCCTAGTGATCAGGTAGGCTCATAAGAGAGTAGGTGGTTCCTTTAAACTCACCGATTTTCTCCTCCCTGGTGAGTTTTAAAGGAGTCCTTTAAACTTTTTAATGTACACACCTGTTTTGCTGGCATAACATGCTTCGTTGGTCAAGTGGCCAGCTGTGTTATACCCCCCCCCAGCACATCTCTGATGCCTCTTGATCCAGGTCAGAACACTTGCAGAACAAGGCTGGCGCCACTTTTACACCAGCAGCAGGGTGATAATACAGTGGCATACAGCAGTCATTGCCAGTGCAGAGTCCAATACTGGAATATTTCCAAGATGCTCCAGCATAGGATGTTTAGTCCTATGGCTCTCTGGCTAGTGTAATAGGACCATAGGATTAATCAGTCAGTGTTTTGGAGTAGGATAACTGCACATCAGATTCTCATTTTGTGTACTGCTTTTGTGTGTTTAAATTGGTCATATCCAACTTTTTTATGGTAGCAGCTTGCAGTAATAAATCACAGTGTGGAATGTGATGTGAAAGACAGTATGGAGCTTTATTCACATCTCTTCCTCAGTTATATAAGATATTTTATTTAGGTGGATTCAGTTTAATATAATGCTTTAAAAATGTTGATCTCCTGTATATATTAATAGAGGTTTTGGTTTCTGTAAAATCTAGAAGCAGAAGCTTCCTTGAAGAGCACCAAAATCTCT
Organism: Eublepharis macularius; assembly: GCF_028583425.1. Classification (NCBI taxonomy): domain Eukaryota; kingdom Metazoa; phylum Chordata; class Lepidosauria; order Squamata; family Eublepharidae; genus Eublepharis; species Eublepharis macularius. The sequence continues at coordinate 136,290,415 of NC_072790.1, forward strand.
GAAATGTTTGCCTTTAAAATTAATAGTTCAAGGAAATGCCCATTTTAAATGACACTTCAGCCCATTGCAAGTTTTCTAGAAACTGGTGTAGGCAGCTATTCTTTTTGCCCATGTTAAGCCTAACATTACACAAGTTTCTGTCCAAGGGCTTGCATATGCATAGTGGAATTTTTGAATTTTTTTTGGGGGGGGGGGGGTCTCTCAGCACCTCATGCTGTATTGCAGACTGGTTTTGAAATTTGAAATGTGGGTGTTATACAGTGTGAGATAATGCTGTTTGGAGGAAGCTCAAATGCCTTGCTGAGAATACAAATATAGTTGTATGATTCTCTGGATTAAGGCCTCAGACTATAGTCAAAAGGCTGCAGGTCTGCCAGAAAGTTGACATGACTACTGTGATGATATCTCAATAAGCTTTTCTTAAAAGCAATGTTTGACAGTTTAAATCTGACATGTAGCTAATCTGAAGGAGGGGGAAAGCATTTTAAATTGTTTATAATATTGTGTCTGTTTCTTGTTACAGTTTTCAGAGTACCCTGATCCCATTTTATGTTCAGATTACGTGCAGTTGTCAAATTCTCCACCTTCCTCAGATCAAAAATGCAGTACTGTGTCATGGGAAGAGCTGAAATCGATGGATTTACCATCTTTTGAACCTGCATTTCTAGTTCTTTGCCGAGTCCTTCTCAATGTCATCCATGAGTGTCTCAAATTAAGGTTGGAACAGCGGCCTGCTGGGGAGCCATCTCTCTTGAGTATTAAACAGGTTTGTCTAATGTGTTTTATTGACATTCCCATCTGTCCCTAATAATTTAACATTGCACCCTAGAATTTTGTGGACAGAGATACTTAACAATAGCTAAGGAAGGTATTATCTGTGGATAATTTAACACCTTGCAAATAATTTTCTAATAGTGGGGCTTACTAATAATTATAATTACATTGTGTTTCTGTTCTCCCAAATTGCCTACAATGATCAATCTTTTAGAAGAACAATATGCTGTCACTTCCATTTCTGGTAGGAATGAGGATAATTACTGAGGATTTTGTGAATGGTAAATAATGGTCATATCTGGTATAAAGCTAGCAAAGAATTACATTAGATAGCAAAACATATGTAGCATAAGTTATATTTATTTAATGAGATTTACATCCCATCTTGTTTCAGCAGTTTGATTGAATTAAAATATAATGAGTTATAATATAATAAAGACTGCCCTGTCCAGAAGGTCATAGTCTAAATTACACACACAGCCACGTTACTATGTGAAGCTACTGATTCTGTTCTACTCCTGATTTGTAGGCCATAGATGGCTTCTGAGAAGCTAGTATGTCAGCTGGTTTTACTTCTGTACATAGAGCTTTCAGTTAAATAACAAAACATAACCCCTCTTTCTTCACAATTCTAGTGTTCAGTGAGATAAAATGTGAAGAAAGGGTGTTGTGCAGGGTTTTTTTTTAAAAAGGTGACAGACTTTATTGGATAGAGTGGGGTCCTTGGAGCCCGCCAACACCTTTCCTGGTGCTTACCAAGTGCTTTGAAAAAGTGGGTCAGGAGGGGCTTTTGCCCAGCAAAGCTTCCAGTTGGCCGTTGGAGATTTGATTGGCTGCAGCTGCCACCACAGCACAAAGATCTTTCTTCCTTGTGACAGATGGCACACTTCACCATTTTGTGGCTGGCTTCACCTCCTGCCTCACAACCATTTTGTGGTTGTGACCACCATGCTGTATCAGAGTTCAAAAGTGCTTTCAGGCTCAAAAGGTTAAGGGCCCCTGAGACAATGTGTGGCATTTGAGCCTGGGCTGGGTTCAGATACTTGCAGTGGTCATTGTTCTTTTTTAGCCATTAAACATGGCCCCATACCTTAGGATTGTTTTGATGATGTAATGAATGAGAGACGCCTTGCAAAATGCTTGGCAGATTAAACCATTGTAGAGAGATACGTAAAAATCTGTTGTGAAGAGCCAGCTTCCCCACTGTAGCTCATATGTTGCATGATGCTCTTTTAAAGTGGTTTTACAGGCTATTTGTAAGCAGGCTTTGAGATTCTAGAAGACTACAGAATGCATTAAAGGCCCTAGGTAAATGTTACATTTCCAAATTTGAAAATACCACATTTATTGCTGTTATGGATTGTTCCCTTGCAGCTAGTGAGAGAGTGTAAAGAGGTCCTGAAAGGTGGCCTGCTAATGAAGCAATATTATCAATTTATGTTACGTGAGGTGTTAGATGATTTACAGAAGAACAACTGCAACATTGATTCTTTCGAGGAGGACCTGCATAAGATGTTAATGGTATGTAGCAATTGATCATATCTCATTGCAGTTTAATTTTCTGACTGAATCTTTTGATCATGTTCAGTTTATCCTCATTAGTTAACAACTGCTGAAGTCTATAACTCTGCTCTCTTTTGTTTTTAGCTGTATGCCATATATATGGGGGGGGGAGGGGATCCCATGTTACGACCACTGAGTAGAATCTGCAGAATCTACAGTCTGTAGAATTTAGAAAATGTCAGTTCAATTTTGATTTCTAGCCTTCATTGAAATGTGGCCAGTGTCTGCCAATATGCTTAAAGATTGTTTTTTCAAAAGTTAACAGTTTAATTGTTTATTCAGTTAACAAAGTTCCCTGTCATTGGTTCACAGAATGTGTATAGTTTGGGTTACAGGATCTTAGAAGAGTTATTATGACTTCCCTAGGAAAAATTACCAAGATGTAAGTCCCATTGAACTCAGTTTTCCTTGCTTTTGATTCATGACTAAGGTTTAGATGTAAAATTACCTCTGTATACGAGGGAATCTCTATATGTACATCTGGATTGGATCACCTCTATTATAGATAGGTGAAATAGAATACTAAATAGTATTGATGTTATAAGTTTTCTCATAATTGTAGTTTGTGATTAACAAATGTGGTTCATGATCTTTGAACAACTGAGGGTCAGATTAATTCGCAGCCCCTCATCTGGAAGGACTTAATTTTTCTGAGCAAAGCAGAGAGAGCATTCCTATGGTTACTTGTATTTTGAGATCTCAGCATTTGTTTTCTTTTTATGGCTGCATCCTTACCTGAGTTGTGTGCACATAAGGCTGATGGAAGGGTTCTAGTCTGAGGAAGGGCAGAGACTGTCCCTAACCAATTTATTCAATTTATAAAAATGCTATCATATTATAGAGAGACTCTCTGACATTTTGTGGATTTAATGTAGAACAATTGTATAAATTGCTTTTCCTCCTATTTCAAGGTTTATTTTGATTATATGCGAAGCTGGATCCAAATGCTACAGCAGTTACCTCAAGCATCTCATAGTTTAAAAAATCTCTTAGAGGAAGAATGGAATTTCACCAAAGAAATAACCCCTTACATACGAGGAGGTGAAGCTCAAGCTGGAAAACTGTTCTGGTAGAACTTCTTATTACTGTAATTCTCATACACAATTAGCTTAGATTTTTTTAAAAATAGGTAATGTGATTCCACTAAAAATGTTTCTTGTTAGGAAGTATATTAGTTTCATATGCTTGTTTTAGAGGTAGAATATGATTTTTAAATGCTACAGTGCTGGATTCTTAACAGGCTACTTTTTTGTCAAAATAAAAAGCTGGTGGTAGAAAGCGATTTAAAAAAAATTACTTTATTTACAGCCCACCTTTCTCACTGAAACTCAAGGCAGATCACACCATATAAGCAATGCAGTCAGATAGTATAAGACATCCAGTAAACACTGCAGTGGAACGAAGATTACAATGTTAGAAAAACAATGCAAAAAGAAAGTTATCAAATGTGATTTATCAATTTTAATACCTTGAAATGCTAGTTCGTCCTCCATACCTGCTGCTCTATATTTCAAATAGGTGCTGCTGCTGGACTAGGATGGGCTTTGCAGTCGGTCTGGCAGCAGTAATGATTCCATTCTATCAAGATGGCTTTTATGTGTGTAAAGATACCTGCTTTGCCTGCACTTTTAACACGCAGAAAAGCAATCTAGGGTAGGTAAGGTTGCCATGTCAGTGTGCCCAAAGATTTTCCTTCATGAAGAGCAAATGTCTTGGGTTATATAGACCATGGCTTCTCTGTTGCAGTTCGTTACACACTTACTATAATAGTAAATGAAGAAATGCATGGCATAGAGTGTCCTATATTATGTGGCCCATTGCAACTCTGCTGTAGCTCTTCAGTATAATTTGATTGATAACACCAGATCATCTAGGAAATGTTTGGCTCTTGGAATATAATCTGTGAGGAAAAGAGATTTTATAGCTCATTGGTTTGTTTCTTAACAGGTCCTCATTCATGCTGTGTGTAGTGCATATTATGTAGGAATTAGCTGCATCTTAATATTGGTGCTTTATAACATTTTTATGTTAGTGAAAACAGTAACAACTTCCATAACTGTTTTAATAAAATTTAATCCTGTTGACATCACTAAGTCAAAAATGTCACAGATTCTAGCTCAGTGGTTTTTAACCATTCTGAGCCTGGGATCCATCATTAACACCCACTTGGTAGGTAGGACTTGCTGAGCTGCAACTATATGACATCAGATTCACATGACAGGACAAAGTTATAATCTTACTGATCGGGAGGGTGGGAGGCTTGGTACTATGTCCTCTGACTAATGGTGTGGTGGCCTGGGCTTTTCTAGTTTAGAAAAAATAAGGCTAAGAAGGTGCATGATAGAAGTTTATAAAATTCTGCATGAGGTAGAGGAAGTGGATAGTGAGAGCTTTTTCTCCCATAAACTAGAACTCTGGAGTACCCAATGAAATTTTTGGGAAATAGGTTCAGAATAGACAAAAGGAGATACTTCTTCACTCCAACAAGTAAGCTGTGGAATTCACTGCTAGTGGAGGTAGCGATGGCTCCAAGCATAGATAGCTTTAAAGGGGAGTTAGATCTGTGGAAGAGACAGATTCACGGGGCAGAGGTCCATCAGTGCTTGTTAGCCATGGTGTAAAAGATAAAGGTGGTCCCCTGTGCAAGCACCAAGTCATTACTGACCCATGAGGGGGCATCACATCATGACGTTTTCTTGGCAGACTTTTTACGGGGTGGTTTGCCATTGCTTTCCCTAGTCATCTACACTTTACCCCCAGGAAACTGGGTACTCATTTTACAGACCTCGGAAGGATGGAAGGCTGAGTCAACCTTGAGCCAGTTATGTGAACTCGGCTTCCGCCAGGATTGAACTCAGGTCGTGAGCAGAGCTTGGGCTGCAGTACTGCAGCTTACCACTCTGCGCCACAGGGCTCACCATGGTGACTGAAGGGGATTTCCATCTATAGAGGCAGCAAACCTCTGAAATCCAGTACTAGGTAGCAACATAAATGGAAGGCTCTACTATTGCCCTGTTTGTTGGCCCTCCAGGGCAACTGGTTGGCTGCTATTTAAGACAAGATGCTGAACTAAATAAACCACTGGTCACCTCCAGTGGAGTTCTTACATTCTTAAGATCTGGGGAAAGAGAGCAAAGGCAAGGAAGAGCTTTGTGTGTATGTGAATTTGACTTTCATAGAATCATAGAGTTAGAAGGGGTTCTATAGACCATCTAGTCCAACTCTGTGCCCACTGCAGGAACAGCCTAAAGCATCTCTGACAAATATTTGTCCAGCAGCTCCTTGAAGACTGCCCATGAGCGGGAACGCACTACGTCCCTAGGCAGCCAATTTCACTGCTGAATTACTCTTAAGGGGAAGAAGTTTTTCTTAACATCCAGCTGGTACTTTCCCTCCTGTAGTTTAAACCAGTTATTTTGAGTCCTATCCTCTGTTGCCAACAGGAACAGCTCCCTTCCTTCCTGAAAATGACATACTTAAAGAGAGTAATCATGTCTCCCCTCAACTTCCTCTTCTCCATACTGAGCATTCCCAAGTCCCTCAGACTGTCCTCGTAGGCCTTGGTCTCCAGGCCCCGATCATCCTGGTTTCTCTCCTCTGCACCTGTTCCAATTTATCCAAAGTGAGGCCTCCAGAACTGCACACAATACTCCAAATGGGGCCTTACCAACACGGTATATAGTAGGATAATGACATCCTGTGATTTGGATGTTTTGCCTTTGTTACTACACGCCAAGATTGTGTCTCTTTTTTTGCTGCTGCATCACACTGATTGCTCATATTTAGCTTCATATCCACTTGTTTCCCAAGTTCTTGTTGACACATACTGCTATCCAAAAGTGTATCCCTCATCCAGTATGCATGCTTTGCCTCTTTGTTGCTCAGGTGGAGAACCTGGCACTTACCCATGTTAAATTGCATCTTATTCAAATCTGCCCATTTTTCCAGTGTGTTCAAATCTCATTGAATTCTCTCCCTGTCTTCAAGGGTGTTTGCTACTCCTTCCAGTTTGGTGTTATCTGCAAATGTAATGATTAATCCCTTCACACCCTCATCCAGATAATTATAAAAATACTGAAAAGCACTGGGCCCAGGACTGAGCCCTGTGGCATTCTACTGGATACCTCCCTCCGATCAGATGTGATGCTATCGACAGCTACTCTTCGGGTGCAGTTATCTAGCCCGTTCCCTATCCATCTAACCATCCTAGAGTCCAGTCCACAGTTCACCAGTTTACCCATCAGAACATCATGAGGAGCCTTGTTAAAAGCTTTGCTGAAATCCAGATAAATTACATTGATAGCGTTCCCACGATCTAGTAAGCCCGTCCCTTGATCATAGAAGGAGATGAGATTGGTCTGACAGGACCTGTTGTAGACAAATCCGTGCTGACTTCCCTGTATCACCATGTTGTCCGTCAGATGGTTGCAGACTGATGCCTTTAATATCTGCTCCAGTATCTTCCCTGGGATAGAGACCAGGCTGATTGGCCTGTAGTTCCCTGGATCATTCTTTCCCCCTTTCTTGAAGATTAGGATGACATTTGCCCTCCTCCAGTCTTCTGGCACATCACCTGTCCTCCAAGAGGCCTGGAAGATGATCACCAAAGGGTCTGCAAGGTTTTTTGAAAGTTCTTTAAGTACTCTTGGATGCATCCCATCCGACCCAGGGGATTTGTACACATCCAGTGCAGCAAGGTGCTGCTCTGCTCATGTCATCCAGCAGCCTCAAAGCCACACTTTGCCTACTACCATCTCTAGGTGGGCCTGTTCTCTCCTTCAGGGAGAAAACTAAGGCAAAGCAGGCATTGAGCCTTTCTGCCTTCTCTCTGTCCTCTGTCAGAGTTTCTTCTTTTCACTCAGCAACTGGGGTATTGCCCCCTTCACCTTCCCTTTGCTCCTCATGTATCTGAAGAACTTTGCTAAAGAGAAATCACCATCACTTAGTTTTGCTAACCTGCTGCTTCTTTCATCGATTGTGCAAAAGGAGACTGGAGGCCTGGTACCATTATTCTCTTTATATAAAATAGGAATTAGGGCCTCCCAAAAAGCAGCTTTCTAGGACCTGTGACCCACCTGAGGCTTTTGATGCATGGGTTGAAGACTGTTAGCTTATGCAGAAATCCTCTGTAAATTCATTCATTCCTATTCCCTTATCCTAAAGTATTTTTCTCTTACTTCTGTCTTCCTTTGTTAAGAAAGTCAATCAAAAGTCCCTACCCCAAGCTTTACCTAAATTAATTTGTGTATGCTTTACTATTTTAAGTCCTTCGTTATTAATTACTCTTTAATTTAGAAGTTCTAATGCTTGGAGTAAAAGGAGTAAAAACTTATTTCCATTTTCTTTCAGTGACATTGCAGGAGTGCTACTTAAATCAACAGGAATATTTTTGGACTCTGGCTTACAATACAACTGTGATGAGTTTTGGGCCAGTGCTGATGATAGTACTGCTTCAGATGAAATCAGGTACTCCCAAATCTTCAGAGTTTTCCTTTCGATCTCGTTGTCTTCACTTGCTATACAAAACATGCTGTCCTTTTAAAATACCTTTACATGTATGAAAGAAACAATCTGCATGCTTTAAAAAATTTTTCCAGTTGAAATACGTTCACATATGTTAAGTGGTATATGTTGTATGGGGCAGGAGAATAATTTGTAAGCATTATTTCTCTAATATTTTGTATTTCTAGGAAGGATGTGGCATTTTAGCAGCTGTGGGTTCCTCATTAGCTTCTTGCTTGTATATATTTTTCTTCTTCTTGCCTGTATATATTTTTCTTTTATTTTTTTTAACATATTTCTTTCAGCTATTCAAATAACTGCATTCTGTTCTATTTTTATAGGAGGTCTGTTATAGAGATCAGCCGGGCATTGAAAGAGCTGTTTCATGAAGCTAGAGAAAGAGCCTCTAAGGCTCTTGGCTTTGCCAAGAGGTTAAGGAAGGTAAAAATTGAAAAGAGTTCTAAGTAACATCAAAATTCAGTTGCCTTGTCATTCTTAACAGTGCAACTGGATAAAAAATTTTTTTTCCTCATTAGGATCTTGAAATAGCAGCAGAGTTCATGTTGTCTGCCTCAGTGCGTGAGATCCTCAGTGCCCTGAAAATACAACAGTACATGAAGGTAAAATGGGTCTAAGGGCTTAGTGGCGTTAGAAATCTTAAATGATTAAAAGCAGAAGTAAACTCTGTTAGTTGTGGTTTTTCCTGCAGTCAGTTTTGTTACAAAAGTGGTGAATAGGGATATGCTCTGAGAGAAAAAAATGTTACTTTGGATATGGAATTTGAAGGGAAATTATACCATGATTGCTGATTTTCAGGTAGGAAATTACTGGTTTGCGATTCAAATCTATGTGCCTTTTTGGGTTCTGGAGTTTTGGGGCCATTATTTAAAATGTGGAATGTATATGATGGTCTGGGGCAGCTGTTTATAAAGATAATGACACTAAAATTGCAGAGAACATTGTCCTGCCTCTAATCTAAAGTCCTATAAGTTTCAAGCAGATTTAAACTTAACTTAAACTAAAGTTTTAAATAAGGTCAAACTTTAGTAATTTATTGTCACCCCTGAAAGAAACATTCAGCCCCTACCTGAACCGTGAATTAGTACACCCCCAAACATATTGCAGGACATGAACAGCAGTCTCCCCCTACATGGGAAGCTTTTGTAGAGGAATTTGTGATGCAATGTGGCTGTGTGCTGTTCAAACAAAAGATATCAAACTTCAGGTTAGTCTAAGAGCTCTTTGGATCCTCTCTCAAATATTTGAACTACAGAAAAATAAAATGAGCTTAAGCTGCATTATATGAGAAATGAGTCAGCAATAATACAAATAGTGATGTGCCTTAGATGGGTGTATTGCCTTTGCTCAGTAGCTTTCAAGGAATGACAGTCTCCGTAATGCTGTTTGGTAGCACGATCTACAACTTTGCTGCTCAAATGCAAAAAGCATCCCCTTTGTGAGTGGTTTCGTGAGTGAATCCATGTGTGTATATGAGAGATGGCATACATGTACGTGAATAGGAGTTGGTATTCAGGTACTGAGCAAGCTTGGGCAGAAGGAAATGCATCCCTGAGGCCAGTCCTGGCTCAGTGTCAAAGTGGCACGATCATTCTCACTACCAGGTCCCTCAGTATATGATCTCAATATTACTGAAGGGGGTAGCTGTGAACGTTCCCTCTGTTATTGAAAACAAGTTCATTTGTTCTTCTTTCTCTGGGGTGGGGGGCATTTTGTGTTCCATGAAAATTCTCATTTTCCTCTGAAAAATCTCAAGAATGTAAATCGGCATGTTTCTAGGTGCTAATAACTTGAGCCATATTCTTTCTTCAGGTGCAAATCCCTGGACTTGAAAATGTACAAATCTTTGTTCAAGACAGTCTTGCAGGACAGAAGTCTATTATCTTGCAGTTGCTTAATGCAGCTGCAGGAAAGGACTGTTCAAAAGACTCTGATGAAGTTGCAGGTGAACCCTTCTTGCTTATGACTAAGTACAGTGGTAGAGATCATGAAGTGGATGACTGCTGGAGCATATGGGATGGACAGCCTGTCAAACTAATGCCTCAGGTGGAAACTGTTGATACACTGAAAAGTATGCAGGTAAATATTTTCTGTATTGGGAATCTGTCCTTGTACTGATTTATGGGCTACAAAAGTTCAGAGGTGCTCTTGTTTTTCACAACTAAATTGTATTACAAATAAAAGGGGGGAGGGGAGGGGCTGCGGAGAAAGGTGGTGTATAATTGTAAAAATGTAATAAATTTGGTTGAGGAGGAGTAGATAAAATATAGTTTGGTGGATGGGTGGGAGGGGACAAGGAAACAGGGAGCGAGGTAAGGATATGGGGGCTGCCAGGAGAAGGGAAAGAGGAAATAGTGTGGGGAGAGGGTGACGGAAAACTGAAATGCCCCTCACAAGTCCTTGCTGGTTCCCTACTGCACAATTGGTCCTAACCTAGCAGCTAACACTCCAGAATTGAGCCAGACTTCTCCCAGGGAGAAGCTGCCAGGCATAGGGAGAGAGGAAAAAAACTTGATACTGATTTGGCCTTTAGCTGTGATTCGTTTGCAGTCTTTTTTACGGACAAAGTCTCTAGACTCTGCCTGGAGTTGGCCACCAAACTTGATAACAGCAATAAGATGGGGGTTCTGTGTGCATCACCTGGTTTTTCTTCTTTAGATTCCTTTAGTTTGCTCAGCTTTGCAGATGTTGACAGGATCCTAATAGCTGTGAAGCTGACTACCTGTTCTTTGGATCTCTGCCCTTCATGGCTGGTAAAATCATGCCATGAAGTGGTAAGACGTGACAGATCGTGACAGATTATTAATACATCTTTCTCACAGGGCTGTTTCCCTAGCTCGCTTAAGGAGGTTATTAAAGAAACCCTCCTTGGATAAAAAGGAACTGGCTATTTACTGCCCAGTGTTTAATATTCCCTTTCTGGGGAAGGTAATTGAATGAGTAGTGGCTGAGCAGCTCCAGGTTATTCTGGAGGAGACATCTGCTTTCAACCCTTTTCAGTTAGGCTTCAGGCCTGGTTTTAGAGCTGAGACTGTGTTTGTCACCTTGGTTGATGATCTCCACTTACATCTGGCACTGTTGATTCTTTTGGATCTATCAGTGGCGTTTGATAGGGTTGATCATTTGATCCTGATCAACCAGCTTGTCTCCCTGAGGTTGAGGGGCACTGCCCTTGGATGGTTCTCCGTGTTCCTCCAGGGATGCTCTCTGAGGGTTGCTATCAGTGAGGAGAGATCTTCCCTGCAAGACTTGTATTGATATATAAATAGGGCTCTCAGCACTACCACAGTGCCTAGAGGTGGTAGAGCTGGCTGAAATTGAATCCATCTAAGATGGAAGTCCTGTGGCTGGGAAAGACTGAGATGCTAGCTGGAGGGTCACTCCTGAGACTTGATGGTATTCAGTTGACCGCTGTAGTCTCTGTAAAGAGCCTTGGGGTATGGATAAAGAAGTGACCATAGTTGTGCAGTTGGCATTTTTTCACCTATACCAGGCTCACCAGCTGGTTCCTTATTTGTATTGGCTTGACCTTGCCACATTGATCCAGGCAACACCTCTAGATTAGATTACTGTAATTTGTTCTATGTAGGGCTACCCTTGAAAATGCTTTGGAGATTGTGGGTGGTCCAGAATGCAGCTGCTAGATTGCTGACTGGAGCATCATGGTCTGCTCATATTACTCCCAAGATTGTGGCAGCTGCACTGGCTACCAATTAGTCTCTGGTGCTAACTTTTAAAGCACTTTGGGGTCTGCGACCCTCATACCTACAGGACTGTCTCTCCAATTATAAAGAGTCCAGTAGCACCTTTAAGACTAACCAATTTTATTGTAGCATAAGCTTTCGAGAATCAAGTTCTCTTCGTCAGATGCCTGATACAGATACTGGCCAAATACAGAAGAGCAGGAGAGAGAAGAGAGGCGGCAATTAGGGGGGGAGGGGGAGGGAGCAATCAAAACATTCCTTTGCTAGTATATGTAAACATCTCCTTTTGGTGTGTGTATCAGTTGGCTTCAAAGGAGTTTGCCCTGTTAGTTTGTAGCAGCCAAACAGCTAGACCATCCAATTCCAATGTAGTATGGGCCTTCGACAACCACAGCTCTCCCTGCCAGATGCATCTGACAAAGAGATGTGTGGTTCCCGAAAGCCCACACCAGGTGCCACTGAGCTCCCCCAGACCCCACCTCTGTAAAGGAAATCTGTTACCTGTGGTAATGTGATAACCATTCATAGTCCCTATTCAGTCCCAGCTTGACAGAGTCAAATTTGCATATGAATTCCAGTTCAGCAGCCTCCCGTTGGATTTTGTTTTTGAAAGGTTTCTGCCATTTGGTCATCTTCTCAGGGCCTTTTTCAGGTGCCTGGCCTCAGGGTGGCTTGATTAGCTGTCACCAGGGGAAGGGCTTTCTCAGCTGTGGCCTCTACCCTGTGGAACACACACTCTGATGACACCTCGGCCCTCTCGGATCTGTTTCTGTGGGGCACACAAAGGCTAAATTGTTCAAGTTGGATTTTGAAAGTTAACCAGACATTTTGGAGGTCGATCCTGACAGTGGTGTGGTGCTGAGCCAGCTATTTTAATGTATTTTAATATTTTGACTTTATTATATTTTATAATATTTTATTTGACTTTATTATATTTTAAAATGTTTTAAGTCGCCTTGAGACCCTAGGGTGAGCAGCGACTAAAAAAAATCTATTTAATAATTGATCAGGATGGCTTGCAGAGACATCAATAGAAAATAGAGAATTATAATTGTAGAAGTTGTCCATCAAATCAACAATTCTGTTGGAAAAAAGCAATAATATCTGAATATTTATTTTAAAATTTAGTAAGTGCTTTAAATTTCAAAACAACCACTATTCACTTTTCAGGATGATAACTTTGAGAGTTCGTTTTTGGCAAAGTTTCAGGTAATATAACTTTGTATATACTAGGTTGACAACCTCCTCCTTGTAGTCATGCAGCCTGTTCATCTTGTGAACCAGAGGAAAGCTTTCCAACAGTCTTTTGAAGGACTGGTCTCTTTACATCAGGAGCAAACATCCAGCCAGCCAGTTGTTGCCAAAGCTTTGCAGCAGTTGAAGGTACTTGTCTTCAGTGTCTTATGGAATGTTCTACGTAGCTTGCTACTACAGAGTATTAAATGAGTTACTGCAGTTGATTTTTTCACAAAAATGGTCAGAAAAAGATCATTTGCAGTTAGTTTTACCCATATAAATGGAGGTTTTACAGTTATTGTAGCAGTAAAATTATTTTCAATAGAATTACAGTTTTAACTTCTGATGGAATTAGTATTTTGTGTGTATGGTTTAAAGCCATAGCAATAAAATCACTCCCTGCAATACTACTGCAATTTTTCACATCCTTAAAACTTCCTATAAATGATAAATGTAATAATAGAATAATAGAAATATTGTATATTTCTGTGAACCTATAGAGGAATTATTCTCTAATGCTGTAAATCTTCATGTTGTACTTTTTGTGAGTAAAATCTTGTCTTAAAAAGCATTTAATTTATTCCACAAGAGAAAATATTTCTTAGGAGGTTTTTTGGTGTTCCCCCAAATTTCCAGGCTTTCCATTTGATTCGATTTTCTAAAAAACATGTTTTTCTTCTTTTGCCCAGCTTCTTCCCATTTCTGTTTCCATTATGCATTTAATGAAGTAGGCTCTTGCCTCTCAAATCTCATGCCACAATTCATTTTGTTCTTTAAAGCATAGCAGGGCAAATTTTGTTGTTTGTTAAAATAGTAACAAGTGGCCATTTAGGATTATTTTAAAATCCTGACAGAATAGTTCAGCTGATTTCTCCCCCCCCCCGCCCTCTGTTTTCCAGAGTGATGCTTTGGAACTGTGCAATAAGATAAGTGGTGCAATTGACAGAGTTGATCGTATGTTCACATCTGAATTTGACGCTGAGGTGGATGAGTCAGAATCTGCTACACTGCAGCAATATTATCGAGAAGCCATGATTCAGTGTTACAATTTTGGTTTTGAGGTAGGCTCAGCCAAAACCTCTTGCCTCATTTCCATAGGATTAAAAATGTTTAACTTGCTTCAAAGAAAAGAAATTGTATTTCAGCAAATTGTTTGTAATGTTTAGCGTCCTGGGATGCTAAACTGAAAGAGTTGCTTGGAGAACAGAAGAATGCACGGAATCTGCTCAAACTGTGCTCGTCTCCATTTCATATCCTTTGTACTGGGCCGCCTGACATTTTCCTTCTGTTTAGTGACTATGAAACAGGGACCCTTAAAAGTGTCTGCTCTTACGTTAACTTTACAAAGAAGGTGCAGGTGGCCTGATTTTCCTGTAGATAGCAACAGGCTTTGAATGCAAATTTTTACAAACACATACTGCATGATTATTTGTTGCTGAATTTTTCTGTGTAGCTGCATTGTGATTACATGGGTTGTTGGGAAATTGTAGATTGGGGTATATAACTCTGAGGGGTAAAAAAAAGGTACAGGAAAACCTTAATTTTGATTTTAATATATTACAGTACCATAAAGAAGTCATTCGTCTGATGTCTGGAGAATTCAGGCAGAAAATTGGAGACCAGTATATTACTTTTGCAAGAAAGTGGATGAATTATGTCCTTACTAAATGTGAGAGTGGTCGAGGCACTAGACCAAGGTAATGATTATGTGGCAGTCTTTGGTGTTTTCCTTCCCATTCTTTTCAGTAAGACCTGGAGCTTTTCTGCACAGGTTAATTTCCTCGGTTCCGGTCCCATACTATGTCTGGCTTTGGGCTGATTTCCACGCGCTATTTGGTGCCCTTTGTTGTCAGTTTAGTTGTTCCTTGCATTTTCTCTGACTTTTCTCTGACTGCTGTTGCATTTTTCTCTGACTGCTGTTGCATTTTCTCTGACTGCTGTTGCTGCAGTCTTTATTTGAAGCTGACTCTGAGTTGCCTTTGTTCCTTGCTCATAATATTTCTTTCGGCTTTGTTTGTCCTGCCCTCTCCCACCCACCTCCCACCCACTTTTTGACTGGTCTTTCCTTATTGTCCATGCCTTCTGCTCTTCCCCCTCCCTCTCCACCCTGGAAATGAGGCGTCTGCTTGTATTATGTGGAAGCAAATGATGATTCTTGGATGTACACATTTATCTATTACAGATCAGAGAATCACAATTCACTTATACCCATCTGATAATACAATTCATGTGAGCAAGCTGTGTTCAGGATCCACAAACTTGTTTTTGTGCAGCAACTGATTAGTGAAGAGATTAAAAAGTCAGCAGTATGAGAAAGAGGGAGGAGGTGTCCATGATAGGGCGGGGGGGGGGAGGAGAAGAAAGTGTGCTTGTTGAGCAACTTGTCCCTTCCACGTGCACACACAGATCCATTCACATAGAGCATTCATTGTGACTGTCTTGCTATGCTTTCCACTAGCTACACAGAACTGATCAGTGACACACAACCCAATGAATTCGTAAAGAGCTGGGCTTCTTGGCTTTGGACTCTGACAGTCCCTGCTCAGCCAGTCTTTCCCTCCCCCTTTCAGAGCTTGGCAAAAGTCTGCTTGGAGCCTTCCCAAAAGTCTGGTTGGAGAATTCCCAAAGCTTTGCTTCCCTCCCCACATTTTTGGCTGCTTCTTTTCCAGTCCCTTTTCACCAGTTTAGAATGTAACTTGCCCTCACAAAGAGGAATGTGCTGGTGGTGGAGAGATGGAAGAATCATTTTTTTTCAAAAAAATCAACCATTATACCCATGCACAAAAAATAAAAAGGGAGGTGCTGTGATGCCACCAATGACAGCAGCACTCTTGCTTGAAAATCCTGAATATTTAAGGCACATGCAGAAGAAAATAAACTGATTCCACAACTGTAAAAATGTAGGAGGGCAGACATGCAGAAGTACCATATCCAAATTAATTTCAATCCTTGTGAATTGACTACTAAAAATTCAGGAATAAGTTAAGCTAGTAGAAAAGAAACTTTCCCACAAACATGAAGCATTGTTGCTGCTTGATTGCTGTGAGGAATTTTATTGAAATGTTACAACATGTTACATGAGAGACAGGATGCTAGACTAGGTGTTTTTGGGATATTCAGTCCGTGAGGATTGGATCCACTTTGGGCCGCTGTAGTTCTGCACTTGAGGGGTTTGAACTGAAGTGGGGTCTGTTTATTTTTTCTGCACTAGAAAAATGCCCTCTTTCTGCTGCAGGCTTTTTGGGGAACATGTCAGTTTCATCAGTTGATCGGCTGATGAAACTTACCAAGGTTTTTTTGGTTTTTTTTTAAGGCACCAACATTGCAATGTTGCTGTTTTTTTTTTAAAAAAAAATAAACACCAAAAAAGAGTGGACTAAAAACTGCAGGAAGCACAGAGGGAAACTTTAAAATATCAAGTGGGATTCACAGCTCTCTGCAGAGTTTTGTGTTAGCCATATTGCAGTCTTCTCTCCCCCCCTCCCCCACATCAGCTGCAAGTTTTTCTTTAAAGGAACCAAATTGCACTGTTGCTGTTTAAAAAAAAGATTAAGAAAAATTCAGGAAAAACCCTGGATTGGTTGCTGTTCAACCAATCATAGTGCAGGTAGATAAAGGAGAGGGCAAAAGGCAGGGCTAGGACCAGGCCTCATGCTGAATGAAGCATTCTGCATGTCAAAAAAGCAGCAGTTCAACTACATTGGGAAAAAAAATGGGTGTGTATATGTATAGGGAGAAAAGCCGGGGAAAGATCAATTCTGTGGCAGATGCAGCCCTTTCCTGTGCAGATCACAAAAAGGTCTGGAAAACAGTTTGGAGACTTAATGGAGATACTTTGTCCATGTGTGCAGAACTCTGGATAGAAATCAACGCAGCATGGAGCCAGAACCAATGAAAAAGCCCCATGAGGAAAAGACCCTAGATGGACCAGTGGTCGGATCCAGCAGGGCTCTTTTTCTTATAGATATATACTAATGGCCAAGTGGCCCTGATCTGTGAATACTTAAATCCAGAGATTAAAGCCATGAATGGATAAGACAGATCTTCCTAGATACCTGAAAAATGCCCCAGATTTGGAGAAAAATCTGATATGTAAAAAAAAAATACATTGGGGACTAAAAAAACTCCAAAATGATCAAAGGAGCATCTGTAACTTTAACCAGATGCACTCAGTGTTTGTTGTTAGGCAACTGTAACAGTTCATCCAGTATTCTGGGCTTGCTTTATGTTAGTAAAATGCATAGGAGGGGGGCAAGGCCCTTTCCAAGGTGGTTTTGGCCTTTGAGGATAGACAGATCAGGGCCAGACCAAGAAGCAACCACCAGGTGACTTGATACGTGATTTGCATGATTCACCCAGGCCTGGCTGCTTACTACTGTTCAACAGCAAACTCTCCCCACCCCAAGCCAATGTAGTGTTGTGGTTAAGAGTTTCAGAGGAGGATGTGGGGGACTCAGGTTCAAGCCTCCACCCTGCTGTGGAAGCTCACTGAGTGACTGAACCAGTCATACACTCTCAGTTTAACCTACCTTGTTTGAAGACAAATATTCTTGAGAAATCAATGAGGGAAACTGTTCCTGAATTATTTTCTTAATTTAGAAGACATGTTTAGTGAGATTTCAGGAATGGCTGTTAAGAACTTCTGGACTTCCATGGGGTAATACTATTTCATGAAGTGTAAGCTCATTTGGAATAAGTTAATTGTCATAACCAGAAAACAAGCCTAGAATTAATACTTGCCACATAATTTAACTGTTCTTAATTGGAGGTAGAAGCAATCTCTTATTGCCATTAAATAAGCAATGCTGTTTAGAGAATACTTTTCAGCATATTTATTGAATCAAGAGAGTCACTAACCCTCTGACACTCTCTAGTGATTCAGCAGGTATTTTCACTCAGGACAGTTTAGTTTTGGTTAATCAGGGCTAGCCTAAGAATTTTGGGCACCAAAGCCGCAGCCCCTACCTCCTGTGTCTCCTGGCATCACAGGGTGGTGGTGGTGGTGCTGGTGGAGGAGGAGGAGGAGGAGGAAAACAGCATGCAGTCTCCTCACTACCTCATGCTGGCAGATTGAGGGGCAGGGGGGGGAGCTCGGAAAACAGCATGGAAGGAGGAGTGCAGGTGCCATTTTTCACCTTTCCAGCCCCCCAGCAGTAGTAGGGGGGAGTGAAGAGTGTGACCATCTAACTGTGTATTCCTCTATGAATATTAATGCAAGTAAAGCTTCAGGGGACAAAATCTTCAGTTGGCTTTATTATTTTATATTTGTATAATGTTTAGGGAAGGTTAAAAGGTAAAGGTAGTCCCCTATGCAAGCATCAAGTCATTACTGACCCATGGGGGGACATCGCATCATGACATTTTCTTGGCAGACTTTTGTTACTGGGTGGTTTGCCATTGCCTTCCCCAGTCATCGATACTTTACCCCCAGGAAACGGTACTCATTTTACCGACCTCAGAAGGATGGAAGGCTGAGTCAACCTTGAGCCGGCTACCTGAACCTGGCTTTTGTGTAATATGGTAACAAGGATAGTTTCCTTACTAAACCTTATATGAACATTTTGGCTAATGAATTAACCTCTGTCTCATCAACAGGTGGGCAACACAAGGTTTTGATTTTCTTCAAGCTATTGAGCCAGCCTTTATTTCAGCTCTGCCTGAAGATGACTTCTTGGTAAGTCCTTAACCATTCTTACATTTAAGTTGATCAGTATTAGCTTCAAATGGCTGTGCTTGAGACCATCCTATTGGGAGAGAAGGGCTGTTTTTAGAGTTCATCAGCATTCATTATACTTGACTGATACATGTTGATTAAAAATAGAATGCTGTGGTATTTATTGTCTCAACACTTCTTACTTTCTGTTTCCAGAGTTTACAGGCTTTGATGAATGAATGTATTGGCCATGTAATTGGAAAGCCTCACAGTCCTGTTACAGGTTTGTACCTTGGTAAGGCAACAGCAACAGTCTCTTCCTCTGGAATTTTACAGCTGTAGTTTATAGATATGTAAGTGTTTTTGGTAAAAAGTGAATTTGTTAATTTGAAACTCTTTAAGTGTTGCAATAAAAGGTGAATTAACTGGAAGTTGTGCTTTACAAATCAGTTGTCTAATGCACAGGTTGCATATTGGTCATGTAAATATCTTTCCCAGCCATCCTATTAAAGATCCTTTAGCTTAGGCCTGAACGCTGTGTGACCCATCCAGCCAAATACCACCCATCAGCCATATGTACTGATCTTCCAAGTGTTTATAACCCCCCCCCCCGCTCCATTCTCTTGCAGCTGCTGGCAATGAGTAAAAACAGCAGATCTGTGGTGGACCACTGAACTTGGCTGGTGGACTGTATTAGGTTTGGCCAGTGTGTATGAACTGGAGAGGCCAGCAAGCAAATACGTAGAATGAGTGTGGCTTCTTCTGCAGAAAATATATAAACAAATGAGGTTCTTTTGTTACAAAATGACTGTATTACTATGATGTGTGCAGTTACAGTGGATGCTTCAATTACATTAATAGATGTGCACTATCATTATATAATGCTGAGCTTGAATGGTCCTTAGTGGACTTTTGTGGAAGAACCATTGGCTTAAGGAAATTAAATATGAACTGTAGTATTTGATCATCAAAGGTAGACTGGAAATGATTTTGACTCATGCAAGTATAGGTTCGCTGTGAAAGTATATATCCATAGTGGAAAGTGTCCAGTTGAAGCTGACTTACAGCAACCCCTGCTGGGGTTTTCAAGCCAAGAGACTAACAGAGGTGGTTTGCCATTGCTTGTCTCTGCCTAGCATCCCTGGTCTTCCTTGGAGGTCTACCCTCCAATTACTAACCAAGGACAATCCTGCTTAGCTTTACAACCCAGGTCAGGACATACATCCATAGTCAAGTTAAATATTTATTTTAGATATATTTCCAAAAGTGGATTTGTCTTCAATTTTAGGTAGCCTTTTGTTTAAAAACAAAACTTTAAAAAAAAACTTTTGTAAAAAAAAACCTTTTGTTCTTGTTTTCTTAAACTATTTTTTATGACAAATAGAACCTTAAAAAGTAGGACTAATTCATGTATTAGTGTTTACAATTTCTTGTAGTAGGCCAATTGTCTAGAATGGTTCATTTCCTCTACAGATCATTAGCCAGTATGATGAACTGACCCATTTCTTAAACTTCACTTACACTGGACTGTCAGGCAATCTGCACACATCATGAATCATTCCATTTATCGTTTACTAAAGAATATCTAGATGGATTTCAACCCAGTTGCTGCCACTTCAAACAAGTTGCATAAACTGGATCTCAGTAACAATGCTCTTGTATTAATGTGGCATGCATGTGTTGGGTGTTTTCTTAAGCCATTTGAATTGTCTCCTATTTGTAGCTATTCATCGGAATAGTCCTCGTCCTGTGAAAGTACCACGATGCCATAGCGATCCCCCAAATCCTCACCTCATCATCCCAACACCTGAAGGGTTCAGGTATTAAGAGTATATCTAATCCATATTATTTGTAGTTGAGAGAGAGAGAGAAAGAGAAATGTTGTTTCTGAAGCAGTTCAAGCAGCTTTACCATCTCCAACCTTTTCAATCTGTTTTTAGATAAAAGGATATTTGCATTTTCCCAGCATTGAAATCTACAGTGTTTTGGCCATCATTCCCCTGCCATAGTATCCGTTGCTACTTGTTTTGTGGAATGTGATTGCTTCCATGGTATAGTGCCTATGAAATCTGTAGTGATGAATGACACAGCTCCACCCTCCTCTCCTTGCCGCTCATCCCTGAGCCATGTTTAATATTCCTTGTTTGTTTCCCTTCTGTTTCCCCTGATAATGTGTTTTTTGTAAATAACCATCCTGCTGCAGTGCTGTAGTTAGCTTCTCTCCTTTTTTGTTTCTAAATCTGCCCTGAGCCCACTTGGTTGGGGAGGGCGGACTGTAAATCTAAGTAAATAAACAAATAAATAAAATAAACAGCTTCAGAAGGCAGTAATGCTAAGGTTGTGTTACTCTCCACCTGTTTGATTTCTTTTTCTATTCATAACTTTAGCTACCTCTCCGTCCTCACAAAAGGCATCAAATAGCAACATAGCTATAACCCACAACATGGATGCCCTTCCAGATTTTCTTTCTATATGAAGACAGAATAGCTTGATAGTAGTACCCTAGTATAACAGTTCTAATATTAGGTGGTTTTCACATGGGAGCAGGCTTGTGTGATTTCCGTGTTTCCACTGTAGCTGTGCTGATAAAGAACAGCTGCAATGGGTTTTCCATATAGCAAATTTCCTTGCTCCATTCCCCCAGCAACTGCCACCTCCCTCTCCCCTGGGCTACTAGAGCTTTTTCATTTTAAAAAAATCATCAATTTTGTATCATTGTACTAATACACTTTTAGAAACAGGGACCCTTAGAGACTTGAAGGCGGCATCTCATTTTCCTCTCTCCCACTATTTCCTTTTCCCCTTTCTTGAAAGCGCCCTGCTTTTCTTGCTTCCTTCTGTCCTTCTCATCCACCAGACTGTTACATTTATTAAGATAATGGGATATTGATACAACAATATGAAATTGCCGATTTAAAAAAATCAATAATGCCTCCCCGGGCAGGGGGCGGGGGGCACAGTGAGGGCAGGGTCAGGGGAAAATAGCTGTTGTGGGCATGAAAATATGAACTTTCCCACCCACATGGCAGTCATCCCAGTTTTACTGCTTTATCTTTTCAAAAACCACTGCAAAGCAGGTTTGAGAAAAGTTGTAGAAATCTTGAGACGTACATGACTTCACCATGTAGTGAGGAAGCAGGAATAAATAAAACCCATTTCCATCCGCATTATACCTGGGGCAGATGTGTGGGGATGGCCTAGAATAGTGTTATTGTTGAAACCCTGTTTTATTAATTGACTACAGGATACTCAGAGAAATTAAATGCAATAAATAAAGGTTCTGTTGTGATGCTGTTCTCTTCTGGTTGTAAAGTGCAGGAGTGTGCATACATTTACCTCTGATATTGCTACTCCTGTCTAAAGTATATTAAGAAAGAAACCTGAATATGGTGGCATTTCTGCATCTTAGAAAGGAACACTGGTGTTTCACATTACTCTCAAGATTTCAACTCCAGAATTAGTCCAAAAGTACCTTAAAAGTTAACCATTCAGTGTGTTCTTATTCATAAATAAAAATAGCAAGGTGCTTTTCCAATTTTGTTTTTGATACATATGGATGGATCATCTCTTGTATGCTGGAAACCATCAGGGTTCAATATTGCAAGCAAGTTTTAGTGAGTAGTCTGGGAACTTTACTTTCTATTAAATTTGTTCAGAACTCAAATAAGCAAAATCACTTCACAAGGTTTATCAGACTACTGTTTGAGTCACCATAATTTAAAAAGCCACAAAAAAGGATGGAGGCAGGCCCTTTCCCTGAAGTTTTTCTTCTTACTGCAGCACAAGGAGTGTCCCATGTGACGTACGGAACCATTGCAGCACTGCTCTTAGTCGCCCCACTCCCGTCAGTGGTGACTCAACTCAGCCAAAACCTGTCAGCAGTACAAATGACATCAGGTAGCTCCACCCGGCAATGTAGCAGACTCATTCCTGTTCATGTCCCTCATCCATTCTGCTTGCACTTAGATACCAGTAGTTCCTTTGGTTCCATTGTATGTTCCATGTGATTTACTCATTCTATTAAACTTGTGACATTTTTAAAAAAAATTAGCACAGTGCATGTTATATGTTAAGATTAAAAAATTGAACGTTTTTTTGCATGATTGAAAAGAAAATTCCCTTGTTTTAGTATCACTAATGCATGCAGTTCTTTTTCTGTAGCTCCTCTGCATTTTTATAGTACGTAATTGCCAATGAATTCACATTGAACTTGGAGGCTATTATTTACATTTTAACTGAACTTAATTCTATAAGTTTCTACCTACTGGCAGTATGAAGTTTTCTATTTGAACTCTTTAACTCTTGGTGACAAACCCACTATCAGATAGATGTGTGTTTGGAGCACTAAACAATGCACAGTGCACAAATGCTACCATAATTAGTTACTCTTCTTTCCAGTATCCCATATTTCAGATAAGTAGAAAACAAAGCAAAGATAAGGCAGTTGTATCCAGAACATTGACAATGTCTTCCATGAATTATTTGTTTCTTTGTACAGTGGCTTGGATCCCACGGACATTCCTCTCATGCTTCTCTCTGGCTACTGTGCACTTGGTTCCTCTGCTGCTAGGTCTTTCATATGCACAAGATCCAAAGTTATAGGATTGGGTTCCAAAAGCATAATGTTTTGGCATTCCACCCGGTACTCCCCCCCGCCCCCGCCTTCCGCTCTGTCTCTCATTTATGTTCTTTTTCGTGGAATGTGTGAAGTGCACATTCCCCTCACCCCGTTGTCTCTGATACTGCTCCATTTTAAAGTAATAGAGCTATGGCTACTCCCCAAAGACTTAAGGCCCCCTTTCCCACAATGCAACCTAAGATAGGTTTCTGACTGTGCCTGTATATTCATCTATCCCAATCTATCCTTTGTCTAAAAAACAAACAAAAATTCACATTGCTTGGGGAATTCACTACTATTGAATAGCTGTATAAAGATCTGTATCATTTTCACCCCCCACCCCATGTAGCTTTCATTGATGTGACCAGGCTGCTTTCACGTATTGGAAGCTTCTAAGCCTTGATACTTTAGAAAAGGGGGAGTGAAAGTGCTAGTTAATGCAGCAGTGATTTGTGTTTTCTTTTGAAACAGAGGTTCCAGCGTCCCCGAAAATGATCGACTGGCTTCAATAGCTTGTGAGCTGCAGTTTAGGTCTTTGAGTCGCCACTCCAGTCCCACTGAGGAACGTGAAGGTGATTGCCTTTGTCACTGTGATAAGCTGTTGCAAATTGTTGTGTGTGGTTTTCCTAAAACCTTTCACTTCAAAATGAGATTCTGCCAACTTTGGCCTCTTGTTTTCCCAAATGCATGAGGAGATCTTGCCAAATTAGGACCAGCCTTTAAAAATAGGCCTCTTACATTAGGAAGGTTTTCAAACTGACCTCACTCTTCAGATTATTTAATTATTCATTAGAGCTATTTATGTTCAACATTTCCATCAAACTGCAAAAAGCACTGTGACAATTAACTCCTGGTTGTTACCACTTTTTTTTGTATACTGTGAGTGACAGGGTGCTTGTTTAATGCCTTAAAACAGGAGATCTGCCATATCATGACTGCAAAATCCTAACTAAAAAGACCAGAAGAAGAAGCCTAACTCAGTTTTTACTCTTATCCAGAATTGGAATATCCCGATCTGAAGGGAAATACACCAGTCCTCTCTTTTTAGGTTGAAGTGGCTTACCCCCTTCCTAACCAGTGAATTTCTAGAGGCTCTGACTGGCTGACCAGTCTCTAGGGCTTGCTTGAGGGCAATTTCTAATTTCACGGTTACTGATTTAATTGCAAATTTTAACATTTTGTTTGTTTGCTGCTGCGGCAATCAGTACCAAAGTTCTGTCTATCTTCCAGGGCTCTGAACCAATCCTGGGGATTTTGCCCTCAAGCAAGCCCTATGTAGAAATGTTCTTAGATTTGGTACTTGTGATAGAAGTACAGATATTCTTGGTTATACACAATTGCCATGATTCAGACAATTTCTATAGAGGCTGTATCAATTGCATGTGAATGTATCTTTCTAGTTCATATGAAAGTTTTCCCCAGGCAAATACAAGTAAGTAAGACCTAGAAGTCATCCAGGAGGATTCTGTGGTACCACCACATGAATGAACCAGCAATTATATTTAATGAGAACTTAATTTATTCAGATTATTTAGGATTTTTTATATGATTGATCAGGAAATTGCATATTCTCTAAACATCACTTATGGCTTGTTACTGGGATCCTAGAATATTGCAAGGATGACTTAATTTCTCTGCTTATTTAGAAAGTCCTGTTTTCCACCTTTTTTCCATCATTTGCTCATTCACAGTTTTTTGTTTTTGTGTATAGCCTTAAATGCCTATAGAAGGAATGCTCTATAATAGTGCTCAGTGCCTGGTTTTAACATGCCTGTTTCTACCCTTATAGGCAACTTTGTTTTCTCTCTAGATTGTAAGGCCTTTCAGGCTAATTTCCTCCATATTAATATCATCTTCCACTATAGGGCCTTTTATAATAATTCTGAATTTTTTGACATATTTTAAATATATATAGGAGCCATTAGACAGTTGGTGAAAAACCAGGTTGCACGTCTATTGTTTCTAAAGTTTTTCACAACATTTTATTCTTACAGAGCCATCTTATCCTAAAGGAGATTCTGGTGGGTCAGCCCGAAGAAGTTGGGAGCTTCGAACTCTCATCAGTCAGACCAAAGGTAAGGATAAGAAGCAGTTATTTTGCTAAGAGAAGTATTTTAGATTACCATTGATACTAGGGATGATTTTAGAAATTCTCTATATACCAGTTGTTATAAACTGTTAACAAAGTCTAGGGCAAAAATCAAGCCAAGGTTTGTGTCTTCGTCAGTATGAATGGATATTGAATGATGGCATATTTATTTATGTCATTTATAGTCCCCCTTCTCAGTGAGACACAAGGCAGGTTACACAGCATGAGACAATCTGGGGAGCTAACACTAAGTTAAAGCAAAGTATAAACATTAACATGACACACTAAATGATGCCGAGATTACATAGCAGGATCATACTTATAGCAACATACAATATGCATGAGACTCAGTAGTATAGACCACAGTGCCCATCTTTTTACCAAAGCATCTTTCAGAAACATTTCTTTACAGTACAGCCGTATTACTTGTGTTAAAAAATTAAAAAAGCCCTACTGAATAATTCCTTTTTGCATAGTTTGCAGAAAGCCAGGAGATGGGAGCTTTCCTGACTCATCAGGCATGCCATTCCACAAGGCGAGGGGCCACAACAGAGAATGCATGTGTATGGACAGCTATTGATTTTGCTCAGTTGAAGAGTGGCAACTGCAGAAAGTTCTGCTTCTAAAAGTGAAGCTGTTGTTATGGAGCATAGGGGAAGATGCAGTCTCACGGATATGATGGCCCCAAGCCATGAAAGGCTTTGTATGTGATACCCAGTGCCTTGAATTGAGCCTGGTAGCTGATGAGCAGCTAGTGGAGTGAATGCAAAATGCAAGTAATATGAATACTCCATCTAGCTCATGATAATAACCGAGCTGCGGCATTCTGCACCAGTTGGAGTCTCTGAGTTAACTTTGCAGCAGTCTGGTCTTAGTGTTTCTGTGGAGTGGATCTAGGTGGCCCAATTGTTCATATCAAGGTAGGGGACCATCTTCCAGGTTAGAATAAGTTTGAAAAAGCATTTTTACAGTTGGATTAACTTGCTTCCCCAACAACAATGCTTTATTTAGTATAACCTCCTAGGCATAATTGACTCAGCAAGGGTCAATTAAACCCTGAACTCCTGCTCCACTCTAAATCTCCAGCAAACCTCGCCTTGGCCTTTCAGGTAATCTGATTGACATCCAATGGGTTTAATTTGTTTAATGTTTTTACCAACATAAAGGGTGAGTTTCACTGATTTCTCCCCACACACCCATGGCAAGTTCCCTTCCCAAGCTATTCCTGATGGTCTCCCCAGAAGGAGCATTTGGAGGGCATTTCTGGCTGCTGCAGGAGGGGAGGATGCAGGGAAAACATACTTTTATGCACAGAAATCCTTATGATCATGGAAAATTGATGTATTGTCGAAGGCTTTCACGGCCGGAGAACGATGGTTGTTGTGGGTTTTCCGAGCTGTATTGCCGTGGTCTTGGCATTGTAGTTCCTGACGTTTCGCCAGCAGCTGTGGCTGGCATCTTCAGAGTTGTAGCACCAAAAGACAGAGATCTCTCAGTGTCTTAACTGAGAGATCTCTGTCTTTTGGTGCTACACCTCTGAAGATGCCAGCCACAGCTGCTGGCGAAACGTCAGGAACTACAATGCCAAGACCACGGCAGTACAGCCCGGAAAACCCACAACAACCATCATGGAAAATTGTAGGTGGGAATCCAACCCAGTATGTCTTTTTATCATCTCTTTAAAAAAATTAATTGCAACCTAATGGGGAAAGATACGTTCCCCTTCCCTTGCCAAGCTTGGTACAAACATCCATTACCGAGGTCCACCCCCTTTCAGTCTTTGCTACATTCCTCCCTGCTCCATAATAACAGTTTGAAACAGGTTTAATTATCAGTTATTCCAATCAAGTCCTGAAACGCTTCAGTAGTGGCTTTGTATACTATTTTAATAGTATAGGGGCACTGTTGTGTGGTACACATGAAATAAATGTTTAAATAACAGAACATGTTCAGTTTCCCCTTTCTTTTCTTGCTTTCAGACTCTGCTTCCAGGCAGGGGCCCATGGAAGCAGTTCAGAAATCAGTTCAGCTCTTTGAAGAGAAACGGTACCGAGAAATGAGGCGGAAAAATATTATTGGCCAAGTTTGTGACACCCCCAAATCTTACGATAATATCATGCATGTAGGCTTAAGAAAGGTGACTTTTAAATGGCAAAGAGGAAACAAAATTGGTAAGTACTTATGGTAAACTACCTCTAAAGTTTTAATAAATGCATCCCTACCCCCCTTACATCCTAAATATTTGTTGCTCTGACTCAGCTGTTAGCATGCCAAAATAGTATTTTACACTTTTCCAATTGGCTAAAATGTTGATGAGATTATGCATTCTGTTGCACAACACATTTAAAGTAATCTAGTACAAACAGATGATATCCATTTTTCAGTGTGTCTCCCAAATGGCATCCAACTTGCATCTGTGGTTCATGATCCAGGAAGTGATATGCACATGGACACCTGTAATGATAGCCATGAGCATATATAGCTTTAAAAGGGGGTTAGAGAGACTCATTAAAGGGTAGGTGCATCACTGGCTACTATTCCATGGTGATTAAAGGGAACCTCTGTATTCAGAAGCAGTAAACCTCTGAAACGTGCTAGGAGGCAACATCAGAGGAACGCCTCTTGGCCACTATGCCCTGTTCGTTGACCCCCCAGGATGACTGGTAGGCCACTGTGTGAAACAGGTTGCTAGGCTAGATAGATCACAGGTCTGATCTATCAGGGCTTTTCTTATGTTAAGCTCTGTTTATAACTACAGTTAGTAACTGTTTACAGCTGGTGAATAAGTTATTACTGATCAGTTAGAAATCAATTAGAAATTAAAATTGATGTGTTCATGCAGTTGTAGAAAAAAAGCTCTTGGAACTCATGCACATTTTTGCTACTCAGTTATTTCTGTGTAGGAGAAAAAGAACATATGCATTACTTGGTGTTTAGTTGCCACAATTACAGAAGTGTTGCAGTTAATGAATGGAGTCATACTTTTGCTTTATATGGGATGTTCTTGGGGAATTTCATCCAAAACAAATCCTGTGTTTGGAAGTAGTAGAAGTATAAATGCTATTCACCTAAAGTCTTAATGTATTGTTATAGGTCTTGATAATTTCATCTGAGAGACATAAGTAAATGTCTTTTATTGAGTGCTGTTTGCAAAAGATAAGTGTAACTTCCGTACTACACAACAACTTTAATCAGAACAGGAATATAACCTTTCTTGGCTGCCTGATGCCTTGATTTCAGTAGAACTTGCTTCCAAATAGGCATATGGATAACTATAACCATAATTGCAACATGTAGCATTATTATACAGTTTGTGCTGTTCAGTTGTATTACTGAAAATTGTCTGTCCTTTGTGGGAATAAAGGTTCTATATAACCTAGAAGATTGTGCACTGAACTGCTTACAGTGCAGAGATGCAATACTTCATTCTATTTTTTAGTGATTGTATTAAATCATAAACATAGGAAAAAATAGCTATGGAATTGATCATCAACATGCATTTTTAAATGGATGGGTCAGATACAAAACTTGGTTCATTTTGCTAGAATTGTGAACCATATATTTTTTGCAAAGTTATTTATTTCAGATAATAACTATATACACAGAAAGTATAACTACATCATACAATCATCCAAATCATATCTCTACAGTCATCCACTAATTCAATCATCAATAATCATCCAAGTCATATATGAATCTAAGCATATCATCTAAATCCTGTATGGGAGAAACATAAGGAATAAACTATTATCAATTAAATAAAATTGTCATTAAACCTATATAGAACTTGCCCATATATATTCCTAATTTTCTACTTCTATTTAAATATCTTTCCATCATATTTAATAATAATTGTTCTACATAATCAATAAATATTTTCAATTTTTCCTGGAATTCTCAGATTCGCCTGTTGTGTATATAGGATGTTTAATTTTGCCATTGATGCATTTTCATATAACTTGTTTTTCCATTCTGTCAGATCTGGACATTGTTCTGCTTTCCATTTTGCTGCAAATACTACTCTTGTCGCATCATCATATATTTAAATAATTTGCTATATATTTTTGTAATACTACTTGGTAAAATATTTAATAACATTTTTCATCACAAACTTAAACTTTAATATCTTTTGCATTTCTTCATGTTTTTCTTTCCAATAGTTCCTTGCTTTCTTGCATGCCCACTACATATGATAAAATGTTGCACCTGTGTTTTGGCATTTCCAACACTTTCCATTGTAATCCTTGTTAGCTTTTGCAGTGTCCTTGGAAGTAATATACCATCTAAAAAACATTTTATACCGATTCTCTCTTAATATTTGGCATTCAGTAAATTTGTGAACTATATTTTCAGGGTACTTAAACCACTATTCTTGTAATTCTGCAGGAGAAGGTCAGTATGGAAAAGTGTATACCTGTATCAGTGTTGACACTGGTGAATTGATGGCCATGAAAGAAGTAAGTCTCGTACTTATGAAATGCACTGCAGAATTAAAACAACTAAAAACAACTAATGCTTTTAGGACAAAGTCCCTGCTTTGTACAAACATGCATACATTCTTCTCTGATTTGTTTTGTAAACTAAGTTTTGAAAGCCTAGAAAATGTTAGGGGCCTGTATCTCATGTGGATTGAAGGAGGTTTGGAGATGGTTGTGTTTTTATTACTATTTTGTATTTTAATACTGCTTCGTAAGGCACCTTGAAGTTGAAAAAAATTACGAATAAAATTTTGCCTGTCCTATTGGCATTATCTAAAGAGACCTGTAGGTGGCATATTTATTGGGCTCCCCCCCCCCAGTGTATTTTGCTGTTCTTTCCTTGATTTTGGCAGCAGCGTTAATGAAGAACACCTTCTTTTGCAGATAAGGTTTCAGCCAAATGATCACAAAACAATCAAAGAAACTGCAGATGAGTTGAAAATTTTTGAAGGCATTAAACACCCTAACCTAGTTCGGTACTTTGGTGTAGAGCTACACAGGGTAAGTCAGTATTGGTCATTGGGACCTATAAATAACAAAGCTGCAAACTGACTGGAATGTACAGAACCTTTGGACCTTGTTTTGTATCATCAGTTCTGTTACTGTAACTTTACATAAACCAGTCCAGTAAGTTCCATAGATGGCATCATATTTGGTGTATGCATAATTTATAGTAACAAGTGACATATGATTTGTATAAGAATTCTGCTTGCCATTTTAATGTTACAGCAGGCTTTATAAAGTGGGAGTTTGTTGTTATAAACAAGTTGACTTATTTTACGTGTTATATGTAGTGACCCTATTTTTGGCCCATTGCAACAGATGGTTGCTGTGTTTATCCCTTGTTGGTAGAAAATACAGTACATATAACAATTGCATGCAAATATGCAATTAAACATTACTTTTAAGTTTCCTGAAACAGATCCAATGTCCTGCATACAGAAGATGCAATGAGTCCTAGTAATATTTTTTTGCTCATCACCTAAAGGAGGAAATGTACATATTCATGGAATATTGTGATGAGGGAACTCTGGAAGAGGTGTCAAGGCTGGGTCTTCAGGAACACGTTATTAGGCTCTACACAAAGCAGATCACAACAGCCATCAATGTCCTGCATGAACATGGTATAGTGCATCGAGATATTAAAGGTAAGCTATTTTATTTTTCATTTTCTTTTCTAACATTGTCCAGGAGGCTATGGGCTGACTTATAAGCACATGAATACATACACATATAAAGCTGTCTTATACTTAGACCAATTGTTCTGCCAAGTTCAGTATTGTCTACTCTGGTGATGACTCTCCAAGGTCTCAGGTAGAGTTCCTTCATATCTCCCACTACTTGCCAGGGATTGAACCAGGGACTTTCTGCATCCAAAGCAGATGCTGTACTGTGGAACTATGGCCCCCAGCTCAAACAAGATATGAAAACCAACAAGAAAAGAAACATTTACTATAATAAAACATGAGACTAAGGTGAGACAAACCCCAGACAGGTTAAGTTATCCCAGCTTTGTGCCCCCTTTCTGCTCGAGATAGGAGATTTTAGAACTTCTGGAAGATGTTCCAAAAGATACTGTTATCTTCTGGAAGAGAGCCAGTGTGATGTAGTGGTTAGAGTGCCAGACTAGGTTCTGGGAAACCCAGGTTCAAATCCCCACTCTGCCTTGAAAGCTGACCTTGGGCCAGTCACACCCTCATGACATAATCTACCTCATAAGGTTGTTGTGAGGATAAAATGGAGAAGTGGAGAGTGTTGTAAGCCACTTTGGGACCCCAATGGGGAGAAAAGTGGAGTATAAAAGTAAATAAATATTCCAGAATTCTTTTCTGGAGCAGAATATACATGTGGGAGTTTTGGCTGTTGTGAAGCTTGCACAAAGAATTCACTTGGGAAGTAAGTCAAGAGTGCTCGAAGGGGTAACCTAGGATGGTTAGATGTTAAGAGATCATGGTAGAACATGATGTCATGCCCAGGTTGTTGAAAACCTCCTCTCTGTGTTCTGGAAGGGAAGTGGGGGCTGAGGACGGTAGATGCAGGGTTACTTTGCCTCGTGGCAACTATCAACTTATTAATTGAGAGTGATCAATCTGTAGTAAACTATCACCATTGACTTTAAATTCTTACCTAGCTGTCAACTAAGAATTGATGTTACTTCATTTTTTTGTTTGTTACAATTTCAGGCGCTAACATCTTCCTTACTTCATCTGGGTTGATTAAGCTGGGAGACTTTGGCTGCTCAGTAAAACTAAAGAATAACACACAGACCATGCCTGGTGAAGTGAATAGTACTTTGGGGACTGCAGGTAAGAGAGCAGCTTTGAAAGACCCTTATGAGTAACATGAACTGTTGGCCTCTTCTGATGAGAAGAGGGCTGCATCAGGTATGGAGCAAAGAACCAAAAAAGTGGTGCAGTCAAAAAAGTAGTTTCATTCAGAAATATTGCCCCTGCATATTTCACTGACACTTTTTTTGGGGGGGGGGGGAGTGTCTATATAATAATATCAGGTGATTTCCACAGTGGAAATGTCTGAATAAAACAACTTTCTTCCACAGCACCACTGTGTTTATTCTTTGCTCGATGAAATATTTTAACAAAAATGTGCCTACCTCTGAGATACCTTTAATTGAACTCCAGGCAGTCTTAGTTCAGCTCCTCCAAAGCCCATGTTTATATATAGGTACATAGTGATGTATTGTGATAGGAAGTGTTCTGAAAACCATCTTTTTCCTATCCCTTTTTCCTGCCTTCTATTTAATTGCATCCTTGTTGCCTTTAGCCTCAATCACCCATCTCTTGTAAGCCCTTATCTTAGGGTTACCAACCTCCAAGTTGGGCCTGGAGTTCTCCTCAAATTACAACTGATCTCCAGACTACCCTGTAGGAAATGGCAGTTTTGGAGAGAAGACTCTATGGCATCCCATCTTGGCTGACCTCCTTTCCCTTCCCAGGTTCTGCCCTCTCAAAGCTTTCTCAAACTAAAGTGGGCAACCCTACCTCAGCTGGTAAATTCTTCCTAAAGATCTTCTGCCTTCCAACTGTATTCCAGCTGCTTCTGTGCTTCCTCTCCTCTCTTACTCTCTCAACTGCCACTTATATACCCTCTCAGGAAGCTTCCACCCAATTGACTGCTGACACTTGTTATAATTGGTTCTGGCATTCTGGACTTCAGGAACCCTCTTAAAGCATCCCTCCTAATTGAAAACCTATTCTGAAAACACTTCTTTAGTGATCTTAGAGTAATCTCTGCTTAGCAACTATCACATGCTTCACCAAATCAAAATACATTGTAATGGCTTTGAAGCACTCCTACTAAAAAACTTCCGTACATAAACAAAACACAGATAACCGTAACATATAATCTGAAATTAGTATAAACAACAGTTGTTTTTTTATTTGTATTTATTTATGTCATTTATAGTCCACCTTTCTCACTGAGACTCAAATCGGATTACACAGTGTGAGATTAGTACAGTCAATATCAAGATTCAGGAATCCGGAGGAATTAGCCTATAGAAGATTCTTGTTCACACAACACTTATTAACTTAGAGAATTCACTGCCACAAAGTCTAGTAATGATTGCCAGTTTAGGTAGCCTCAGTGCCCTTCATGTAAGCCTTTGTGGCGTCTGGTTGGCCTCCGTGGGAAACAGGATGCTGGACTACGTAAATGGATAGGGTTGTGATACATCAGAACTCTTCTTGTATAACTTGGTGCTTAATACCCTGAGCTGTGAATAGAGATTCTTGGTTCAAATCTCTCCTGTGCCATGGGTGGCTTTAGGTAAGCCAATCTTAGTCCATACTCCAAATATGGGGTATAAGAGTGGTACTCATGAGGGGGGGTCACATTTCCTCTCAACTCCCCTTTCCCTTAGCAAAGGTCTCTGCTCTTTCTCACCATCACTTCCTCTTCCTTCCCACAGTTAGAACCCCAGTGGGATTTTGGTTATTTTGTACATAGCTTTTAAGTTTCAAAGAACGTTTAATTGCCGTTAATTTTTTTTTCAAACATTAGATTTTTTTCTGAATTTTTTGAAAGCCTGGGGGTTCCCAGAATTTTCAGTCTTGCCGAGCTGGCCCAATTACATGGATGTGGCTATTAGAAATGGTGATTTCTGAGGAACCTCTAGGTAACGATTACGTAGGAAAGGGATGCCAGAACTACTTTGCAACATTTAAAGTATACAGAATTTTTAGGTGCCTTTTTATTTGAATGTTGCAGTGAGCAGTACAAATAGAGGGAAATCCTGGTCTGTTCAGTAAAAATAAAGACATTTTGTGGCACCTTAAAGATTAACAAGCTTTTAACCTTTCATAAGCTTTTAGTGGATGCCATCTTAAAAAAGACATTGGTGGTCATCAAATAATTTTGCCCCAACAGCTGCTCTATTCTGATTTGGTATATGTTATAAATTACTATTCCAGCTCTTACACACACTCATTTCACCTTGACGTTTCTATATGCTGGGGTGCTCAAATAGGATAATTTTTCAGAGATCGATTTCTGTCTCTGTAGCAACTAGCAATAACTTCATATGAAGGTATTTCCATTGCACTGGAACAAGTATGGGAACCCAAACCTTTTAGTAAGGGGGATCTCTGTAGTAAAATCAATTTTGTGAGAATGCTTATAGAATAAGCATTTCAGATGGAGGAGGTGAGAGTAGGTCCACTTACATGCAACTTGTCCTTGCTTATAAGTAACAGTAACAGGTAACGGAAGGGGTAACTGGCTTTGAAGATTAATCCATTTGTTCAGAAGCTTCCCGTTCCTTTTCTTCCATAAACTGATGTCATCATGTGTGTTGTTTCAAAGCATACATGGCTCCTGAAGTCATTACTAGAGCTAAAGGAGAAGGCCATGGTCGTGCAGCAGATATCTGGAGCCTGGGCTGTGTTGTGATTGAAATGGTCACTGGTAAGGTAAGCATATTGTGTGAGCCCAAGCCACCCTGTGGGGATTGGTACGGTTGTGTGGCAGTCCCAGACATCCTATTGCTGTATTGAAGAGGGATTGTATTTAGAATTTTGGATTATTTGAAAATATCCTGGATGGATGTACTATTAAAATAGAAGGGGGGGGATGGGGGAGGTCATACAACCTGGGGATGAATTGCATGCATGTGAAACATGTGAACGAAAGATAGTGTAAATGTTTGTTTTGCACACACACACACACACACCATCTTACACCAAGTCAGACCATTTGTCCTAGTCAGGAGTGTTTGCTTCTGACTAGTAGCAGCGCTTCATGGTCTTTCCCAACATGTAATATTGGGGAGCCTTTAACTACAGATGCCAGTGATTGAGCCTGTCGCCTTTTGCATTCAAAGCATGTGCTCTCCCATTAAGGCACATCTGTTGTCTCTGTGAAGATTTAATCCTTGGGAAGAAAATTATACTCTATGAAACTGCTTTCGTTTTCTTGATCAAGCAGGGCAGATTACAAGTTTGTTTCCCCTCATTTCTGAATATGATCATAGCTTTTCTGTTACGTAGTGCTTGGTGTTGGACTAGGATCTGGGGGAGACAGGTTCAAATTCCCACTCTGCCATGGGAGCTTTCTGGGTGACCTTGGGCCAGTCACACAGTCTTGGCGAATAATGCTGTAAGCTACTTTAGGTTGCCATTGGGGAGAAAGGGGGTCTGAATATCTAAATGCTCTGGGCATTGTGGAAAGATGGGATATAAATATTTTAAATAAGGAAACAGACCATGTTTTTGAACAGTAGAAAGTTCTAAAGATTTAGAGGTACTTGGTTATTGAATCAGAGTTGAAGGCTTCAGTTCACTTTTAACACACAAATTCATCATTCTGATTTTAGAGAAATATTTTGGGTACAGAATGTTCTGTTTACTGCCATTATCCAAAGCCCAAGAATTATTAAAAGTTCTCTCCTTTCTTGTTCTAACCTGATAACTACTATATAGTTGCAAAACATTTTCTATGCCCCTTACACAATTATGAGATTTTAAACTGTCACAAACTTGATTCTCGAAAGCTTATGCTACAATAAAGTTGGTTAGTCTTAAAGGTGCTACTGGACTCTTTTTGATTTTGCTACTACAGACTAACACGGCTAACTGCTCTGGATCTATTACATTTTCTGGTATACAAATTGGTAATTTTAATTGAAGAAAGGGACTTTTAGATAATTAAAACTGGTTCTGTCATTTTAGAATGCCATTTTTTATTTTTTATTTTTTACTATATTTCTGATAATTTAATCATTTATTTTCCATTTTGTGCAATCGTCATCTACACTGCTTCTGCATGTGAATTTTTTCAAAAGAGTAATCTGTGTTGATCCAATTTTGGGCCATGTTGTACTTGTGCCCATCAGAGAGATATCCTCCATTTATCAAGTTTCTGGTCAGTATTAATCACCGTCAAACACATGTTAAGAAATACAAGTGCAAACGTATCTTTTTAATATTACTCCATTGCAGAGGCCCTGGCATGAATATGAACACAACTTCCAGATCATGTATCGGGTAGGAATGGGTCATAAACCTCCTATACCAGAAAGGATAAGCCCGGAAGGAAAAGACTTCCTTTCTCACTGCTTGGAGAGTGATCCAAAGATGAGATGGACAGCAAGCCAGCTCCTCGATCATTCATTTGTCAAGGTTGGTTAAATTGCTTGGTTCTGATTATTAGTAGATACGGTCAGCCTGCCAATCCACAGACTTCGGGGCTGGATTACTTGCAAGACAACTCAAACTACAACTAGAACAAATCACTGCATCTAGGTTTTCTACTGTCTCTCTCTTTGAGGCTTTGCTTTGGTTTCCAGTTTGATGCTGGAATTAATCAAGGTGCTTTTTTTGACCTATCAAGTCTTTCACAGCATTGGATCCACATATCTTGAGGGACCATCTCTCAGTGTAAATGTCTGCCCATCAGTTACTCTTTTCACTGCATCAGATTATTGTCATCCCTTCATACAGGGAGGTGAGGTCAGTGGCAACCTGCTAAAAGGCTTTTTTCTGTAGTGGCCCCCATGTTGTGGAATGGGCTGCAAATTATACACTCCCTGTGCACAGTCCTAGGCTATGATCAGGAAGAACTGTAAACCATTTTACAAAAAATAAAAATCAGAGAACTTTTCAAACCGATCGGTTCGTCTGTGGTCCAGAGAATTTATTTGGTTTCACTGTATGTGCTTGGGTTTTGTTTTATTGTGTACTGCTTTGATCCATTTTGAGGGGGTGGAGGCAGTTTTATAAATGCTTTTACTAAATAAATTAGTGTGGAACCTGGATGTAAAAGAATCAGTTCAAGAGGGCTTGTGGTTTACAGCCATCATACTGTTTTGACATGCAGTGTTTCAAAGATAGCAAAAAGCCATTTCTGCAAAGGCACAGAAGTTTTAGAACCAATCTTTATGAGAACATTATTAGCATTTGGTTGCTAATTAAATGTGTGTGGTGGGGGAGGGGTTGAGAGATTACCCACATTAGTACTTCATCTAAGAGGTGTAATATCTGTCTCATTCGACAACTGGGGGAGTAGTAAAATGCTGATCCAAAAAGTGTTTTTGCACAGCATATGAATGGACGGTAGCTTGGAATTTCTTGGCTTTGTCTCTGGTGTGTCAAGCTGCCACAGTCTTAACCATTCAGTTCTACCCTCCTTAGATTGCCAATAGGATGGTTTTGGGAAACAATGCTTGTTCTAATTCTTTAAAGAAGTATCTCAGCCTTCTGGAATTGTTAGGAATTTGTGTCCTGTGTAAGTGACCCCAGATGCTAAAGTTGATGTGGGTTTCTGGTTAAAAGAACCAAGGAGGAATTTTCCCAGTTCTTCTCCATTAAAATAGTTGAGCTTCCTTCATAATTTGTTTCCTAAGCTCACCCTGTGAGTGCTCCAGGCTTTCCTTCTGTGAATATTGTACAGTTCAGTGGAGTGAGAAAAGCAGGAGGAGGCAAGGAAGTGTTGTGTGCAACAAGTTCCAAAAGACTGTTCTTGTGCTCATGTGCACACTCCGAAGTGTGCACATGAGCACAGTGCACAGTGCCAAAGCTAAGCATTTTGGCCTGTCTGTTCTGAGTGTGTATGTGTCAGTTCACAGTGCTCCTCTATCCACCACCCAGGTGCTAAAATGAATCTGGTTTATTTGAGATGGTTGTGCATGTATAAAGTTGCTACTACTGTGATTTTATCCTTAAGTTTAAGAAAGCATTCTTTATGTAGACTGTATTGTCGAAGGCTTTCACGGCCGGAGAACGATGGTTGTTGTGGGTTTTCCGGGCTGTATTGCCGTGGTCTTGGCATTGTAGTTCCTGACGTTTCGCCAGCAGCTGTGGCTGGCATCTTCAGAGGTGTAGCACCAAAAGACAGAGATCTCTCAGTGTCACAGTGTGGAAAAGATGTTGGCAGGTCATTTGTATCTACTCAGGAGGGGTGGGGTTCAGTCCCACTCCGACCCATTGTGAGTGCCATTGGTTCACCGACATATGAATTAGCTAGACATCTGGCCGATCTCCTGCAGGACCACATCGGGAAAACCTCGTCTTACATCAAAGATTCAGCAGATTTCATCAACAAAATCAGTTCTCTGAAACTCAATCCACAAGACATACTTGTCAGTTTTGATGTTGTATCCCTGTTTACCAAGGTTCCAGTAAAAGACACTACTGCACTTATTAATCAGATTTTCCCAGAGGATGTAACAGCCTTATTCCATCATTGTCTGACAACCAGTTACTACCAATGGGATAACGAATTCTATGAACAGATGGATGGGGTGGCCATGGGGAGCCCTCTCAGCCCAGTCATAGCAAACTTCTACATGGAACATTTTGAAAAAACAGCTCTAGAATCAGCACCCCACAAACCTAGTGTATGGTTCCGGTTTGTGGATGATACATTTATCATTTGGAGCCATGGGGTGGAAGAATTGATGGGGTTTTTGAATCATCTTAACAACATCCACCGGAACATACAATTCACAATGGAGAAAGAAATCGAGGGAAAACTCCCATTTCTGGATACCTTGGTCATCCGCAAAGCAAACTTTCAGTTAGGTCACAAGGTCTACAGGAAACCAACTCATACTGATTGGTACTTACACAAAAACTCCAATCACCACCCCCGACAGAAAAGAGGCATAAGGAAAACATTAGTGGATCGCGCAAGACGGATATGTGAGCCGCATTTTCTCAATGAGGAAATTAATCATCTAAACCACGCACTTCAGGCAAATGGCTACTCCAGAAAGGAAATCCGAAGAGCAATCAAACCCAGGATGAATCAAACAACCAAGGAAAAACAGTCTCCTACAGGAAAAGTGTTTTTGCCATATATCAAAGGAATTACTGATCAGATGGGAAAGCTTATGAAAAAGCATAACCTTCAAGCAGTATTCAGACCCACCCGAAAAATACAACAGATGCTACGATCAGCAAAAGACAGTAGAGACCCCCTCACCTCTGCAGGAGTATACTGTATACCCTGCAGCTGTGGAAAAGTTTACATCAGGACCACAAAGCGTAGCATCCAGACAAGAATAAAAGAACATGAAAGACACTGCAGACTTGGCCAACCTGAAAAATCAGCAGTGGCTGAACATAGCCTAACTCAAGCAGGGCACAGTATCTTATTCCAGGACACCAAAATACTGGACAACACTTCCAACTACTTTGTCAGACTGTACAGGGAAGCCATTGAAATTCACAAGCATAAGCAAAACTTCAACAGGAAAGAAGAAACCTTAAGAATGAACAGAGCATGGTTTCCAGTTCTGAAAAACACCAGGCTAACAAAACACTCTATACCCGACAATAGCCCTGCAGAGAAGATTAGCACATCAAGCACCAATCCATATGCAAAAGAACCTCCTCAGGATACAGTGAAGCCTCCCGCCATTAGCATTCCACACCCTGGGAAACTCTTACAGGATGACTCAGCTCAACCCCACCCCTCCTGAGTAGATACAAATGACCTGCCAACATCTTTTCCACACTGTGACACTGAGAGATCTCTGTATTTTGGTGCTACACCTCTGAAGATGCCAGCCACAGCTGCTGGCGAAACGTCAGGAACTACAATGCCAAGACCACGGCAATACAGCCCGGAAAACCCACAACAACCATTTATGTAGACTGTTCACTCCAGGTAAAAATGCATATTTATAATGAAACCAGGAGTTTTTTCTGTTAATGAATTTATTGTAGCCTGAGAGATGTAACGGATAGCTTATCTCTGTGTGTGTGTGTGGGGGGGGGTCCTCATGGCTAACTCCAAGCCTGATAGTATGTTATAGAAAAGTGTCTTCTCCCATTACTGTGTGTGTTATGTGCCGTCAAGTTGCCTCCAACCTATGGCGACCCTATGAAGGAAAGACCTCCAAAATGCCCTATTATTAATAGACTTGCTCAGATCCTGCAAACTGGAGGACATGGCTTCTTTTATTGAGTCAAGCCATCTCATTTTAGGTCTTCCTCTTTTCCTACTGCCTTCCACTTTTCCAAGCATTATGGATGCTTGGATGGCACTCACATTACTACTGAATTAAATTTATCATTGCATTTAATTTGTAAATTATGACACTTGTAAGCCTTGTGTGTTACAAGCAGGTTAGAATTTACAACTTCTCATGATGCATGAGGACTGAAATGTTTCCTTTAAAAATGATATTTTTTTTTGCATGGGAGGAACAGATGGTCTACAATAGAAGGCCAGTATCAGTGAATGAGAACCACTAAGTTGCACCGCTCTTCAGAACTTTTATTGAACCTCTGCACAATAATAACATTTTGTTTAAATCATCACAGGTGTGCACAGATGAAGAATGAAGTTATTATACACATGTGGCCTCCTGTACTTTGGTGAAGTATCTCTTAATCACTACTGTATGTAATATTTACATAAAGACTGTGCTGAGAAACGGTATGAAGCTCAAACCTTACCGTGACTTAAGACTGCACAAGTGACCAGTGTCACTTCTACTGCTGCTCTCAAACATTTTCCTTGGCACGTGTTGCTCCTGTGATGGCGCCTGCAAGTTTAAAGAAGCTGCATGTTTCAGTGAAAGTGCCATTACTACTGTATAATGGACCATGACCCTATTTTTGTTCCTCATTCTCAGTTTCTCATATGATTGAGAACTGTAATGTTAATATGTAGTATTTTTGAACTTTCTAGGTTCGAAAAAAACACAAAGGTTAGTGTTATATCAGGCATTCTGGACCTTATTTTTAATCTCCTGTTTGTTGAGTGCACTGACTGTGAACTTCTACCTTATTTTGTTGTTGTTGTTTTTTATTGGCCAGCTTCTGATTTGTTATGCAAAGGCTGATTGATGAAATTTAAAAGCTTTTTCTCAATAAATGGTTTATTTTAGGAAGTTTTTGTGTCTTATTTCATTGCCAGTGTTGAACATTATCAAAAGGTTCGAAGTATTGCAGTTCTACACCTATTTTAAAGACAAGTCTAGGTTGGATCACTTGTTTAGAGCTACTGTAAAATATAAATGGAACCTCCACCCTCTTATGTTTCTTGGGAAATTACCATGGTTTCCGCACGGTCAATTTCTGGTGAATCTGATTCCATTTTGCTTCACTCTATCTCTAGCTTTACACACGAGAGGGTGACTCTGATTCTGTTCTGCTTCTCTTGATCTCCAGCTTCCCACATGAGGAAAGGAGGCATGAGATACAGAACTGACCTTTCCCCTGGCTTTCCTCAGACTTTTCCAATGCACACATACAGCGACCCTTTTTTTGAAGCCGCTGTTGAATTTCCACTGCTGCGTCCTGTGTGTGTGTGGAAGTCTTAAGTCCCTAACTGTGTCTGATTGGTTGGACACCTGGTTGAAACCACTCCCTCCCCAGCTTCCATTTAATTTTTTCCCCCTGTAAACCAGGGACGGTTTGTAATGCCGCACTGAGAAAGGGCTGCTGCAAATGCTCCCTTTTTATTTTTTCCTTTAGCGAGGGACGGTTACTCTGTTTATATCATATAATTTATCATTATGTCACATGATTTAATAGAAATTACACCGTCATTTCATTTTTAACTTGTCTTTATTTTTGTATAAACAAATGCAAGACTACTTTTTGTTAAGGCAATTTTAAAACATACAGTTCCTCATGGAGGGTGAACACTGATATTTAAAACAGGACAATATGGAATTGCTCACTACAGCAAATTAGTGTTTAAAATTTATTTTGACAAGTATCCTTTTATTATCAAATTATCTTACCTGCCCACTTGTGGAGTGGGTATCTCCTATGTTCTTAAAGGTACAATTTCAAATTCAGAGTTTTCACAATGGAAAAATAATTGTCACTGAAAGGCTGTAAACCTGCACCATTCATGCTTCCAACTCACTGCAATTAGAATATGGGGAAGTGCAAG
This sequence comes from Eublepharis macularius, assembly GCF_028583425.1. Classification (NCBI taxonomy): domain Eukaryota; kingdom Metazoa; phylum Chordata; class Lepidosauria; order Squamata; family Eublepharidae; genus Eublepharis; species Eublepharis macularius. The sequence goes on from NC_072790.1 coordinate 136,332,419, forward strand.
GAATGTATCAGACATAAAAATGGTTTGATACATTTATTGTGTAGTTTCCTTCTCTAAAGAAATGGTAGTGTTTTAATAGCATAAGCATAATCACTTAATTCTCTGCCATTCACTGCCAACCTTTTACCCTCCGATGATAGTACCTCATAGCTCATGAAACATTTTTCCAGGGATTTGTCCAGTCCTTTTAGACTTTCCATTCTGTGTTCTTGGACATGATCCAAAGTAAACATTTACTTATTAGCAGCTCACCAACACATCTCCAATCTGTTTTTTAAAACTTCCTGAGAAATATTTAGACTATTGGCACAAGAGCCGCTGATAGACAAATTGTCTCAAGCACTTGATACTTTTTTTTAAACAAAGAATTTCCATAGCAGCAGCAGCAGCAGCAGCAGCAGCTGCTGTGCCGATTTCCTCTGACATGGTGATGCCTTATGAGCATAGTCGTATAGAGGTGAGTCAGAGGGTATCCTGGAGTTTTAGGTCGAATGCTTCCTATGTTCAAGATATATAATCACAATCTTGGTATCATTTGAGAATAGTCTTATTTTAACGCTGCAGTTCAAAACATTTAGTGTTTTACCGTGGCTTGTATACCTTACCTGTATTTATCAAGTGGCCCAGAATTGTACTTGAACCCTGATTTGATATACTTTTAACTGATGTTTTCATTTATGCCGGCAGCTCAAGGAATTGATACTTTCCTACTTTCCAAAATGGTAGGACAATGGTTTAAGCTCTTGCTTGATACCTGCTCATCCTTCCCTTGGCATTGTTTTTCTATTGTACTTTTATTTGCATTGTATCATTCCCCTCCACTAAGATAGGATCCTTACAATGCCATCATGAGAAAAGTTACTCTAAGTTAGTGACTTTAATAGACTTAGAAATAAGTAACTGTTTAGGATTCCACTAAGCGTGGAACTCTGCTTATGATAGTACTGTAAGGATTCTAAGCAATCCTAAACTAGTCTAGTCAGAATCCTACTTGGCTCTTCATTACAACTTACTCCCAGTAACGTGTTCCTAGGACGGTCCTGCTACTAACCCAGTGAAGGAATGTACTTGGAGGAAGCTGACATCTAAGCCACTTTTCTCTTTATATAAAGTCTTTCTTGTATTCAATCCATCCTTTCTTTTAATAATAATAAAATTCCATTTATATATCACCCTTCAGGACAATTTAAGGCCCTCTCAGAGCGGTTTACAAAGTATGTCATTATTATCCCCACAACAAAACACCCTGTGAGGTGGGTGGGGCTGAGAGAGCTCCAGAGAGCCATGACTAGCCCAAGGTCACCCAGCTGGCTTCAAGTGGAGGAGTGGGGAATCAAACCCGGCTCTTCAGTTTAGAGTTGTGCTGCTCTTAACCACCACACCAAACTAGCTCCCTGTTTCTGTTTCTGGCTCCCTGTTTTACCTGTTTCTATAGTAGTAGGCTTCTTCCTTCCCTTTTTCTGCAACTTGTAAACCTTTGAACTTTTTCACTTTGTACAATCTGTAGTAAACAGGTATGGATAAATCCAGAGAATAGTTAATGTACACTTTAATAGCCATTGGGGAGATGCTGGCTGCTGGGTTGTAAAGTACTGGAAGAACCACAGTTCTTGGCACCTATATGCTAGATATCTACTAACAATTCAGCCATTTGTACTTCTTTAGCACGGCTAGGCATACAGAAATTTCTCTTTATTAATAGCATTTCAAATCTGAACAGCAGCTGCCTGCCTAAATATTCTATATAAGTAGGAAAAATATTAGTAACTATTATAACTTTGGCTTCAGTATTTGCAGTAGTACAGAACCTAACCAACTTGATTCTGAATCTTTTAATACAATGTGCCTTTTGCTAGATGAGTCATCTGTTAACCTTACTAATATACAACCACTTTGTAATGAAGACTTAAACACAGACATCATATTGTTCTCTCAACTCTGTTTCAGCTATCTTCCCTTCTCCAGTTTGATATGTAAAACTGCAATAAGAAATCACTGCTTTCTGCTACTATGGACACTTCTGTCTAAAAACTTTATTTCACTATGACTTCTCCCATTTTATTTTTGCCAGCCAACAGAGGCTTGCGTACTGAAAATTGTATTTTCAAGTGTTTATGGGGAAAATTCAACTCTTTGTTATACACAACAACCTGAGGAAACATTGAAAGACTACATGATTGGGAAGGGGAGTTATCTAATCAAAGCTAAGCATTTTCAAATGCAACTGATTTCAGACAATGATGTTTAACTCCTGTTGCAACCAGTGGCACTTGAAAGTGATTAGCTTTTTCAAGACCTTCCCTCTTAAGTTACAGTCAACAGCACTGAGTAACCCTACAAGGAAAACAGCTATTGAAAACATTCCTGTTCTAAACCACACACCCACAAGTAATGTTTGTATCCTGCGGAAAGTAGAGCAGGCACAGCTTCCTCCCTTACTGGGCAGCCTCACTATAACACTTGCAATTTATGTCACTTGTTTTTTCAATAGTGGTCTACTGCTGGTTTGGTACAGAATATGATTACATTACTGCCATGACATTTGACTGCACAGTTACTATGGCAATGGACAAACTACACTGAAGCTTTCACAGTTGTATCACCCCCACCCCCACCCCCAAATCCTGTCTGGTAGATGGGGACAGATCCTCTAATCCTTTCATGCTACTCAAGAGATGTAAACTCGGTGCGCTTTATGACAGGGTGCTACATTCCAGCTTCCCTCATGTGTTTTGCAATGACATTTAGGGTGAACTGACACTTCTGTGTAACCAACTTTGTTTCAGATCCAGTTAAGAGAGACATTTGTCACTTCAAAACATGAAAGGTATAACCTCTTGTAAATACAAAAAACTAAAATGGATATTTTATAAGAAAGTATATTTATTCAATCCATTAGAAGGGTTTTTCTCTCAGGGGGCAGGGTGAGAGAAAACTGAACAAATTCCTTAAAAGTGTTCTTTGTTTGTTAGGCTGTCCCTTTGCATATTTTTCCCAATCATTAAAGACACTTCCTGTGAAAAGCTAGACGGGGGAGTGGGCTCTTGTATGGGGGAAAATTATAGAATCAGTTGCAGAATATTAACCAGCAGGATGAAGGGGAGGAGAGAATGGAGTCTAAATTCTGCTAACATCTGGCTGGTCCTCCATTGGGCTTCTTCCTCATGTTTGAAGAAAAATAATCTGCACAACAGTTGGAACAGGTGTGTGTGGTCCCTTTGGGTGTGAAGCAGTCTCTGGAGAGTTTCACTTTAGTTTCCCTTTGTTACCATGGTTGCCATAAGTTGAACCTTTGTTAATTTCTGTAACTCCTATCATCCATCGAACACCAACAGAAGCTGGAAAAAAAGAAAAACTGCATTAGGGTATATTTGTTAGGCAGAGAATGCATTAGAAGCCTGTGACCAATAGCAAATCTATCTTTAAACAGCACTGAGAAGAGCATTTGCAAACAACATTGCCTTGTGTTAAAGCCACCAAAGAATGTTATTGGACATTATATAAAATAAAACACGCATCACTGGCCATTGGGGAAATGTTACAAATAAATGTTTTGTCAGAAGTCATACAACCCATCAGCAAAGAGCTTATACCTAAGACAGAAGACAACTGTCCTATACTGGTGCCTAAAAGATCTGGCTGCCTAGTCATTTACAGGCATTTCACAACCTATCATGGACAGGTATCTCTGCTGCCTTGGCAGGAAGTTAGACAACTTTGGTTACTCCCCAAAACATTAATCAAGCTCAAACTACTGTTTCAACCTCACCCGGCAAGAATCACAACTTTAAGGAACCAGAGAACTTTAAGAAGTTTTTTAAATTATGTGTCTGATAGCAGTGCGCATTAATGATAAAACCCCAATAAACAAAGAAGAGGAAACCATGCTCTGTTCATTCTTAAGGTTTCTTCTTTCCTGTTGAAGTTTTGCTTATGCTTTCCAAGGAAGAGGAAGTTGCTTTCCAACTTGCTGCTGTCAAGTTCTATGAATACTAGACTGAACTTACAGGATGCATCAACACTATTTCCATTACTACATTTGTAAGTGCAGAGGAACTAGCCATCAGAAGTATCAAATACTGAGAGCCATGACAAAAAAGTAGCCCCAGAAACAGAAAATACCAGGAAAAATCTTACGTTGCAGGTTCCAAGTATGTGCTATAAAGAATCTAGCCCTTATCTCAAACTCTTTAAAGGCCCATATCACACACTCACTGCAATGTATTTTTCCTTCCTGTAATGACTTTAACACATGGCATCCTCACAAAATCAACAGGCACCACCCTTTCTGCACTACACAGAAAATTTCAGAAAGCCTAAAGGAACTGAATTCTGTCAAGATAAGGTTCAAAAAGACATGTGTAAACTCTAGTTGACACAATTCAAACCATATTTGCAAAATGCTGTTTGAATGAACAGAGGCAATTAATGCAAGAGACTTGCCACAATGGTAGTACAATAATTTTTTTAAAAAAGCTTACTTCAAGAATGGCCTCTCTCTTCCACATCCCAGGCACCTTGAAGTCTGTTTTTACCTAACACTACATGATTTAATTAAGGCTGCTTCCACGTGTTCCAATTTTTTCAAGTTTTCCCTGTCCCAAAGCCACGTCTTCCCAATCTACTTCAACAACTCACCTTTCACATGCATCATCCTCATGCATGTTTTGTGGGTGTTTGTCATGGAAGAAAGATCCCAAAACAGAAAACACGTTCTTTATCTGTGCCTCGTCATGAAAGACGGCGCATTTCCGCCCAACTTTCCTTTTTTTTTTTTTTTAATACATGCGGGATTGCACTATACCATTGTCTTGTCTTTCAGCTTCTGTAGAAAATGTGCGTGCATAGTATTCTGGTCTCTATTACTGATTTCCCGCTCAAAGTTTTAAATACAAAAGTGTTTAATAAATATGCAAACAGTAGAGTAGCGTGATCGCGCAATTCCATATTTAAAATAAAATCAGAAACGGCATTCTGTTCTCAGTGTTGTTCCTAGACTGATAGTCCAATTGCTGAGTGATTCAATGCAGAAAAAGACAAAGTCCCCGTAATACAGATTAACACAAAAATAACAATTGACAAATAGAATATACAGCAATAAACGCTGACTTATTTAAATTGACCCTGAGTTCGGGCAATGAGTGATTCAATGCAGCAAACACTGCAATATGATTTCCTTTGTATATGTAGATATCGTACTAGCACAAGGACCATTAAAAAAGTTTAAAGGGGGGGATTATACGATTGTGCATGTGAGCCAGATGCATGTGAGATGTTTAGAGGAGAGGTTGGAAATTTGTGAGAGGGCTTTTCTGAAGCACAAAAAAGCCTCCACATGCATTGAAATGTTAGGATAATTGTGCAGAAAACCTGCATCAAAAATAAACAGACCAAAACAGGTCTCACAAAAAAATGCTTAAAAACCGGGATCATGATGACCTGCTTGTGCATGAAAAATGATGACGTGTAATGAGTGAAATAACCTGCTAGAGTTCCATTGGCAGGCCGTCCCATTAAGGGCATGTGGAAGTGGCCCAGGTGTGAACCACCTGTTCTCTCTTTTGAGAAAACTTCAAACTAAAAAGACTTAGAGTTGTTTGGGGATATGATGGCAAAGTCCACCCTTTAACATTTAACATGCAGCTTGGTGAATAGCTGTTGGGAACTCAAAAGCTTGTCCTTGCTGTTTTGTGAACTTTGAACTGGTTCTACTGAACGTACTATTGCACTACTGGAATTTTTTTGCTCTTGTCAGTTCTATAGGTCAGAACTGTTCCTATAACTTCATAAAAAACAATCTCCAGAAGCAACAAATAAATGAACCATGTTAAGTCTACAATAAATCCTTATTTGGGATCTAAAATTTCCTATTGGTTTTTTTCAGTGCCCCCCCTTCAAATACTCCATCAACGCCTCCACACGCATTTCTTGTCTAGTAGGTGGGTGTTTTAAAAACAGTGACCCAAGGAGCTCAATTGTTGCTTTTAATGGCTTCTGTGCCAGCACTAGTGATATTAATGGAGCTGCAGGCTATGAAGAATCTACCCTAGCTGCCTACACCCATCTCCTCACCCTCAAGGATCTTGCTACTCCTGGTCTATGGGATCTGAGATAGTTGCCACATGCCATAATTTTACTATGGAATTAACAGCTGCTCAGATGCCATCTCTACTATATCATTTAATTTATTTACTACTTTAAATAAGTCTTCCTCTAAAAAGAGACAAAAATAATAAAATGACTCAGAAAATTCAAGTTACTTTGAAAAAACTGTAATCTCAACAGCAACTTAAAGAACCAAAAAAGAGAAGTTCAGAGTCAGACTTCATAGCATCCAGTCTGGCAACCCATTGTGATCATTTTCCTTGGAGACTTTTGGCAGTTGGGCTCAAACAATTTCACTTACTAGCTTTAAGCCTTCTCCAAGATCCTTAACCATTAGTCACCTAGCAGAATCCTAGAAGGAAGGAGGGGAGAGAGAAAGAAAAAGCACAGACACATCCACACATGCACAATTCATCCAAGAGACATGCTCATGCTCTTATGAAAATAAATCCTATTAAGGGTGATCTAGTGGCTAAAGTTGTTGAAAAGAGTTGCATTGACTTTAGATGACTACTTTACAGAAGCTGAATTTAAAAGCTTTTAAAATAGGAGCCAATAAAGTGTAGTTAGCAAATTGTGGTCTCAGAGAAGTCTATCTTGGCCATTAGGTTAGCAATTCCAGATCGTTCCTCCTGCTCTTGCTTTGGCATTTTAAGTAATAGATTTTAAGTGGATCTCTACTACATTTTAAGTAGTAGAGATGAAAGGAAGAGAGGAAAATAGTATGCATGGGAGGTGAGATTTAAGTACCTTAAGGAAGAGTGATTTTTGAGATTAGTTTATAAGAAAGGAGGAAACGAGGAAGGTAACAGAAGGGAGCCTTCATTCTGTCTTTTCTACCCCCCCCCCCCAGTCCCACATGTGCACATATCCTCAGCGCGGGAGGTAGGCATGAGACTGAGGCAAAGATCACAAATCCAACTAAAGACAGCCATGCCCTGTCAACGTGTCAACAACCAGGACATTTAGGCTAGTTACAATTTTTTCAGCAGGATTTATTCATGACTAAATTCAACTGGATTGGATCCAAGGGGAACTGTAGAGACGTAGTGCAGTTTTCACATCAACAATTGAACAGACCACTCAGAAAGGGGAGGGGCTTGTCCCACAACTTGACTTTGTTGCCTCCTTGAAATGACTCACCAGCAAAGCAAGCTGCATACCTCTGACCTCAAGGCAAATGATGCAATTTCACAGTGTCTAATCCGATATCACTGGAGATTATACTATTGCCTAGCTGCCCAGAATAACCTTTGCATTCTATCTGGTAGTATGCACAACAGAAGAAAACTCACCGTATCAACAGAAAAATGTTCCCAGGAACTCCATACATTTTATTTACAACCTGTTTCAATATTGTTCAAATTGAACTAAAGAAGGCAAGAAAACTTTGATTGTAGCAAATTATACTGATGATACACATTTATGAAAATTCACTTTATATCTAAACTTGAAAGAAAGAAGCAGAAACTCAGTATTAGTCGATACTTTGATTCACCTCCTTTCACTTCTTTCCCCTGGTTTCCCAGTAAAAAAAGAAGGCAGTTATCAGTATCTTGCCACAAAACACCTTAGTAGTCTTTAAATACAGCCAATTAGATTGGGAAGTTTAAGCTTCTGGACTCTCACTGGGTAGAAAGTGGGTGTTTTTTTTTTTACTGCAATCAGCAGTGCTTGCTGTTTTAGATACTTCGGTAATTTATCTTGCGAGGAAAGGCTGTTTTCCAATGCAGGCCACCAGATGGTTTCTTGCAGGTTCCTCAGAAATAGTCCACAATCAGAAGGATGGATCTAAAGGAGTTAGCCATGTTAGTCTGTAGTTGCAAAATAGTAGAGTCTAGTAGCACCTTTAAGACTAACCAACTTTATTGTAGTGTCTGACGAAGAGAGCTGTGGCTCTCGAAAGCTTATGCCACAATAAAGTGGGTTAGTCTTAAAGGTGCTACTGGTCTCTTTACTATTATCAGAAGGAGATTCTGACAACCTCTTTCAAGAACAGACTACAAGGAAAAATCACAGTAATGGGTAAGGCTGATGGTTTGTTACTATTCCTTATATTGTAACTTGCTCTCCACTGTACCACCTAGAGAAGTTTAGATGAAGTACATAAATCCCTATTGTAGCAGCAAAATTTATAGTCATTCTGGTTACACTGAGGGACAAACTAGTTTTTGAAGATTTGGATCTGGGTTCACTGGACCCAGCTTGGGTTCCCCTGCAGGGAATGGCTTTTTAAAAATAAAGGAGAGCCTGTTTGGGCTCAGTATGCCACCACAGAAGAAGGAGGGGCTCCTGCCTCTCCTCCTGTTTCTTGTGCTGAAATACCACTGCAGGGGGAGGAGTTAGTTCCCCATATTTGCTGCCCTATTTATGTAGAATACTCCAACATGGAAAAATAACTACCCCACCCCAGCACAGGAAAAGAGCGGAGAGACAGGAGCTCTTTTCCTCCCTGCCACAGCATTTCAAGCCCAAACAAGCTCTCCTTTTTTTTGAAAAACCATTCTCTCCAGCTGTTGTATGGCTGTGGGGAACCCTGACTGAACTCATTAAAAACAAACACATCTAGTTTGGCCTGAGAGTCACTTTGGGGTGGACCAATCAGCTTTAATGCTGGCACACTGTTTACTGCAGCTGCCAATCTTCTATCACACTTCCACATAAGTAAGGATACCAGTAGTAGGATTTTGCACCAAAAGATTTTGTTTCTCCAATCCAGGCCTACCATTCAACTTGCCCATGTATGAACATCAGAAATAATATACAACTAGCATGGTTACCAAATGGTGAGAACTTGAATCTTAAATAATCCGGAGGTAAAACTGAGTCACACAAACCAAAGTGACATTTATTTAGGAAATCAAGACCAATTTAGGTATATAATAAAATAAATAGGGTTGAATCCATTCCTAAGTATTGTGAATAGCATAGGGCTTCCCCCTTCCTGCTGGAGTCCTTTGTTTTGCAAGCTGCTTCTGAAGGGCAGGAGACCCTGGGAATGGTTTCAGATGCAGAACTTGGTTGGCCCAGAACTGGATAGGGGAATTGGTGGACATCACAGATCCACTATTCCTTGAGGAGAAGCACCTTCCCCTTCTGGAAGTTGTGCTGTTGGAATTAATCTACTGAAAACAGCATTAAAAATAACTGAAAATAAATTTGTGTGAAAATTTTAAATGGGGACATTCAGGCTTCATGTGATTGAGAGTTCCTAGAGTCTATTTTGCCCAGCCTGTAGCTTTCAAGAAGCAAGGCCACCTGAGATTCTCAGAGCTTTGCATTTAGATTGTGAACACTAGATTATGCAGATGACAAAATTTCCTTCAGCCAAAATAGACTTGCACCAATGAATGGGCCACTAACAGTAAAATCCTATGCAGAGTTAACCGCTTCTAACACACACACACACACACACACACACACACACACACACAAATTTCTCCATCAACCATTGACAAAAGAACAAAGGGTGGAAGAAGATTCATACAAGAACCTTCTTTTTTGCTCAAAGTAATTTCTCCAGAATGCACTATATTACAACAGTAGGGATCACTTTCCTTAATGGCCACAGTCCAGCAGACAACTGAAATTAAAGAGCTTTAAGCATGACTGACATTATACTGGATTGTGGCTCAGATATTTAGGATCAGGATTAGAAGTAGTGTTACCATTAATTTGGTGGCAAACCTGTTCTGCAGGCCAATATACCCTGTACAACAGTTATGATCAGAACACAGAACATGAGCCAATCAAGGATGTGATCAGCTTGCACTGAATTTGCAGCTGCCTCTTGGTCAGAAATTGACTCACAGAAGAAAGAAGGATGATTTCCCTGTACCCTTGCTTTGTTGTGCCTAGTAACAAGAAAAACTTTGGGGGGAAATCAGAAGCCAACTCACAGCTGATGAGGGATCAGCTGGGAATGGGCTTCTGATTCACACTCCGATCAGAAAAATTGCCACACAATAAAGTTGAAGATCACTTGTCTCTCCTCATTACAAAGGGAAGATGAGAAGCAAATCATTTCTCTCCCCTCCCTTCCAATCAGTTGGACTTTTGACCTCCCTTTTTTTTTGCTGCATTTCAGCAAGCCTGTGAGGCAGCAAAGTTTCCAAGGTGGGGGATTAAGGACTTGACTTCCAGCTGATTCCTGTGATCAATTAGGAGTAGTATTGTTAAGCACAATATTCCATTTACCTAGTTTCTTCCTGAAATCCAATAATCCATTTCTTTCTCACTTTTTAGAAATTTGGAGTCTGTTTTTAATCGATTCAGTTTTTATCAAAAGAGAAATTCAAAGAGAGGAAGGGCAGGAAGGAAGGTTCTATAAAATTTCATTTTGCAGATACTCAGAAGCAGGCAATGTCTTCCCAAACTTTCCTGCTCTCCTTCTAGAGAATCCTTGGGTGTGTGACGTTTTAAAAAAATACTCTCCAAAGGCTGAAGTTACAAAAGGATACATAGAGGTGTAACATGGAACTATGAAGAGAAATCAAAGAGAAACCCTTCTTTTGAGAAAGAAAAAGAGAATAAGAGGAATCAATGGCTATACCTAAAGAAACTAAATTTTGGAAACAGAAATCCACTCCACATAACAACATGAATTTGGTCTCAATTACTAAACCCTGCCCCCCCCTCCCCACACACACCAATTTCCCCAGAAGCTCAGAAGCTGTGAGTGGCTTCTGATGGCTGCAAGTAGCCTGGTCCTATGAAAAGATGCAAACAGACGTGAACCACTTTTCAGTTAATCAGCTGCCTGATCTCCAATGGGGAACAGGATGTGAGACTGACACTGTATCCATCATTAAGAGTAAATTGGAGCCCCTAATAAACTTACTGTGCCAACACTGTAAAATTTCAATTTTCTTATCTGCTTAGTCCTCTGATTTTTAAAACGTGACTCCCACTGTAGTCAAGCTTCCATACTTATTTTGCATTGGTGTCCCCAGGTCTGCAGTTTCAGATTGTATGGCTTATATGCTTAATATGATGATACACTACTGTAAGTTTTTATCGCTATGTGGTTTTCTGCATATTTTTTATCAGAAAAGACTCGGTAATTAAAATCCACATTTGCTTGAAAATTTTAAAAGCAGCTCTTTCAAGACTGTTTCAGCAAACCTGCATGCACTAAGCATGCAGTAATACATGCAGCACGAGTAACTATACAAACAGCATTCCTTCTTTTTGTAATTGCCTAATTGACCATTGCTTGTATCATTTAGCTCTAATCAATTGCAGAGATGATGGGTTTAGAAATTTCAAGCAGACTGTTAGAATATTCATTTTACAATGCACATGGGAATCTGACTAAATACGCTGAACAGCATTGTTTCCATTAACTACCACACCCACACCCCAAATCAATAGCTGCAGCTCCTACTGTAGCATTAGAGCATGTATTAATTATGGTCATGCAGAGCCTTAAATTTCTTATAATTTTTCATGCTAATTTTTAAAATATCAGCTAATTCTCTTGCCTGTAAAATGAGTGGGCTGGAAACATTCCACGACATCTCAGATACCCATATAACTCTAATAATAAAATATTGACAAGCATAATTCTGAGTTCTATCTTAAAAATCCAGCACTACTCTTCCTGGCCTTCAATATATAGCATTAACCAAAACACTGTTGCTAAATTAATGAAAAAAATAATTTCTGACATTACTTTGCATCAAAACCTAATAAATTTTGCCCCCATTTTCCATCATGTACCAAAAAATTAAAACCTCTAAGTATAAAAAATATGACCATAACATTCCTGCTCCTGTAATCCATCATATCACCAGAAGCACATCCTCAGTTTAGTACTTCCCTATGAAAGAGGAGCTGCCTTATACTGATTTACCTGGCTCAATGTGTTGTTGGCTGCTTTTTCTTTCAGCACTGATATCACTGCATCTGTGTTAAGTGAACAGGCCACAAGCACCATCCAAGACTGGACAGAACGCTGCCTGATTTCTTAAGCAGCAGGCAAAATGCAAAGTCGCATTTTATGTTTGCAGCAAAGTACATGGATGACCTACTTGTTATGTCCACAAGCAGCCTCATGTAGATAGTAGTACCATCAACTCTGCCTGGCAGCAAGTCTTGGTTCCTCTGCAGAAACTCAGACCATCTTATCTAACCCTTTCCCATCTCCATAATTCTAACTGCAGATAATAGAAGAAAGGCCTTCTGTCCAAAAGCTCATACACTGTTATTAGATCGTGGCTTCTGCAACTATAAACAGAACAGTGCATAATTTGGGCAAGCACTGACATTTGGCATAGAGTGTGTTTGTGGAAAAAAAGCTTTCTATCTGCTACAGCTACAAATAAAAGCTTGAAAACTCATGGGCAATAACTAGTGGGCCCTAATTTGTATCACAGCTGCAGCACTTTCTCCTCTGCACTGTTTACCTGATGCAGGTTACCCTCTTGAAAAGAGAGACATATGGATACCCAAAAGGGTACCAGTTTGTTTTGCAGCATGTGCATGTGTATTAGTGAGAGAGATCTGAATTAGCACCAACCTAAATGAACTCCCCCCTCCCAAGCAGTTTTCTGCCAGTTTGGTGTAGAGGTTAAGAGCACGGGACTCTAATCTGGAGAGCTGGGTTTGATTCCCCACTCTTCCACTTGAAGCCAGCTAGGTAACCTTGGGTCAATCACAGCTTCTAGGAGCTCTCTCAACCCCACCCACCTCACAGGGTGTTGTTGCTGTGGGGATAATAATACTTTGTAAACCGCTCTGAGTGGGTGTTAAGTTGTCCTAAAGGGCAGTATATAAATAAAATGTTATTATTATTTTTTAAAACCCAGCAGATTGGGCAGAAGCTTTCCTGTGTCAAGTATATCTTGTCCCTCAGAAGCCTAGGACAAAGGTGGTGGTGTGTGGGCAGGATTTCTAATGGCCAGAACATCAGTGTCATGTACTCTTCCAAGCAAAAGAGAATTACCCAAAACAAGCAAATGTACACAACTGTGCATTGTTTGCCTAATGTATGTAAGTTGTGGGACTCTGCTTTCCTTGTTGTGAAAGTATGGGTCTGCCTGGTATAGATTTTTATCACTTGGGCAGATGATTATAGGGAAGACATCCACAACATAGCCTTCAGAAATCTAGCCTACGTGAAAGCAGACACTTGTTCATTATTCTTTAATAGCCCTAATGATAAGCACTCGGTTGTACTATTGCTTCAAACAAAATGCTAACTATTCCTAATAGAAGCTGAGACCAGATATAGCATGGATACCAAACATTACTACAGGATATGACAGGTAAGATTAGAGACACCTTTAGAAAGAAAGGTGATGATTTGGGGGGAAAAAAACCTCTGAGCATTACAGGCAAGAGAAATGCACCCCAATTTCTCACAGGATGTTTTTGAATTATATGGATGTCTTACCTGAATGGAAATGCATGGGACGATCAAATCCTGAATCTGGTTTGATAAAGTGAAGCAAGTCTTGTGAGCTAGTGAACTGGCATGTTTCAGAACCAGGAAACCCTATTGACTATACGCACTGCAGATGCTATGTGCCAATTGAAATGATCCTCCATTTTAAGAGACTGCCATGTCCTGAATGAAACAAAATATTTTCAAAGGCACATTCTGCTAATTTCCATTTGCTGCTACCGGAAACTTTTCCATGACTGTAAACTGAATAATCTAGGTCAGAGAATTATGAAATGTGACATTAACTTTTATAGGAGATCAGCAAAATCAGGTTTCTGCAATCTTGATAACCCTGTTTTTGATAGCTTTTAAAACAGAGCTGCATAAAAGCAAAACAATAAATTGCCTAGAACAAAAGACTACTGACTAGCAAGTATTTGCTAAAGACAGGCTTCAAAATCATCTCAGCGACAACAAAGACTTGTCAGTATCATAACAGCAGGCATAATTCTCACATTGATTTTTGACACAGTAAAAACTACTACAGTAACTTATATAAAAACCTTATGAAGTGAAAGTTTTGTCTGATTCTTTTCCACTCCGGTTCTTTTCTCCACAAAGTGGAATTTTCCATGACCTTTGAAACAACTGCATTATATAACACACAGACTCAAAACTGACAGATGACTTTCTTGGCAGCACCTAACCACACACCATTGAGGGCTGCAAGGGGATTTCTTCCTCATCTGGCCTCCCTCCCTCCCTCACCTAGTGCACTTTTCAGTCATACACCCCATTCTCCTTCTCACCATTACATGAAGCATCCTTTGTAAAAGCAAAAGAATAATAGCAAAAGACGAGCTCAATTGCTGGTCTATGAGCTTGCCTGACAAGTTTCACACTTCCAGGAAGTAATAACATACACATCCTGTTGTTAGACAATGGCTTCATGAGCACAGAATTTGTAATAATCTTGCTAGAAAAAGCTGGAAGGGAGAACAGCTAACAAAAATACATATCTTGAGCAATAAGAGCCAGAATACTTCCTCCATATGGAACATTACCAAGCATCTCACTTTCTTAAGACAAAATATACACTCCACCCTTCCACCATTGCTTATGGACCAATGGTGCCCAAACATTTGTCTCTATACTATAAGATGTTGATAATGTTTTTTAAAATCCCTTTAGAAATGCTAAACAAACACAAAATGTATTGTCTCCAACCAACCACCACTGGAAGGGTCCAGCAGATGGAGATTCTCCTTGTATTTCCTTTCCCAGCCATTCTTTTGGCTCCAGGAAAAATTATGCCTGGAGTTGTGGTGGTGGTTGGCTGGCCCCTTCTGTTATATTGTAGAAGAGCACAACAGACTAAGGTCTCTAGTTTCTACCTACACAACATGGCCTTTCTGTCCACCAATGTATGACTCGGACTCTACACAGCTGTGAGACCAAGGCTGCTGCCAATGTAACATTGCTCAGTCCTTAACCATGGTTACAGGACAAGCTGCAGGATAATATACTTTCTCTCCCATTCACTCACAATTTCCCGCTGGCCTTTTATCAAAAAAAGGTTTTTGTTATGATTAGCAGGCAAACAGAGCGTAAGGTCCTATGGCCCATTCCCAGTCCCATAACTATGATTAAAGGATTTGCATTTTCATTGTATATCAGCACCAGAAATCACAACCATTAGAGCCACTGGCTATGATTTGCCGCAATGGAGAACAACAAAAATAATTTAATTTCTTAAGATGCTTTTCTAATCCCTTAGGATCATCTTGTATAAGAATTATTAAATCTCTATTTCAAAGGCAGTTCTTTGCACTTGAGAAATGAGACGCTTCAACTCATAACTAAGTACAGTAAATCCAGCTTTCCAATGACCCAAGATATAAGGCAATAGGTGGTTTGAATTCAGTAGTAATTTGACCTATTTAATGAATGAAATGCTGTTGATTGGCAAAAATAAGTACAGTACAGCTCTCCTGGCTTCAAGTGGAAGCACATCCTTAGTAAAGAATCTAGATGGTTCTTTATGAATTCCCTCCAAACAGACAAAACACTCAGAGTATTACTAAAGAATGGGAACATTATTAAAAATCTGAATTGATCTTTACATAGAATATTCTTACAAGTCCCATTACACTCAGCACATCAACTTTAACCAATCTGATAGCATGAGGAGTTTCGTGGTGCGTTCCCAGTTGCCACATGTTCCTTAATTAAAACAACTGTTTATTTCTACAGAAAAAACCCAGCCTCAGGAAGTCTTTTGAGGGGCACTGTAACTTCAAAAGGCAGAGCCTTGGGTTTGTGTTCTAGCCAGCATGCCCTTCCTTTTATCACTGAGTGATCCACAAGAGTTCAGCTGCAACAAGCTGTAATTAATTTATGATCAGGCATCAATACATCTTGTTGCTCTGCTCCTGCTCTCCTGTCTCTTTTCCTCTCAAATGAAGCTTGATTAGTAACTTCATGGCTTGATGATGCTCCATTTAACCATGGCATCCAAATGCAGTCCCAATTTGCCCATGAGGCCACTTTTCAGTGTCATGGCAAACTGGAACTGAGAAGTTTTCGTTTGGACTTGACAAGGGTGGGGGAAGTGCACAGACATGGCAACAAGATGAATTTGTGCCTGACTGCAGTTTAATTACAGCTGGCTGTGAGGGATGAATCCAGATCTTTATTGCACAGCATAATAATGGGAGACACTTATCCGTTTTCTAACTGTTTAGTATATAATATGATTTTACAACCATGTAGCTTAAATTTTAGACAGGACTGAGGAGGTGGGTGCATAAGGATCTAAATTGTTATTTTCCAAAAAGGTCACATCTTGATAATTTTTCCCTCAAGGAATATCAAACATTTTATAGAAAGAAAAACACAACATTGAGTTAAAGTTTAGGTTTGAGGAATATTAGTACATTTGAAAACTTGTTAGCTTCAGTTTGTTCTCTTCTTTTTGTTACTTGATTGAAAGCAAAATCGAAACCTCTTAAATATATTATTCCATAGGCACTTTTCAGTTCTGAAAACTTGAAAAGGATTAATTCAAAAAACGATTACTTTTTAATGACTAACAGTCCAGTGAAAGTGCACCTAAGTGAGCTCCAGAGCAATCAGCTCATGGCACTCCCCCTTGCCTGTCCATTATCTCACTCTATGAATATGTGCCAACCTAAAGGCAGAAGGAGGTTCTTTCTTTTTCCTTTATTCCTAAAAACTTACCTGCAATGAAAACAAAGGCAAAAGAAGCCAGAGTCAATGATGAGCCACTATTGATCATGTTGATGAGTAGCTTGAATAAAGGATATAGCAATAATAAGGCCCAGAAAAGCCAGTTCAACAGAGTCCACAGCCGCCGGGGTGGTACTATTGGAGTGCCAGGATAGGCTCCTGTTCTATAGTATTCCTCTTGAAAGGAGTCCTGATTAGAGCAAAAAAAAAGGGGTATACAACATTTAGGTATCAATTTACTATCACAAGAGATTGTTTTGTGGGTGGGGGATCAGGCAGAGCTTAGCAGAGAAGGGAACTATAGTTTAGTGGCAGACCATATGCTTTGCTTGCAAAAGTCCCGGCTACAGTCCTTGGCATCCCCTGCTAAAGGATCCTACCAAACATCTTACCAAGAAAAAACAGAAGAACTGCTGCCCGTCTGAAGAGGCGCTGCTGAGTTGGAGCTATCAATGTTATATGACGTGGAACGGGGCAGCTTCCAATGATCAATGTACATAAAACAAACTGGAGTCTCGGGGCACCTTAAAGGTGAACAAGTTTTTACTCTAGTATATGCTTTTGTGGATTAGAGTCCGTATAGTCATATGGATCCAAGAGGAAAAAGAAAAAAGTAGCCCCTCTAGAAGAACCAATAAAAAGTGTAACCACACAAGAGGGAAATACTTAACACTCAAATAATTTAAAAAAATTATTTGAAAATATACAAACATACACCAAAATATAAAGTTAATGGCTACTTGCAATAATACATAAATAGAAAAAATACACGAGGCCTGAATAACCGTACAAAATCAGCCACAACTTAAAAACCTGAAATACAAAGGAGAAATTTGCCAGTTACTCTCTCTCTCAGGTCTGTGCAATGCAAGCTCACAACTGGTAAATTTCAATTTTATATTTCAGCTTTATGTAAAAAAGAAACATACTCCATATTTCTGAAGATAAGAATAACATTTAGGTATCTGAAGAAGAAATTCAAAATGCACTACTAGCAGCCACCATATAATATGTGTTATTCATTAGAGCTTCAGCTTTTTAAATTGTGGCTGTTTTTGTATGGTTATTCAGGTCTCATGAATTTTTTCTATTCATGTATTCATGCATTCCTGCAAGTAGTCATTGACTTTATATTCTGGTGTATGTTTGTAAATTTTAAAATAGATTTTGTAATTATTTTTCATTATCTGTAGGTGTCAGGTTTCTCCTCTTCTGTGGTTATACTTTTTTATTGGTCATATGGATCCACACATGTGCATTTCACCCTCACAGTTCCATATCTGAACAGTAAAATCCTCAGTTCATCAACAAATGGGTGACCTTAAAGATAGCTGAGGGAACATCTATATAGGATATTTTAGAATGTATTGCTTCTATATTGGAGTTATGTAATCTTTTGCATATTTTGGCTACTCCCAAATGGTTCTACGCAGAGAACATTTTCTTATCCTGGGCCAGTGCTCTCAATTGATGCAAGTACATCAACTCTATGAGTCAATTCTATCACTGTCAAAGCGCTTCTGCAGATTTGCATTTTATACAGTTTGAATTATCACAGTTTGAATGTGTACAAAGGCTCAGTCCCTAAATGGAGGGTTTTCCCCCCTCAAACACCCACCCCAGAGGTATGGGTCAACAGGAGGTCTTTGAACAAGAATCATCTCTGAATTTTTCTAAAGCACTCCCTGTTTTTTAATTGCTTTCTTTATTCTACAATCATTTTACCAAGGAGATCAAAGATCAGTGTATGTGATCCCCCCCCCCATTTTATCTTCCAAACAACCCTGCGAGGGTGAATGCTCTGTGGTCACCCAATGTGTTTTATAGCTGAGCAGGGCTCAGAACTCCTAGTTTCCTACTAGTCCAAGATCTACATTCTGGCGTAATGCTGTGGGTAGTTTTCTATTATTGTTATTATGGAGAATCCTGCTATGCACTATGCCAACTGTATAGGGCCCAGAGCAGTTGAAGGAAAGACCTGGCTTATCTCATGACTACTCGTTGGGGATGTGCTAAACCCCTCTGGGAACTTGACGTGCGGATTTGGCGGAGACAATAGTCAGGGATTACCTTTCAGAGCCCTACAAGTTGTGCACCACTTGTCCTCTGAGCTACTGGGCCAAGAAAGAGGCAGTCTGGCCAGACCTCTCTTGCATGGCCCAGAGCTCCTCTCAGGCCCTCCTGTGAGTGCTCAGAGCAAGCATGTATTTGCCCATGCTAGCAACATTGTTAGCCCTCATCACACTCGCCTGCTCTCCTGTAGAGCTGAGCAGTTGGTCCTCCCCAAAAGTCAATTTGCTGCTATTCAATTTTGAGGCTCTGGTCTTTCAGAGTGAGCGAAGTGAGCA
This sequence comes from Eublepharis macularius, assembly GCF_028583425.1. Lineage (NCBI taxonomy): Eukaryota > Metazoa > Chordata > Lepidosauria > Squamata > Eublepharidae > Eublepharis > Eublepharis macularius. Next base: position 136,351,508 of record NC_072790.1, read on the forward strand.
CAACTTGTGCCTGCATCTTCTGTCAGTCTGTGTTGGGGAGGAGGGGGAAAGCATTCTTCCCAAAGTTAACTTATATAGAAAACCAGCAAAATATTTCATCCAGTTGGCACACAATACAAAATGCAAAGGCATTCTGGACTGCCTTTCCAGGTTGGGATTAGGAGGCACCTTTTGCAGTTGTTCTGGTCATACCTGGAGGTTAGGTTTCAGAAGGTGGTACTGGAGGACTGCTGGTCAGCTCTTTGGCCTGAGCGGTTCCGCAAGGTTCCATCTAATCCCCTATATTCTAACACCTACATGAAACCACTGGGTGTGGTTATCTGGAGATTTTTGCTGGGTTGTCACCAATATATAGATGACACTCAGCTCTATATCATGCTTCCAGATGATCCCAGGAATAATGACAACAACAACAACAACAACAACTGTAGTCTTATATACTGCTCTTCTGGACAAATTACTGCCACACTTAGAGCAGTTAGCAAAGTCAGTGTTATTATTATCCCCACAATACAGCTGGGAAGCTATGGCTGAGAGGAGCGGCTTACCCAAGGCCACCTGGAGAGTTTATGGCACTAGTGGAAGTCAAACCAGCAGAAGGCTGGCTTGGAGCCCAGCCACAACCACTATGCTACAGCAGCTCTGTAGAAATCCTAAACCAGAGCCTGAAGGCAGTTTTGGAGTGGATGTGGGCTAATAAATCAAAGCTAAATCCCCACAAAACAGAAGTGCTACTGGTGAGTGGAAGGTCTGACCCAAGATTTAAGGTATCACCAGCTCTAGATGGGGTTGCACTCTCCAGAAGAAACAGGTCCATGGTTTGGGGGTGATCTTGGATACAGGCCTACTGCTGGATAAGCAGGCGGCAGCTGTGGCAGGGAGAGCCTTTCACCAGCTTCAACTGATTAGCGGGCTGCAGCCTTTCCCAGGCAGAAAAGATCTGGCCACTGTGATATACATGTGGTTACATGTAGATTAGATTAATGCCATGCACGCTATGCAGAGCTGCCTTTGAAAAGTCTTTGGAAACTTCAATTGGTACATAATGGCCCTTTTCGCACTTACGGTTTAAACCACCATTTATGAGCATTCGCCCTGATCGCAGTGGCTTCGGCATTGCACCTGTTCATTTCACACTGTCCACTGCAAATTCGATTTGGTGTCTGTGCTTCATTTTAAAACCTCGGTGCAATTTTGGGCTTTCGGGGCCTTGCAATTCACGTCACACTTTTTTTTAAAAAACTGAGCATGCATAGTAACATTGCAGTGTTGGAACCCTACCCCCCTTTTTGCTGATTGGGCTGTCCCCTGCCCACTGGAGAGGCAATTGGTGGCAGAGTTCTGGGGGAAAACATGTACCACTCTCATTTTTTTAAATCAAGCCAGGAAAGGGTTAAAATGCTGCTGATTCATCTCCTCCCAGGAAGCAGAGGCTTGTTTCCAAAGGGCTGTGCAAAATGCTTGGGTTTTTTCCCCCTCTTTGGCAAAGTCTGAAACATGCCTGGGAGGGAGGGAAAAGCAGCCATTTAATCCTTTCCTGGCTTTTAAAGCCAGGAAGAAAGTGCAGTAACATTGCAATGTTGCAACCCATTCTTGTCTTTAAAAAAAAAAAGAATGTGTGTGCATACCCTAAGGGAGGAAGGAGAAAGCAGCTATTTAACACTTTCCTTGCTTTTACAGCTAGCAGGGAATTAGCAGCAAGCTTAGGAATCATTCCTGGCTTTTGAAAAAAAATAAAGGAGCATGCATACCGGGAGGAAGGAAACCAACGAAGAAGCAGCCTTATGACCCTCAGCTCGCTTTACTAAAAAAAATGGTAGACAAGGAGTTCAGAGAGCTGAGGAGGGTGGGAGTGGTTAATTCTGCACAAACCAATCAGCTCCCAGGGAAAAGGAGAGGGGGGGAGAAGCAAAAGGGGGGGAAAGTGTTCACATTAGCAAAATGCGGGCCAGCTGCCAGTCGGCAGCGAACTCAAAAAAAAACATCGGGGTATGTCCGCAGGGGGAAAAATCGGGGATACAGCAGACAAAAAGCGGGACTGCATCCCATGACTGCTTTTAAGTGTGAAAACCTTGCAAACATGGGATGTGGAACAGGTACAAACGTGCTCTAAAAACCGAGTGCGAAAAGTACCAATGTTGCCAGTAGGATGTTGACTGGAGTGGGCCATAGGGACTGTATCATTCCAGTCTTGGTCCATCAACACTGGCTCACAATTTATTTCTGGGCACAATTCAAGGTGCTAGCATTGATGTTTGAAACCCTGTATTGGTTGAGACCAACATAACTGAAGTACTACCTATTCCTTTATGAACCTGTTATGGTTCACAACCACCATGGTAATCTTTGGAGGCCCTGCTTCAGTTGCCCCTGTCTTCTAAGATTAGGTGGGGGCAATCCAGGAGACAGCCTTCTCTTTTGCTCTTCCTCTCCCTTATTCACTTACTACACATAAGGAATTTCTAATGAATGGCTGCTTTTTGAGTTGCATTGGGAAACATACCTTAATGCAAACCTTGCAGGAAAAATAAAACTGCTGCCAACAAATTTGTGTGTTTCTGTGCCGTCAAGTTGTAATCAGTTTGGTGTAGTGGTTAAGAGTGCAGAACTCTGATCTGGAGAGCTGGGTTTCATTCCCCACTCCTCCACTTGAAGCCAGCTGGGTGACCTTGGGCTAGTCACAGGTCTCTGGAGCTCTCTCAGCCCCATCCACCTCACAGGGTGTTGTTATTGTGGGGATAATAATGGCATACTTTGTAAACCGCTCTGAGTGGACATTAAGTTGGCTTGAAGGGTGGTATATAAATTGAATATTATTATTATATTATTATAACTTATGGCAACCCCAGCAAGGGGTTTTCAAGGCAATGAGAAGCAGAGGTGGTTTGCCAGTGCCTTCCTCTGCAGAGTCTTCCTTGGTGGTCATCCATCCAATACTGACTCTGCTTGGTTTCTGAGACCTGGCATGATTGGACTATACCATGCTGCCTTCCCTACTGCCTACATACAGAACTTTAATCATAACAATACCCACTGAACAATAAACTAACCTTCTCTTGATAGAGCTTGTGAAGCCAATTAGAACATTCCTGCTCATCTTCTGGGACTTCCTCTAATGGAATTCTCCTACAAATGATGAGAGGAGATAGTACAGTGAAAACAAAAGCCAACCTACACTTACCCACTCTCATTTACAGCAGCAATCTAAGAAAAATGAAATTATTAGTGGACAAGGCTTGGACACATATATGTATGAAAACTTAAAATGTGGATAAGTATTTCCACTTTGATTTTCTAGTTGGCCTGTTGTACAGTTCAGTTAGGGCAGTTGTGGAGATAATTTTTTTATCTGCAGCTAATATTTGATAGTTTTTTTTAAAAAAAAAATCAAATTTGTTGTCCTTTTGAAAAAATGTGTTCAAAATATAATGTTCTTCAATCAAAAATAAATACTTCTTCAATCAAAAACACATAAATCAGTCAAAACCACTCAAAAATGTATTTGTTAATTTCAAATGTATCATGATCTATTTAGTTACCAGCAAACTTCACCATTCAGTTATATAAAGGAAGAAAACAGTAAAGTGAATATACTTGCCTTACATATAAATCTGCATGGTATTTTTTCCCATTTAAAACTCCAAGCAAAGTTGGGTTTTCATTATTTCTAAAGTTCAATGTGGAATCATACACAGCTGAAACTACAAAAGAAGACAAGACACCACTATGTGATAGCAAATACAGACTTCTTAAAAATTATGATTAATTACTGGACCTATCTAAATAAGCATTGCATAAAATACGCTTGGTCTCATCAAGCCATGGACAAATTATGGCTGCATACAATCTCTCACCTCCCACAGTGTCAATAATTAAATGAGACTGAACACTCACCACAAATTCAGAAAAACTCAGCATTTAAAGTTCCATTTGAAAACTAGAACCATATTTTTCATATTAACAAAGAAGCTAATATGAAAAGTTGCCACCTCATATACATGATAATTATTGGCAAAGAAACAACAGCATAGTTACTTGGAACCAACTTAGTTATCACGAATACAAAGACTTCTACTGTCACAGCATGATTGTCCTGCATCCTCTCCTCCTATAGCAACCTGATGCTCCCCACCAGTCCTGTTCCTGGAGAGGAGATCCCCAGGAATGTGACTGGGGGAGATGTATTTCAGGTTGTTGCAGAAGAGGGGAGAGAGGACATTGCATTCCATGCCTGGAAGTCCTTGGTCCTATGCAAACGTTGCTCTGGATCCAAACCTTCCATATCCATCACAAAACCCCTAGCTATTTCAAATGACCACATGACCAAGGATTACTATGCCCCATGTCCCACAGGAATAAACATTAGCTGAATATATCTGGAATGCTCAACTCCTGTTAAAGATTGTTATCTATGAGATGCAACTGAAATGAGACTCATTATACTTTGCAAGTATTTTAACAATAATTTAATGGGGCTATGAGGTACAGCAAGAGGAGAGTGAGCATATGGTAAAGGGCCATTTATGTGCACCCTTTTATGACAGCAAGTATCTAGACAAAAATAGGCCTTGCACTGTGCAACATAATCTGAGAAAGAAAAGGTACAGAAAGCCTAAAGAAAGCCCAAGGAAGCCTAAGAAAAATAAGGACAGAGGAGATGGGGAAAGATTAGAAAAAGTGATGATGCTGGGATTGATTTTCCCATCTCATCTTACCTTGAAAAGTAAATCTTTAGGTACAGTATATGCTTTAGTTGCATTTTGCCATTCACCTGCAACATGCCCTGATTGAGCGCTCAGGTAGCAAATTACCTGCCTTGCCCATGCCTCTAGCCAAACACTGCCACGGGCTTTATGGGTAAATTGGACTTACTAATGAATTACTAATTGTTGAAGGGGGAAGTTATGCAGAAAGCTGGGTGGTCATTCTGCCAAGGTGGCAAGGAAGTCTTGGCTTTTGGCAACCAGAACATCTTGTTGCTGTATTTCCAAGCTGAGTAGCGAAGTAGGGGCTTTCAGGCAATTTGCAAGGCTTGTCTCTCAGTCAGGACCAGGTGCTTCTCTCTCCCCACCTCCCCTGACTCAGGAACAGAGAGGGAGAAGGAAGGGAGCATCAGCTGCCACCAAGTCCAGCTACACTCTAGTCAGTGTGGCACGACGTTCTGGGGACTGCCAATCAGGAGGACTGGCTGCTGTCACCTTAGGCTGGGCTTTCCACTTCTGCAATTTGTTCTGCTCTAATGGACCCACTGCCCTTAAAATACAAGTTAGATTAAATAATTATATGATGTTACAGCAGTAAGTAGAGTTTGACAGAAAGACTACCAGCACCCCATTGCCTGGTCTCCAAAATGAAATCCCAACTTGCATGTCCATACCCCCCCAACCCCCCCAACCCTCCCTCCCACTCACTCACTCACTCACTCACTCACACACACACACACACAGAGGAGCAGCAGATATATTGAGTCCTGTTGCATCCTTGGGGATTCCAGGAACAGGATGTGACAGGGAACTTGCTGCCCAAATGCTGCGCATACAGTGCTAGGGGCAGCTGTTTTTCCTACATCCCAAGGCTACAAATCACAAGAGTGGAGAAGGAGCACTCAGATGTATAAAGAAGGAGGTGGTCCAACAGTTCTTGATTTTTCAATGAACAGCTGATCGACTTTAATATATAATTGCTTTTGTACATAATCTCAGAAGTGTGCCCATGTGCCCATCATTGTGTCCCATCCAGTATGTTCACCTGGTAAAAAGCAATGTCTTTTTCCTGATTCCAAGCTACTGACCTGTTCTGCAGAAAGGGGAAAGCAAGTAACTCTCTCAGCTGGAAAAATGTTTGAATTTATTAAGATCCCTTCCATGGTATCCATAATCATTCAGAATGGTTGCAGGCTTTCTTAGAATGCCAGGAGATGGAGCCAGTAACCCATAATATGCACTGGTCATTACAGAGGAAGCGGTTTCTGCCTTTCATAATACAACTAACTTCCTCCCACAATGTGTTCTGTACTATTTATTTACATGAACAATAGGTAACTGGTTCCATTACATGGAATGAACATCAGCAACATTCCTGTACATTTATTCAAATCTCAAGAATAGTTTAGTGTAAGGAGCATTTGTTAAGACTCCTGAGTCCTGAAGGCATATACATCCTGTCAATTACTTGAGAGAAGGGAGGAGGAGGAGAAAAGGCATTTTTGAAAGCTCCTGGCTATTTACAATCTTTCTCTAAGCTTCAAAGCCTGAGCAAATGCAGAAGCAATGCATACAGCTCCAGAAATTTACCAAATCTAAAAGGCTGTGAGAAAAATTAAAATGAAAAAAGGGCTTTCACTCTCTGGAAGTGATATATAATCCAATATAATCCAACAGCTGTAACATGAAAGGCTGCAATACACAATGAAACTGGCAAATCAAATTAGAGAGTTGAGGGAATTGCTTAGAGCTTTAGACACCAGCTGAACTGGTCTCTGAAATGAAAGAATTTAGGCACTTATTCAACTGCCAGTCACTGAGCTAAACCAATCCATGTTATAGATGGTCAGTTTCTACCCACAGGTCAAAGATTGTTTATTGAATATATTATAGTTTGTATTGGTTTTTAACTGAGGTAACCCCCCCCCACCAATAGTATTAGAAATTGAGGCCCCTCAATTATGTTGATGAAAATAGATTCAGAACAGCAAAAGGAAGTACTTCTTTACTTAACAAGTAATTTAACTGTGGAATTCACTGCCAAAGGATGATGGCCTCTAGTTTAGATAGTGGTAGCCCTAGGAATTGCTGAAAACTGTTTTTATGACAGTGTTTTTGAAAATTCTGTGATAAACTCATAGAGCTTCCAGCAATTCCCAGAGCTACCACCATTGCTTTTGGGTTTTCCTTACAAGTGATGCCATCATGCTTATGATGCCTCCCACCACGTCCCAGCCCCAACCCTCCCACTGATTGACAGGCTTGGCCTGGACCCCGATTGTAGGGTTTAAAGAAGTCAGAACTGAGCCCAGATGTCATGGGCTGGGCTAGCCCAAGCAGGGTGGCTCAAGTCCAAGCCTTAATGCCAAAGTCTAAGGGGAGTTCCAAGAGCGAAAGCGAGGTCAAACTGGTGGTCAGAGCATGAGATAACACCAAGAGTGAGTCCAGAGTCCAAGAGCAAGGTCAGGCACAGTCCAAGGTCAGTTACCGATAGTGTCAGGTCCAAAAGCAGGCACGGGCAAGATCCATGGAACACGGAGTGGTTGCAGGCAGTAGACACATTGCTTCCACACCTGGCAGTTGCTCCTGACTGGCTTTTATAGCCAGGCATGGTTTTCAGCCAGCTGCTGGGGCTCCATCCTGATGCTACTCATCGTCGCTCTCCAGCAGCTGGCGTCGGCTCAGGAGACGAGCACTGCGCCGTCTCTCCTGCAGTTCCAGTCTCTGGTGCTGTCTGCGGAGCTCTGTAGGCGTGGGTGAACCTGGAGGGGTGGAAGCCCCTGGCTGGGCTTCCCCTGTGGTGCTGGCAGTCCCTGGCTGAGCTTCCCCTGTGGTATTGGGGCTAGAGGGTGCTGTGGTCTCAGCTGCTGGCTGTGGGCTTTGATCAGCCAGCAGCTGCTGCTCCTGATTGCCGGCTTCTGCTGAGTCAGGGCTAGGGCTGGCTACACAGAACTCTTCTTCTCCTGAGGAGTCCTGGCTGGCTACACGAGGCTCCTCTCCTCCAGAGGAGACCTCACTCTCTGACTGGGCCATGACACCAGATCTCATCTCTCTTTGAAAGGGAAATACACAAATCAGGGCAGAAAAGGTCATATCTCTATATACCAGATAAGACACTTCCTCAGGGCATTTGATTAAATATTGGCACATTCAGCAATTAACAATATTTCTCCTGTTCTTTGTTTATACATTGCTATCCAGGATAAACACATGCCAAAGAAACAAAGACACAAGTTACTGCACTACATTGTGCCAGTAAACACATGCATAATCAGAGACAGTGGACAAATGACCAAACACTCGATTTTCAAACTTATTACCCATTAACAGAATTTTGTTTTTTATGGTATCAAGAGAAAACAGTTACATATGACATTATACTGAATTCTTTACTAGCCAAAAGCTTCGCCTTATTTCATGTAACCTGTGGGAAAAGTAAACATGGCACAACATTGTGTGCTCCTGCCACTCCCAGAACACACACGCACACACACACACACACACACACACCACCGTTTATTTGTATATAGTAATTCATATATTTTAAAACAAGTTTAAAGTCTTTCAATGACCAATACTGAACCTGAGCAGTTAAAAAAGTCCTCTCTGTAGCAAACTAAAACAAACACTCAGAGACAAGTTGTTTAACCAAGTGACAGTTATAAATATGCTTAATTAAAAGAAATGCTATAACATGAGATTTCAAAAGCAGCAGCACAAGTTCAAATAAGTAAAGGCAATATTCAGATATCATGCTAAGTTAATATTTTGAACACCAGAGTGTGTTTTAAGACAGCATTCCACTCAAGAAGAGATGTAGTTCTGTACAAGGGAGGGAAGGGATAAGAGAAGGAACATCTTTACCAGCTGTGGAATATCTTGCTCAGGACTGTTTTTCTCCTTTCTGTTTTTGGTACCTTATAAAAACTTGGGTGTGGCCAGAGACTCGAGCCCTTAGGTGTGAGCTAAAGGCCAAAAGCAAAAGGATTGATGGCCTTGTGGCTTGCCGCCCGTGTCTTCAAAAAAACTGGCCAACGAACCAAGGACCTAGGGTTCCCATCCCCCTGCATCAGTTGCATTCTGGTCCACATTTATCCCTATCCTGAAGATCAAATCTAGCATGTGTCCTGCTCGATGCGTGAGAGCTGGTTCTATTTGAGAGAGACCTAGTGCTGCCATGGATGACACTGGGACTGCCACCTGTGAGGAGGTGGGACTGTCAGCATGGATGCTGAAGCCCCCCAGGACTAGAAGCCTAGGGCACTTAAGAGTCCAGTCAGCGACCACCTTCTCCAGGCTTAGCACGGTATCCATTGGTGCACTAGGCGGTCAGTACACCAGCCAGAGAGCCAGCTCCCCTCAGCATCCCATGCCAGGCCCACATAATCCGTGCCAGTGATTTTTGGTGTGGGGAGCGGCCTGAAGAAGAAAGCCTCTCAAATAAGTATCACCCCCTGCCCCCCAACCCATTGTTTGGGACTGATCCGCCCTGAGCCTGCGAAAGTGGGGAGGGCGGAATATAAATATAATAAATTAAATTAAATTAAATTAATGAAGGACTGAGAAACCTGTGTGTGTGGGGGGAGGGGTCAGCTTTTTCAAGGCAACCATCTCACCCTCCCCAACCAAGGTCTCGGTCACACGCACCAAGTCCATTTTATTCACTGCAAAATAATCTGTAGGACAAACTGTTTGATTTAGCAGTTAGTATATGTTAGTGGGAACTGCTGACTTTTCGACACAATTCAATGACAATTAATAAGCAGCTATGAAAAGAAGAGACTTTAAGTAACTTCTTAGAGTTGGCTCCCTGTGACTTTCCTTACCTACATTTCTCAAACACTGAACGGTGACAGCAAATCCTTTTGTCCGTGGCAGGAGGTGATACTTAAGTTTGGGCAGGCCTTTTGCTTCAGCCACTTGCATGCTGATTTGGTGTTTTTGCTCTGTGAATCTTGTACCTTCACAGTGAATCAGAAACTGAAAACAAAACCAAAGTCTGATAAGGAAAATAAATGGACAAAACACAGTTATCATACAATTGTTACATTTTGTGTGCCGGGGGATGTTTGGACAGAGGAAAACAAATTTGCTGTCCCCAATAGGTTAATGCAGCATAGCAGAAAAATTGTCAAAGTACAGCTGATTCATAAGGCTTAAGCATTAATCCACAGAAAGACTAGCTTCTAAGTTTATTTATTTATTTAAAAGGTGCCAGGCAGCAAAGACCATTAAAAAAGTGGTACTGCAGATGCTCACCTGGTCCTTATGCAACAAGGCCTAGCAGAACCATAGAAGCCTCAACACACTTCCTAGCTAGCTGTTCTGGCAGCTGTCTCATTAGGGATCCTATTCCCCCGGTGGGAGGGGGGATCCCCCACCCCCACCCTCTGCCCCCTGCCACCATTCATCTTGCCAGCAAGGGGGAAGGGGGTGGGAACAGGCTTCCCAGGCATGCTGCTGGGGCAGCACGATTACATCATTCCTGGAAGTGACATCATTGAGCAGGCAATGGGGATGGACGCACATGATGGGAGTGAAGAAAAAGTAAATGCTGGGTCTCCCCCCTCCCTCTGGGAGAGCAAGGGGACCTGGCAACACTATGTCTCATCCAAATGCTTCAGAAAGGCTAGCCCCTTTTAAAACCAGGACAGCAGTGCTCCATCATCGCTATTTTCAAACTGAACTGAAAAATGAGAAAAAAACCTTTAGCAGCATTTCTTTATTGGTTCCTCTCTAGAACCCTTCTATCCAATATAGCAGCGCTTTTTAAAAACAATTCTGGAGATCCATGGGATTCCTCAGAACCTTACCGGAGTTACTAAATATGCCATGTAACCTTATACAGAATCACACTATTGGTCCCTCTAGAAAAGATTTTTTACACTCTGATTGACTCCCTCAAGGGTATCAAGCACAGAAGGCTCTTTCCCAATGCCTATTAATGATGAAACTGTTTACCTGGAAATACAAGGGATTAAACACAAGTTCTGGCATGCAAAACCAAAACTACTCTGCAACAAGATCAATAACAGAGAGCTTCTCCTCAATGAGATCAGTAATTATGGACCATCTTCCTTGTAAGCCATCTTACCAATCTTTTTTTTTGCAATGTACAGCTGCAGACAAGTGCATTTTAAGACTCTCACTTCAAGCAGAACAACAGTGAATCCAACAGGTGTGGCAGGTGCTCCCATGTAACTATGTGCTATATACAGCAGGAATGGTTCATGTTTTCAGCTTCAAGCAACTTGACTGGGGGGAAATCTGCCATTCCCATGCTGAAGTACAATCCCCCCACCTTTCAAAAGCTATAACATTAAGGCCCAGCGTCAAAATAGTTTGGATGAAGGAGAAGACAAATGGCCACCAATCTGACACAGGCCTGGCCGAAAGGATAATAAAAGCACCATGCTCTTGTCCTTCCTCTGCCTTGCAAAGGTCTCTGGGGTGACCTCCAATTTCCCTATGGGAGAGGCCACCCACTGTCAGGGACAGAAAGCAGCATAATTCTCTTACACTAATTTTGGTCGGGGCAAGGCCACTTCCTATACAACAACTTCTGAGGAGTAGCAGTTACTCAGCAAAGGCAACATGTGAAGCATGGCTCAGCCTGTACCAAGAATCTCTCCGAGCTGGAAGTAAATTCACTTCTAATTTCCTCCTTTGAAAGATGCCTGCCAAGTGAGAAGTTCTAGCAGATCTGTCTAACATGGCTTTGGGAGAGGTGTAGAAGAGACTGGAGAAAAATGATAGTGGTGCCCACATGTGCTTTGGTGGTAGAAATTGCCTTCAAGTTATAGCTGACTAATGGCAACCTCGGCTGGGGTTTTCATGGCAAGAGACTAACAGAGGTGGTTTGCTATTGACTACCTCTGCAACTCTGGTCTTTGGAGGTTTCCCAAACAATTACTAACCAAGACTGACCTTGTCAAGTGTTACATACCTCCAATATGATGCTGTTCTCTGGCAGACACCCAATTTCACTACAAATGAGTATGTGGAAGGACTAAATGCATGTGGACTACTGACCTTACGAAGTTACAGCATGCAGGCCTGATTGCACTACACACAGATGATGTTCCCATCATCTAGTAAACAACTATCACCAAATTCATTAATATGATAACACTTTCTACTGTTAGCAATATGGTCCCTTTGGTTACTGAAGGTAGAACACTATGAATAACTTCAATTTGTATCCAAAGGAGTTAGCCCTGTTAGTCTGTAGTTGCAAAATAGTAGAGTCCACTACCAGTAGCACCTTTAAGACTAACCAACTTTATTGCAGCATAAGCTTTTGAGAACCACAGCTCTCTTCATCAAATACATGCTTAAAGGTGCTACTGGACTCTGTACTATTTTTCAATGTGTATGTGACAGCTGGTGAAACATAGAGGAATTCATCAACAGCATAGAAAAAACAGCTCAAAGTCACAAGCTCCAAATGCATAGAAGGAAGGAAATCCAAAATTAATATGGCTTGAAAACAAATAACCCAGTTCTTTCCTAGGTCAGATAACAGAGTTCCAAAGAATGAAACTTAAACACAGTAGGGACAAAAGCAGCAAACAACCAGGTGTAAAGGCACAGTAGGAAAACAGAGGTAGGCAAAAGTGAGTGCAACACTTCATTTACTGGCATGGGCAAGAATTCAAGGGTAGTTTTTTTGTAATGTTCCTGAAGTTCAGATATCCTAGAGCAGATTAATTTCACCCTCAATGTTCTCAAGGTAGATACATACATTTCATCCCCTATCACTTGGTGCTTTAAAAATGAAAGAAAAATGACAACGCTAGAATAGCCCAATCTCATCAGATCTCAGTGGCTAAGCAAGAGTCAGCCCTAGTTAGTACTTGGGTGGGAGACCACCAAGGGTTACTACACAGAGGCAGGGAATGGCAACCCACCTCTGAATGTCTCTTGCCTTGAAAACCATGTGGGGTTGCCATGGGCCAGCTGTGATGACGGCCAAAAAATAAAGCTTTTCTTTATTGATTTAACATTTCCAGAACATAATACATGTTCTACATTCAGCATTCTACCTATTGTATAGGGGTTTTTTTTTTTGCACTATCATGATTATTTAATGCATTCATATTCTATCTTTCTACCTTTCAGTAACTCCAGGTGAATGTGCTCTAGTATACTGCTAACACTTACCCAGAAATTTTCCGGATAATCTCGGAGATTAAGAAGGCCTTGCATGATCGTTTTCTGATCCTCCTCCCATTTGCGCTTACAGAAAACCATCTCTAAGAAATACCACATCCAGCCAATGATTGGCACATAAGCAAGTTGCTTCTTCGCAAGTACTTTGGAACTCTGCAAAAGGGGCACACATAAAAAAGGCTTAATAGAAAAGCAGATATTTCTACAAACGTAGTGAAAGGGAAAAATTAAAGAGAGAAGACAACTGACTTCTTATTCTATAAACCCATGTTTCTGTTAGGAGAAAATGCCACTAGTTTCAGGAGAAATAAGAACTTAATGCCAATAATAAGGATGAGGTCTGGTTTTAAGGATTCACATGCACCATAAGTGATAAATGAAGCCTTTAGTTATTGACCTGGATCCACGAACATGCAAGCAAAAGTCATAACGAACACCTTGAATTGAGCTCGGAAACATACTAGGAATCAGTGTAATTGTTTCAAAATGGGCAATGTATGTTCCCAGCAGCTAGTCCCAGACAATAGTTAGGCTGAAACATTCTGGACCAGTTATAGTTTATGGGTTGTTTTCAAGGATGGCCCTATGTAGAGTGTATTGCAGTAATGCAACAGAGGGGTTACAGAAGCATGGATCAACATGGCTAGATGGGCTTAGTCTAGGTAATGAGAGAGATGGTGAGCCAGTGGATAGAAGGCCACCATGCCAACTTGCTTTTTTCAGTTCCATTTGTGCAAGATCTTGTGCAATGTGCAATCTAGCACATTGATCCCGATGTATTATAATGCCTCAAAATCCCACGCAAGCAGAAACACAATAAAGTTAACCTACATCAAGCGGCAATCACATTCCGCCCCCCTGCATTTCCATTTGCACAAGAGCTCTAGTGCAAGCGGAAATTGTACTGGATCCAACCCATTGACTTTACAGAACTATTTTTACACCACCTTTTCCTTTTAAAGTAGGTCTGATACAAGATGAAATGTTGATAGGGGTTGCACTACATGATCCTTCCACATGATCCTTCTGTAGGCAGGAAAATTTATGACACTTCATAAAATCACACCTCCTTACAAGGCACTTTTTTTTGCAATCAGCCCACAGAGGACAAAGGAATGATTTGTGTTGGGCACTAGATATATATACTACGTAGCAAATCTTCAAAGCCATTTCAAACCTATAGTTTCATTTTCATGATCTGCATTGTTTGGATTGTATAGGCTTCTATAAGGCCTTTGAGCCAGAGGTTTGACTGGATAACCTTTTTATATGCTAATGAATTTTGCCTATGGGGAAAGAAGTTTGTGGTGAAACTATGCAAAAGTTTGAATTGAGTAACTATTTCTTCAGAGAGAATAATTTACGGCAAATTAAAAACAAAACTTAACTGGAAGAGGTCAAATCAAACAAATACACTTTCCCATAGCTTAGTATGGAGAACTTGGCAACAGGTTTGAGAGGGAAGGAGCAGGTTGGGGGGAAACAGCAACTGAGTAATGCCCTTTTAAAGCAGGCTTGCAAAAAGCATAGTGGTATACTCCAGCTGTGCCCAGTGTCTCTTTCCTACAACTTCAGGAGGGATGAAATCGGACTGATGGCTTGCTTGCTCAGCCCCACTGACACCTCCTCAGACTCGGATGCGTTTCTACTCATGACACAAACCATGCATCACCCTCGATTTATCAGGCACATTTCAAACCGCCCCCACAATGCTGCTTGCATCAGCTTTTAAGAACTTCCCTGTTTCAGTTTCAGAACACAGTGCCTTAATTGTAACAAGAATGTTGTGCTTCAGGATACTCTTTATTTTTTCTCTTCTTTCATTCTTTGTTTACCAGCTTACACTCTTATTAAGATGCCTTCCTGAGCTGTCACAATGGAAATTAGAACTGCAAATTGTGTGAAATGCTGCTTCTACACCAAGAGAAAAATAAATACTTCTTGTAGTGAATGAATGTGGTTCCTTCTTCATTTGTTCATCCCTAATATAGCACTTCAATCTCCTCCTCCCAAAGACGGATAGGACAGTGCATGTCCCCATCAATCATGATGTGATTTAACATTTCAGCTCACAGAACAAAGCTAAACACAGGAGCTCTTACATCCAATGAGCTGCTGTAGCATAGTGGTTAATGGACTGCTTGCAGGGGTAGTGGAATACAAATTTAATAAAATAATGTCACAATGGCAAAGTGGTGGCCCATGGTCCAAGTCATACCCATAATGATTATTTACAGTTTTTCCCTCCCCAATTTCAGTTTGGCAGGTCCTGAATGAGTGTGACATAGGACAGCTCCCCCAAAGTCCGTTGGGATGATGCAGAAGTTTCTGGACGGGGTCTTGATTTAATGAGGGGGAAAGTGACTGTCAGGCATGCTTTCAGTTTGTACACTTCTGCTGGAACTGGTTTCAGTGAACAGCTTCAATGGAACTGGTTCCAACCATACACAACCAAGTGCCATTGGCAGCCACAGAACTAAAATATTTTCTCTCCCATTGAGTAAAACTACAGGAGTGCCAAGCTGTAATTCTGCATGAAGTACAGTAAACCAATGATAATCAGAGGCACTCATTCTGAACACTTGTTTCCAGAAGTTCCATGCCATAGACTGTAATATCAGTGGTACATAGTTGCACTTAGGGGTTGTTGAATTACTGCACCCCTTGATTATACATATGTTCCCCATCCCTCACGTTGTAATTGCAACCAAAAATGGTTACGTTTGCAAGATCCAGCCTTATCAGATTTCTGTAAAAGGGTTTTGAGATGATTTGGCATTATCACCACTGTGACCTTTTCACCCCACACTGCCTTTCTCATGCAAACATTTACCGCAATATCTCACAGAATGGATGATCAGTTTTCTCCTAAGAGGCTCACTATCTCCATGGGCCTCAGCTGGTGTCATCCGCTGAGCTCAAGGCAGGTGAAAAGAATTGGCCAACACAGTAAAACAGCGTAACCTGAAGTTGCCAAAATCCAGTCAAGAATTAGAAATGCAAATTGTGCTGCCTCTAGGAAAATAGCATCACTTGCATGATCCTAATAAAATGGCTCTCATAACTGGGAGATGCCAGAATTCACTAGAAATGGTAGCTGTATCCTATGAAGCACCAAAGGAATGCTGATGTTCCCCATGATCCTCCCTACTTTGAGGTTCTTTTGATCCACAAAAAAGATTATTCCTGGGGTCATGGCTGGGACCCAAAGAGACAGACAATTGTGTGAGTCAGGGAGCTGTGGTGAGAGAGGGAGAGGAGAGAATTGTTGGTGGTCAAAAAGGGCTGCAAAAATTATTCAACAACCTGTGTTGTGTAGTAGCCACTTTTGGACTAGCACTGGGGACAGCTGTTTTCAAATCACCATTTTGCTATGTAGCTTGCTCTCTAACTTGGGCTGGTCACAATCTCTCCGTCTAATTTACTTCAGGGAATTAAAAGGTAAAGATAGTCCTTTGTGCAAGCACCAAGTCATTACTGACCCATGTCGCATCATGACTTTTTTTGGCCGACTTTTGTTACAGGGTGGTTTGCCATTGCCTTCCCCAGTCATCTACACTTTACCCCCAGGAAACTGGGTACTCATTTTACCGACCTTGGAAGGATGGAAGGTTGAGTCAACCTTGAACTGGCTACCTGAACCCGGCTTCCACCAGGATTGAACTCAGGTCATGAGCAGAGCTTGGGCTGCAGAACTGCAGCTTACCACTCTGCACCATGGGGCTCTTTTACCTCAGGGGATTGTTGCAACTATAAAACTGGATGGGGAAGAGGCAATGTAAGCCAACCTGAGCTCCTTGAAAGAAGGAGAGAATAAAGTAAATCCATAAATAAAATATCTTGATTAAAAACAGCAGTCTCATATATTGCATTCTTATGAAATGCAAGAGGACTGCATTATATAAGAGTTAAGTTCTTCTGTGACAACAAACATCTAGTAGATCACATTCTTCACCATAATCCACCTGGACAATACACTCTTATTGAAGCAATACAGACAAATTATTGTAAATGAAACATGGAATCCAGACAGTCTAATTGCAATTATTTTTCAATGGAACTTCTGCTGTCGTGGTTTTGATTTTATGCACAATCTTGAGGATTTACAAATTAAATTGAGCTTCTCTAGTTTTATTACACTCGTGTAGTTTGCAACCTTAACAGTCTAATATCATGGAACAGACACTGATAGAGATAGAATTGACTGTTTCATTCAATTTGTTTAACCTCAGCATCAAAACAAAACCAGAACATTACTAGAATTTTATAATCATTCAAAATAAGACAGTTGATCTACATACTCTGAATAAATCATAAAGTACTATCCCCATTTCAACTGGGTTACTGATTTTTAAAAATTTTTCACCCATTTTAAATTTTTTTTTCACCCATGTTATTTTTCTAAATATAGGGAGTGGCTTTATATGGAACAGTGTCCACTCACCTGCATCCTGACATGGGATTATCCCAATAGTACTGTATTCCAGATCACTCAGTTTGTAGAAAATGTGTTGCTATAGATTTTACTCTATCCTTCCAACTAGTTTTGGAAATAACATTTGGGTAGGGAAATTAACGTATCCTGCATGGCTCAGACAATACGCCTTTTTGGGGTATTGTATAATTTGTTCAAAGTGCAAACATGACAGACTTCACAATTACTGAGGAGTACAATTACTGAGCTACACAGTTAGGAAATCAGGAATGTATCTTCCTAATCCCAATTCCTGGATGAAACATGCTTTGACGAGACTGAGATTAGGAGAGAAGGAAGAAGATGACCAGGACTCTCTTCTACATAATATTCATAAAAGACAACATTCTGTCAAAGGCATTGAGGCCATTGTTCATAGTACTCCTTAGTTCACATCAGCCCAGAATTAGCCTATGAGAAAACAGCACATGAAGCAGAAATTTTTCATTCAGACAATGGGGGCAGTAAGGATGGCATTTCATCATAGTTTCATCAGCTCAGAGAATTCTAAACAGAATTCAGAATATTATGGGAGAACTTGCTGACTGTTCTGAATAGCTCCAAGTTGTAAGATGAAGCCTTCCTGCAGCAATTGAAGGAGTTTCCTTTTAGAATTTAAAGTTGCAACTTAACTCTGCTATGAACTTTTGAGAAAGACTACAAAATTGAGCCCTCTTTGCATGTTTTCTCTTGTGTGGGTTTTAAGGCAAATATTCAGCTTATCAACAAACATTGACTTATAACAAGTTTATTAAGTAGTTGTGCTTTATGTAGCCCTAGATCAGTGGACTTCAACCTTTCCAGACCTGTGACTGAGCTGCAAAAAAGTGATAGGAACTCACTTGACAGAATCATATACCAGGAACAGGAGGAGCCAGAGTTATGACTTTTCTGATGCCAAAGCTAGGATTGTAGCCCAAGAGATCTGGGGACAAGAAACATAAGCTAAGCCCCAGAATGTGTACTATACTGAAGCACAAACCAAGAGTCAAAGCCATGAAGGAATCCTTTCCATCACTGCGTTGCCTTTCCTCGCCGTACAGCTGCTCCTCTCAGCATCTATAGAAAGAGGGGCAGGAACTTATAGAACCTTGCTCTCTACACGTACAAACTAGGAATAAGTCCTAGTATGCACCAAACAATGGGACTGTATAGCAGCTGAACAAGGCTCACGATGCAACAGGTGAGGCTCTGGGTCGAAGGCTTCCCCAAACGAAATATGTGGAACAAACAAAGTAGTTACACAAGACCATTTCAAATGGCAGCCCAATCAAGTTTACTTGGCAAGATTCAACTCACTAGATTGGTAAGGTTAGTTAAAGTAGTTAAGTGTATGACCAATTCACGGAAGCACTTGTACTTAAGATACCAACTCTTTGCTGAGAAGTACTGAGAATCAATATTAGACAACAAAGAAATTCTACACATAATTAATTTATGATTGTTCATTGACAGATACAGCTAATTATGTGATGCTACTATCTACAAGTAACTAACATGTGAACTAGCCATGAAAACTACCAGTATGTAAGCTAATTTACCTCCACTGAAGCAGATTGAATAATGATGAAAAGCTCTATCCTGGTGTTCAGGAGGACAGAGGAAAGGTATTGCTACCTTTGCTGAATATCATACTGGCTTTGTTGATAGATAAGCCAGTACAATGTGTTTAAAGGAGAGTTTAAATTATATCAACATAAATAGACACAGTACAACTTAAGTCTGTGGCTGCTGCCCAACAAAAGCTCACATTTCTCATCACACTGAAACTATCATAGATTATAAAAAAAGCAATGGCATTTTGATCCCTAACTCTATACTTGATCTAATGTCTTCTAACACACAAACAATTGTTGAAAATGATTCTTTGCAGGCAATTCTGTTGCCTTAGAATGGATTACAGTTATAAAGATACATTGACCTGTATCTTACCCTTCCATAAGTATAAGATTTGGGGCTCAAATAGGCTCACTGTGAAGTGTGGGAATGCTCTCAGGGCAATGTGACCATGTCCCTCCCAGGAGTGATGTCATCGCGCCGCCCTGGGAGCTTGCCTGGGAGGCCTGTTTCCCTGCCTTTCCCCCCTGCCAGCCAGGTGAGTGGGGCGGGGGGGGGGAGATGGTGGGAGCAGGGGATTCCCTGCCCCCCCAGGAGACCTGGATCCCTATAACATATCTCAATGAAAACAACCATACATGTGGCAACAACGAAAAAGGACAAAGAGATGAAATGAAATGAAAATTAAATGGCTGGAATTATAAAGCCCTTGTAGATCTATGCTGCAGCTGAATTTGGAATACTGTGTAAACATCAAATGTTTAATTTGAATTAAATTTTCCCCTTTACTAGCACTCCACACCTGAAAAAGAATAGTTTTTTCATTGTCCATCTGTTCCCTGAGACAGCAGAGTCACTTGAGAGGAGATTAAAAAAAAATCAGTTGTGAAGAAATATAAGCAAGTTGGTGAGAGAAGGGAAGCTGAAGCAGGGCATGAAAGACTATTTTAATAAACGATAGGGAAGCTCTAATTTTACCAATATATTTCAAGTTCTTGAAATATTATCAGCAGTTCAAAGATGCACAGTTTGTAAGATTCCAAAACAATTGTTAAAACATACTGTAGCTGAAGGAAATACCAATTGTTTAATTACTAATAGATTGCAAATGCTGAGTACCATTAATACTGAATGATTATAATGAAAAATAAACTCTGTTCTCACATTTTACAGTAGCCTGCATTCAAAGTGAAAGAGGAAGCTATGTAGACATGCTTATCTAAAATAGCCAGCATTCAAAGTGAAAGCGGAAGCAATGTAGACATGTTTATCTAAAATGTCAGTTGAAGTGCCTCGCTGTTAGATGGGAAAACAGATGCATTCTAGCTAAAATGAGCTTAGCTTACCTGACACCAACACCATGTGATGTGTCTATATGCTGTATGTATAAAATGAAGAACTGTGAATGAATCGGGAGCTCAGTTCTTTGTGGCACTAGTCACGCTGAGCTCTGCCGGCAATAAACATCATTCCTTCCTGAAGATTCTGTCTAGTCTCAATTCTTGGGAACACTGAACCCTGCTACATTTTGGGGGGCTCGTTCTTCCGGGATTGAGGGGACCCTTGGGGTACCCCCTTGACCCCCAGTCCATGGCTGCTGGTTCTAGACTGGTAGTGGACCTGTGGGCGCCCCCTGAGTTTTTCAGGAGCAGGCCCTGCCTTCCTCGGGTGTCAGCGGTGCGCCACTGGGGCGTCAACGACCCGGTGACGGAATCAGGAACGAGTGATCCAGGAAAGTCCCGGGACATGTGAGTATGGAGTAATTGGGGTTACCGTTCCACTTTGGAGCGAAGAGGGGCTTGATCACCCCCTAGCACAGCCCAAGTAAGTGAGTCAGAGGGACTCAACTGAACCCGCTGGTGCTTGTAGGAACTGGGATGGAAACTTGTCATGTGAATGACATGAATGGAACGCCTAGGGCGATTGGTGTGTGAATCTCCGAGACGCATTTCCTGGCTGGGCGACTTCATCAGGTCGTCAAAGACGAGAAGCGAGTGCGTAGGGCCTCCTGAGAAGCAGACCCCTTACTGCTTTCTCACTGTTATTAATCCCTAGACTGTCTTGTCTTGTCTGGGCTCTGTGTTGATAATGGGTGGTTCATGCTCATCCCCAGAAAATGCCCCCCTGGAATTGATGTTGAAACATTTCCAGGAGGTGTATGGAGGATGGGTCCAGTCAGGGGAGAATCCAACCCCTGAGCTGTTGGAAATTTTCTGGCCTACATTTGATTTAGGCTGGCCAAAGGAAGGGACTTTTGACGAAACAACTGCCCTAAATGTTTATCACTTTACTCTTAAGTATCATGATGATCAGATTATATATGCACAGTCATGGTTTGACACTTGTTTGAATCCCCCTCCCTGGGTTAAGAACTGGCCGGGGTACCGGGCTAGGAAGAAGGAGGTGCAGCTTATGGCCCTAGGGAAAGGAAGGAGGATGAATCCATAGTCAAGAAGGCGACCACCAAAGGGAGGCATCTACCCGGTGGTGCCAGTAAAGCGAGATACTGCCTGCCCCACTGCCCCTCTAGAAGCTAGGCTCCAGCCGAAGTCTAAGCCTGTTCAACAAACCCAAGAAGAAGAGGTGCCCCCACCACCATATGCTCCCTCACTGCCTAGAGGAGGAGAGAGAGCAGAAGGGCCTGTAGAAGAGCAAGTAGGGGGAGCTGGGGGTGGACCAAGAAACCCCTCCAATGCTACCCCTGCCAAAACCAGATCTTAGACATGGAAAGAAGATGCAGAGGCAGAAGATGAGTATAAAGATATCCCAGAGCTAGAAAAAGAAGGGGAAGAGAGCAATGTCTATCCCTTGAAGGAAACTAAAGCCTGTCCCTTAAGAGAGACAGTGGACCCTCGCTCTGGGACCTCGCATTTAATATATATACCCTTTCCAACTACTGATCTGTACAATTGGAAGACTCAAACACCTCCATTCTCAGATCAGCCAGAACCGGTGACTACTTTGTTTCAGTCCATAATTAATAGCCATAAACCAACTTGTCAGGACTGTAACCAGCTCCTGATCACGTTCTTCAATACAGAGGAACGCAAACGTATTATACAAGGAGCTAGGAAATACCTAGCAAAGCTAGTGAAAGAATGGGAGGATGCAGAAACAAAAGGTGAAAGAGGCATTTCCTATGGCAGATCCAAACTGGGATGCCAATGAAGAGGGAGGCATGGCTAAACTAACCAGGTACCAGCAGGCCCTGATGCAAGGGATAAAGGCTGCAGGAAAAAGGGCAACTGATATGAGAAAAATACAAGAGTGTCAACAAGGACCAAATGAGCCTCCTGGTGCTTTCCTAGAAAGGGTCTACCAGACCTACCGTCAATACACTCCCTATGTCCCAGAAGCAGAAGAAAATAGGAGAATGGTTTTGAACACTTTTGTCACCTAAGCAGCAGGGGACATTAGAAGGAAAATACAGAAGCAAGAAAGGTTCCTGGGAATGAATATAGAGCAGCTGCTTGAAATTGCCCATAAAGTTTTTTCTAATCGTGAACAGGAAGCACAAAGAGAGACCGATAGGAAAATGAAAAAGAAGGCAGAATTGCTGGCTGTAGCACTGGCCCAGCAGCCCCAACAGGGACAATACCCCCCCTGGAAGGGGACATATGGGGGGCACCCTGAGAGAGAGAAGAGGAGGCAGGCAGCCCCTAGATTTTGAAACGTGCGTGGTGTTTTAAAAGAGGGCATTGGAAAGATGAGTGCAAAGAGAGGCTACAGAGTATCAGGGGATGTGGAAGAGGACGAGATGATAGAAGAAGCAAAAGATGGGACCCCCCAGAGCCGAGGGGAAGTCCGAGATGGAATGTATAAAAGATGAGGACCAGCCATGGAAGCAGCATTGAGAGAGGACAAATATGGATGGTAAATAGACTCTGAATGGGACGAAGAATGGGAGGCATAGGCCAGACTGAGCACCTTCGATCTTGGCCCCCAGGAGCCCATGGTTGAAATTTGCATGAGGAGCCAAAATATTTCTTTCTTAGTGGACACTGGAGCTGAACGTTCAGTAGTAACTCAGCCAGTAGTCCCAGTGACAGATAAAACAATCATTGTAAGGGGATTTGTTATGAGGCTACCCAGAAGTTGCTAAAGGTGCTATACAAAGCTGGCTACAAAGTGTCAGAAAGCACAGCTCTGTCAGCCCCAAGTAAAATATTTGGGATTTGATAAATCAGAAGGAATCAGGTCCCTGTGCCATGAATGTAAGGAAGCAGTCTGCTCCATTCCAGAGCCCTCCTCCAGGAGGCGAGTGCGAGAATTTCTGGGGTCTGCAGGGTATTGCCAAATTTGGATTCCCAACTTTGCAGAAACAGCAAAGCCCCTTTATGAAGCTACAAAGGGGGGAGAACGGGATCCTTTTTCTGTGGGGAAAAGAGCAGAAGCAAGCATTCCAGACTCTTAAAGGACAGTTGCTGGAAGCCCCTGCCCTGGGTCTGCCAGACCTTATGAAGCCTTTTTGCTCTTCTGTGCATAAGAGGAATGGCACAGCAGCTGGAGTATTAACCCAGCATCTGGGAAATTAGGAAAGGCCAGTAGCATACCTATCTAAGCAGTTGGATGCTGTAGCAAAAGGCTGGCCAGCCTGTCTCCGTTCAGTAGCAGCCACAGCATTGCTAGTCAAAGATTCGCAGAAGCTGACTTTGGGACAGAAGGTCTGTGTTAAAGTCCCACATTCTGTGCTCACCCTGATGGACTACAGGGAAGAGATTCGTTCACAAATGTATGCATGACCACGTATCAGGGATTGCTGAAAACCCACAAGTGAAGCTAACTGTAATTAGTGCTCTCAACTCAGCATCCTTACTGCCAGTAGATGAGGAGAGCCCAACCCTTGATTGTCTCCGAACCATCGATGAAGTTTACTCTAGCCGAAAGGACCTGACTGATGTCCCCATGCCAAACCCAGACATTATTTTACTGACGGCAGCAGCTTTGTCGAAAATGGGGTTAGAAACGGAAGGTATGCAGTAGTAACTTGGACAAAGAATATAGAAGCTAAACCCTTGCCACCCAATACCTCTGCTCAGAAAGCTGAACTTACTGCTTTAGCCAGAGCTCTTCAGTTAGCAGAAGGATAAAAAGGTTAACATTTGGACAGATTCTAAATATGCATTTCTTACTCTGCATGCTTATGGAGTTTTATACAAAGAGAAAGGTCTCATCACTGCTTCATGAAAACGAATTAAAAATGGACCTGAGATTTTGCAATTGCTCCAAGGCTTTAAAAAGTAACTGTCATGCATTGCAGTGGCCAGAGAAGAATTTTTGCAGCCATCCCATTTTCAATGTCCTTTTCCAAGTCCAGATGTCTGATTGGACTCCAAAGTATTTCCATGAGGAGGAGAACTAGGCTAGTCCTCAGAATACCCAGAGACGTGATGACTGGCTTCAGTTTCCAGATAGAAGACTCTTTGGGCCAGAACCAATTGCTCATGCAGTAGTAAAAGCTGCCCATGAAGCCACTCATTATGGAAAGTCAGCACTAGCAGAGTTACTAAACAAGGACTTGTACATTGCTAAACTACATGGACTGTGTGCAGCTGTTTCCAGAAGCTGTGTCGTGTGTGCCAGAAACAACCCCCGACAAGGACCAGGTCCACCTCCTGGGTTCCAACCCCCGGGGTCTCTGCCATTTCAGTCACTAGTTGTAGATTTTACTGAATTGCCACGGTACCAAGTATTCCAATACTTGTTAGTGTTTGTTAACTCATATTCTGGGTGAGTAGAAGCGTTTCCTTGTAAAACTGAAAAGGCCAGAGAGGTAGTTCGGTGTCTCTTAAAGGAAATTGTAGGACGGTGGGGTCTGCCAGCAGTTATTTTAAGTGAAAATGTCCCCATTTGAGTTAATGTTTGGTAGGCCACCTCCTATTTTACAAGGTGTTACAGGAAACCCTTGTCAGTTGGAAAATCTGATACTCAGGGAACAAGTTATGGCCCTGGGTAAAACTTTGCAGAAAATTCAAAGGTATGTAGGAGAACAATAGCCTTTGCCAGTGTTTATTCCAGTCCATAAGTTTCAGCCAAAAGATGAAATTTGGGTAAAGGACTGGCAAGTAATTCTGCTAGGACCTAAATAGAAGGGCCCATACACTGTCCTGTTAGCAACTCCTACTGCTGTGAAGGTAAAAGGCATTGCAGTTTGGGTTCATTGGACTAATATTAAACCTGCTGCCATGCCTTGAGTTTCAAAGATCTGTCCAGACGATCCCCTCCGTTTCTGACTAAAGAAGCTACCCTCTGGATCTCAGCCTACCGGAAAAGGCTAAGATTCACAGGCAACAGTTCCAGGGCCTGGTACCTGAGCACTCCAGGAGGCTGTTCAGGTTCAAGGCTGAAGACGCTCTGGTCTAGCCACTCCTGGGCTGGCTAGTCTACCCACAGCTGAAGCTTCGATCATCGGTGGACTACAGTAACAGTTGATGTTTTTTCGTGTTTTCTCCTATACCTTTACTGGCTGTGCATTTTTCCTGTGTTTTGTTCTCCATATCTGTTGTTTTTATAAGATCGGGACAGGCATCCAAGAGGTAGTTTGTCCTGACTGTGGTCAACAACATTGTAGTAACATACCCTGCCCCCAGTGTTTCTTATATACTCCTCCTTGTATCAAGAGGTTGCCTCAGATGTTCCAATCCCCGCCCCTGGTAGAAATCTCTTTTTGACTCTTGCTGAACAAATAGCCGCCTCTTTAAATGTCTCAGATTGTTGGGTGTGTGGAGGACCCCTTATGAGTGAGCAATGGCCCTGGGTGGCAATGGAAGTGACCCCTGAAATATTAACCCAGTGGAACCATACAGTTCAGCCCCCCCCCCCCCTCAGGCACGGCCCCGTGGCTGGGCTCTGGCTGCCCCGATAGAAGGAACCCTTTGCCTGGTACGGTTCCCAAGTGCCAGTTATACTTCCCAGGTCGGTAAAACCCCCTGCCGATGGGCCCTGACAGTTTCCCCATCCACACTATCACCTTCCTGGGTGAATGCCACAGATGAGCAAGTTGCCCCAGCACGAAATCCCTAGATAAACCATACTGCTCTAAAGCCATTTTGGGAAAACCCACAGAGCCTCTCCCTTACTTGGGAAGCCCCAGAAGTTCTGTACTGGGTATGTGGGTCAACTGCTTATTTCCGTCTCCCCAGGAAATGGACCGGATCCTGCACTATAGGGACCATCCGCCCAGGGTTCTTTCTGCTGCCAAAAGACAAGGGTGATACACTGGGCATACCGGTATTTGATGATCTTTCTCGCTCCAAATGCTCCCTGAAAATTGGTGGTACCCAGCATTGAGGTGATAAATGGCCCCCCCAGCGTATAATAAAGTATTATAGCCCAGTCACCTGGGCACAGGATGGGTCTTAGGGCTACCGCACCCCTATTTACATACTGAACCGCCTAATCCGTCTTCAGGCTGTCCTTGAGATTATTACTAATCAAACAGCTGCGGCTCTTGAACTCTTGGCCCGGCAGCAGACCCAAACAGCAGCTATCTACCAAAATAGATTGGCTCTAGACTACCTGCTAGCCGAGGAAGGAGGAGTATGTGGAAAGTTTAATCTCTCGGATTGTTGTTTATCAATTGATGACAGTGGGCAAGCAGTTACAAACATAGCTTCCAATATACGCAAGCTAGCCCATGTCCCTGTGCAGATGGGGAAATCTGCTTGGGACACTACCTGGTGGGACTCCTTCTTAGGAGGAGGTTGGTGGAAGAAAGCTTTGCTTCTGATGGGGTGTGCTCTAGCCGGTATTATATTCCTCCCTTGTTGTATTCCCTGTGTTATTCGCCTCATACAATCTACAGTTTCAGGCATGACAATGATGGCCACACCGGTGGCGCCTCCACCCAGGGGAGCCCCACCCCTGACTCAGCTATATACTGTTACCTCTCTATCTCCTGAACGGGTTCATTCAATTAAGATGCGGGCTCTGAGGTTCCCGTCAGAGGATGAAGAGGAGGAGGGGGAGTATGTGGGGCTAAAGGCATAAATTGTGCAGACAAAGTTTTGGGTCAGCCTCTTTGCTGCGCTAATCAGAGGCTGAAAGGGGGGCAATGTAGCTGAAGGAAATACCAATTGTTTAATTAACTAATAGATTGCAAATGCTGAGTGCCATTAATACTGAATGATTATAATGAAAAATAAACTCTGTTCTCACATTTTACAGTAGCCTGCATTCAAAGTGAAAGCGGAAGCAATGTAGACATGTTTATCTAAAATGTCAGTTGAAGTGCCTCGCTGTTAGATGGGAAAACAGATGCATTCTAGCTAAAATGAGCTTAGCTTACCTGACACCAACACCATGTGATGTGTCTATATGCTGTATGTATAAAATGAGGAACTGTGAATGAATCGGGAGCTCAGTTCTTTGTGGCACTAGTCACGCTGAGCTCTGCCGGCAATAAACATCATTCCTTCCTGAAGATTCTGTCTAGTCTCAATTCTTGGGAACACTGAACCCTGCTACAATACTACAAATGAAAATGACACAAACAGTTCAATGTGTTAATACTTGAATCCTCAAACCCTATTATATTAAAACTGCAACCTGGAAAGCACTTTAACATTTCAAATGTAAGTTTAAGCTCATCATACACGCAAACACACACACACACACACACACACACACACACATACACACTGCTGCTGTTGCTGACATTGATGACTACTCTGCCCCTGCAGCAGTAATAAAATCGCATACTGCTACCATAACTAGAAACTGTTTTAGTACCATGCTATAGGGGCTTCATGCTCTAACTAGGATAGCCCAGGCAAGCCCAATCTCATCAAATCTTGGAAGATAAGCAGGGTCAGCCTTGGTTAATAATTTGATGGGAGACCTCTAATGAAAATCAGGATTACAGAGGCAGACAATGGCAAACCACCTTTGTTAGTTTCTTGCCATGAAAATATCACCAGGGGTCACCATAAGTCAGCTATGACTTGACAGCACTTTCCTCCACCTCCATAGGGGCTACATACAAGCTCTGTCTCTGCCTCGGGGATAGATGCCATTTGCCTTATAAGGTGCTTGTCCTTGACTTAGATGAGCATCAAGACAAGTTTCATGGATAGGGTTAAGAGTCTTCTAATCCTAGGTAGTTAGAGAAAGAAGGTATCAGACTCAGTGTGTATATTTTACATATTAGTATTCATGTAGTGGTTTTCCAGTTTTACCATTCTAGCAAACAGTCTCTGCAATACTAATTGCTCTATGCTTAACACAGCTGTGTAACTTGTGATTATCCAGCTAACTGCAGCTCATCAGGGACTTAATACATCTTTCATTTTTGCTGCTTGCACAACTACAGTATATGACTGCTGGGCTAGGTTTGGTCATTTGCTAGTTATATAAGATTGATGCACATCATACAACCTTCTACCTTATTCCTCCTCTAAAACGCTTCTAAGCCAATAAAAAGCAAAACCATAAAGCACTTATAGGAAGGCTATAGTCAAGCAATAACTACCACCACACCAGTACACACTCTGGGGAAAGCTGTTTTGTCATGTAAACATTTGAAACACTAATCAAAAACTCACCCCTAAAACCCCAAATCTTTCACAAAAGTTCCAACCACAGAGAAAGTCGATTTCAAAGTTGTGATTAAGGATTACGATGGCATTTTCCTTCCCGTACTTGTGGTAATTCTGTAGGTCACAGTAGAGGGTGCAAGTAGTGCCTGACCACCATTCCAGCAACATCACCAACTCTGGAACAAAACAATACATCAATGAATATAAACATTACAAAGGTGCCTATATACCAGTTATTTGTCAGAGTATGTTCTCATTTCCAGAGAACACAGTTTCTAACCACCTGCAAAGCAGGACTTTCCCGTTTCCTTCCTGAGAGGAAGTAGAGCCTCAGGAAAAAAAAATAGGAGACAAAGTGGTGATCTGTAGTGAGAGGGAGGAATGCTTTTTTGTCAGAGAAATTCTGTGGTTGGATACAGTCCAGTGAAAATAGTTGACATAATGCTAAATAAAAACCTGTAGCACAAATGACTGTGTGGTCCCCTCTTAGAAGAAGAAGCAAGGAGAATAGAAGCATATATTTTGAAGCCTTAGTTTCAAGAATTTACTGCCTAGTTTTAGTTCACTCTGCTGTATTTTAGGGTTGCCAGCTCTGTACTGGCAAATCCTGGGAGATTTTGGGGGTAGGGGTGGAGTAGTGCTTGGGAAGGGTAGAGTTTCAGGGAATGTGGCATCACATCTTCTGTGTGATTTTAGGAATGTCCCCAATCTCTATGGCAAAGACCATAAAACAGAGGATATGATGTCACTCTAGAATGCAGGGTTAGACTATGTGACATCACTTCTGAGTGATGCTCCAAGAATCCCTCCTTACCATAGACACTGAGGAAATTTCTAAAGTATCATCATCAGTGCTATTTTTTCCACTCTTCAGATCACTGAGGGCAGGGGACTGAGGCATGAGTAGGGGATTGCCCACTATCAGCAGGGAAATGTCGAGCCTATTGTATTTGTATCCAGCATTTAAATTAGATGGTATAGAAAAAGGATCCTCAACTTTTTTGAGCACCCTTGGAATCCTGACACAGATTGGTGGGAGCAACTATAAAATAGCTGCAGCAGACATGAGGAGCCAACCACAAAACGCTAGAGAGGTTATATTTAAATGAACATATTGTTTTAAAATATGTTCTTGCATACACATAGCTTACCTTTAGTCATGCAGTGCAGGTTTTTGTGATGTGGTAGCAGCTGCTACCAAAGTTTGTTTGTTTGTTTTTTAAAAACCCTGCAAAACCAATCACAAGTCCTGCTGGACAAATGACCCATCTGGCCCCACCCACTTTCTAAAACACTTGGCAGGAGCCAGGAAAGATTTCAGTGGGAACCCAGGTGCCCATGGGCACCATATTGGTGTCTTTCCTGAAAACAAAAACAAAATCCAAGGAGTGGGTGGTTGGGAGACAAAATGAGTGGTGGTGGTAGAGACTGCCCTCAAGTCATAGCTGACTCATGGCAAACCCTGGTGGGGTTTTCATGACAAGAGACTAACAGAGGTAGTTTTCCATTGCCTGCCTCTGCAACCCTGGTCTTTGTTGGAGGTCTCCCTTCCAATTACTAACCGAGGCTGACTCTGCTTATCTTCTGAGATCTGATGAGATCAGGGCAAGCACAAAAAGAGTAAGGATAGACATTTGTAGTACACTTCTCCTGAACTATGTCTAAGGAAGAGCTGCTTAAAGCTTGTGCCCCAGTAGGGTTGCCGGTCCCCCGTGCATGGTGCCAGCAGCTGGGCCAGACCCAACCACATGGTAGGGAACCAGCAAGGACTTGCTGGGGGCATCTCACTTTCCCCTGTATTCCCTTTCCCACACTAATTCCTCTTTCCCTTGTCCTGGCAACCCCTTTCCTCCTTGTCTTCTTCCCTTTCACCAACCAACCAGCCAACCTTTTTGGTCCCCCCCATCTCTATATAGAAAGACATATACCAATACATATATACATATTACTCACTATTTACAGAGTCCCCAAAAAGGTTATTTTAGAAATGAGAAGGCCCCAAAAAAGCAGGAGGGGGATTTGTTTCCATTCTTTTTTTCCATTTCTTCCTATGGAAATTTTAGGAAGTGCTAAAAAGCTGCTATGAAATGCATTCTCTTTTGGAAAAAATGCAATGCTTTTAAAACAAGATTTACTCATTCAGGATGGATAGTATGATAATATTTTTGTAAGAATCTATAGCTCTTCTTTTGCCCTCAAGTCACAGCTGACTTATGGTTACCCTGTGGGGTATTCAAAGTAAGAGACATTCAGAAGTGGTTTCCATTGCCTGTCTCTGAGAAGCAATCCTAGACTTGCTTGGTGGTCTTCCATCCAAGTACTATTCAAGGTTGACCCTGCTTAGCTTCCGAAATATGACAAGATTAGGATAGCATTAGTAAATGGTAATTCCTAAGTTCATTGAAGATACATACAACCCATATTCAAGGCTATGGTTATAATTTAAATGTGAATAATTTTGGCAAGAATTAATTTCATTTAATTTTTATTTTACTTTATTTATATGCCACCACTCTAGCCACTACATCATCACTTATATTATGACACTCTAGCCACTGCACTATACTGCCTAATATACTATAATGAGTTTGATGATAAGTTCCACTCACTTCCCCACTGTGAGGTAGATTTTCCCTCCAAAATGGTCAAGAATGCTTGTTGTTCTCGCTGGCAGCCTCTGGTAGCATGTCTCTGGGTGTAATCTTAAGTTCCTTTTGTCTCACACTTTAAAACATATATATTTTTTGCTTATACCCCAGCCCAAATATTTGGTAGGGGAGAAGCAAGAGCCCATGTCTTCTTTAAATGAAATGGCATTAGAGGCTGAGTAAAGTTCAAAAGCAAACAGCAGATTTATTAAACAGGCAGGGTTAGTAAATAGGTAGGCAGGGAAAGAAAAACTAAGGTAAAATTTGATTGTAGAACAGAATACTTCACAAGTATTAGGTACAATAATCTTTTTAAAGCTTATTTTCAAAACTGAGAGGTTGGTAGTTTCAGACTTAAGTTATTTTAACAAGGTTCCTTCAGAGATTTCACTTCACAACTTAGGTATTCTGACTTCAATAAAGCACTCTTCTCCCTTTACACCAGACCCAGGGTCCTCCGCAAAACCAACTTCCCCCTTTTTTAGACACTGGGCAGGAATTATTTTTCTCCAAAAGGTATAACCCATATCACTTGGCTGAAAGGGAGTTTCCTTTTACTACCCACTTCCTCTGCCAACAACACACCTCCGGTTCTGTGTAAATCAGTGCTAGCTCTCACACTTAAGTACTTTAACTAAAATTTTTCCATGTACCTAAAACTGTCCTAGTTGGGGCAAACTTTTCCTTTTTCCTCACACAGAAGGCTACTAGTCTGACCCTCCTTGTCAGACTCCAAACTTCAACTCCTTCAACAATTCTGTCAGCACCAATTGTTACCTTCTCACTGGCCAATCACAAAAGGGTTAGGGAGCAGCCTGTCAATCATTCTGCCTTCAGGCAGTGTTTTTAACTATTTCTCTTCCACTCTCTGGGTGCTGCACTTAGTATACCTTTCATTTAAAAGCCCATTCTCTCACAGATGATAATAGTTTGTACAAACATGCTACAAGCCCTGTTGAGATTGCAAACAATTGTTTCTGTATACTTCAAGATTTGTTTTTTATTTTTCCTACCTCTTAAATGGCAAAAATACATGGTATAAGGCATAACAGGGCAAAGATATTTCAAGCTCTGTCTCATAGAATTGGAATATTGGCAGTTACGTTTGTAGAAAACTAAGGCGTTTATACTTTTAGATTTCATAAACATACTAATTGGACAATTTTATATGCCAGCTAAAGTGTATATTTATTTTATTTATTTATATTATTTAAAGTCCGCCTTTCTGACTGAGACTCAAAGCAGATTGCACAATGCAAGTCAAGATGATCAATAGCTAGGACATACAATGAATACATACAATGATACATTTTATTTTATTTAAGCCATAAAATAAGTTTAGAAAGAAACAACGGGCAGCCCCAGAACAAAAACCAAGAAGAAGCAACAAGACCAG
Organism: Eublepharis macularius; assembly: GCF_028583425.1. NCBI lineage: Eukaryota > Metazoa > Chordata > Lepidosauria > Squamata > Eublepharidae > Eublepharis > Eublepharis macularius. The sequence goes on from NC_072790.1 coordinate 136,383,994, forward strand.
GGATACTCAAATCATAGAGTTAATTATGTATATTTTTTTCAGTATTTAGATTTTTGAAGTGCAAAGTGCAAAAGTGCTATGGTGAATAAATACATAATTAATCATACAGTATGATTACAAAATTACAAAAATACATAGTCCATTCGTTTTCAAACATGAAATCATTAATCTTCACTGTCCGGAATTCATTCAAATCTTTAAAGTGAAGTCCGTGAATACCATCCCTTTGCAAGCGGTAGGAGAGTGTGTCCTGTGCCTGTAATGTACTTATGTCCGGTCTGAATAGCTTCATGCCCAGGATGAATTATGTTTAGGGTATGCTGGATACCACAGTACTTTTTAGTAAAGTATTAAGTACAGCATCCAATTGTTGGCATTGTATCTCTTAAGCATAAACTTTGGGCATCTCCAGTTATTTGTCCTTTGGGGAAGAAGTCGATACTCATTATTTATTAAAATACCCATTTATTTTTGAGGATGTTTATGTATTTTTAAACTATTTGCCTGTCTCATGGAACCTAACTAATGGTCAATGGAAGTGAACCCTCTATATTCCTACAGTCACTAAGAGACTTACACTGGAAAGATAAAAACCCACTTCCTACAATTCATTGGATTGAGGACTTTATAAACCTACCCAGATTTGAACATTTCGCATACAGACAATTGTGTATGGACTTATTTTTAGATATCTGTAGCTCTTTTATAGAAGCCTATGTATAGACTTGCCACCATTGTTTTTGTTGTGTTTCTTTTTCTGCTTTGCAAAAATAATTTTTTTTACAATTTTTTCTTAATTGAGTGATATTTTAATCAGCAACGTTTTTTATTTTACTGATACTTCTACTCATTAAGAACCTTAACATGAGCCACTCTGAGATGAGGTCTAATTTATTCTAAATTTATTTCTAGCTGAAGTACACACTGTAAAATATGAAACAGTCTCAACAATACTTTTTAGTGAAGACTCTTCACTCCCTTGTTATCCAAATCAGCAGAGGAATAAGTACTTGACAGACCAAGGCCTAGATTGATACAGTGATATCAGGCCTTGCCTGGCAACTTGTGAGAGACTAGGGAGGCATGGGAGGGTAGCTGTTAGCAGTTGCCCTGAAAGTGACATCACACCATAGCCCTCCTGTTGGCCATTCTTCTCCCTCTGCTACTCAGAGCAACAGCAAGAAACATGGAGCTGGGGGCAGAGACCTCCCTGCCCCCACCAAGGGACTGGTAATGCCACTAGTCCATATGGTTCATTCACAAAGCTAACAGGTTGGCAGCATTGACTTGCTCACTACTGACATTTTAGATCTTCTTGAAGTTTTAGTAGCCTGTCCATGAGCAATATTTGCATACTTTTTGAGGTTGGGCCTATAGCCATAATGATTAGAAACTTGGAAAGAGAGAAAGATACACACTACAGAGAGGCTCCTGTCTTCTAGTTAAGGAGAACCTTAACTACTGCTTAACCTTAGTGAACTTCCATCAATGTTATCAGAGAGATGTTATAGTGCAGACAGTGGCTTTCTGGTGTCCTACAAGAATATGTTAATAGAAGACTATTTTTAATCTGTGTTTAGACATAAAATGTATTTAGTAAGTAGCATTAATTAGTTACTTTTAGATAGTGGTCCAGAGGTTGTGCAACAGCCAATAGGTTTACAAGCATGTAAACTCAGCGTCAAATTGTCACAGTACAATCCTGAGCAGTTTTTATCTGGCCCCACACTAGTTCTACCAACTTTATCAAGCTACGATGATATACAAAGCTGACGAAACACAAGGTTTGCCTATACATTTTTAAAGATATGCTTCTTTTTTCGTCGTCTGAAATACCCCAGCCGTGCCTAAGCATTCATTCCCTAATAGTAAAACTCTTTTTAGTAAGCTGGTGAAGAATTTATTATAAAACCTTAACCCCTCTGAAGAGATTGGGCTGTGTGGCAGTGGTTCTGGGTCCTGAACTACAGTCTTCAGAGGTGAAGAAGTCCTAAGAATTAATCATCTCACATTTTGAATTGTCTGAACTGCTGAACTAAGAAAAGCCAGTGGGTTATTTTGTAAAAAAATGCAATGCATTCTCAATCTTTGCTAACTGCAGTAGTCAGAGAAATAAATGAGGTGTTTCCCCCTCATTCCCATTTTATATTTCCAGGAAGAGAAAACATTTCAAACAAATTTAATATCAGATTGGATTCTTTTTCCACATGTAAGCCCAAGACATGTTGCCCTGGATTTGTCAGAAATCCCACAAGGCAACTGAAGCTGTTTTGCACAAGCAAGCCAAGTGTTAAAGCAATGCTAATAAACTCTCTCTAACTGCGAGAGCTGATAACACTCTCTCTTTACTAAATTAACTCTTTTTGCTCTGTAGCCTCTTGTTACCCTAATGGAGGGGTCTCCTTGTGAGTTGGGGGAATTAGCACTGAAGAAGACATAGCGAGAGGGTGTAACTTAGGGATCTCCACCAATGTATACTAGGATTGTTCCCTTAGAGAACTCTTAAATGAATAGGCTGATGTTCTACAGGAAATGTTTCTTTTATTAACATAGAAATAAGAGGCAAGCATACAGAAAATAACACAGCCTATGCCCAGAGCTAACTAAGAAAACAGTGAGGAAAAGGGAAAGCAGTTTCAAGGAGGGCTATAGTTACCAGTCTTGAAGAAGGAGCAGAGGTCTGTGGAGGAGCAGCAAAACAATCAGCAATACACAGAAGAGAAAGGAAGGCTCATATGTAATCTGAGGATATGTGGATGGGTCCCAGATCACACACATAGAACATATGGCTGGGGGAGTATAATTATATGGCAAAACATGTCCTGGGACAAAACTGACACTTTGCTTCAAAGACTTGTCTGGAGGTTGGGACAATAAGTTAGGAGAGGCTAAATGGCTCTACCTGAGGTAGACAAAAGTGTGAATGGGGCTTGGTGACACAGTAATTGCTGGATGGGGAGAGCCATCAGGTTCGCTGAATAGTTCTGATTTGGGTAGGTGGGTCGAGCAAGAGAGGAAGGGTGTGGATGAGATTAACTGGGAGTTCTTGTGAGACCTCTCTATTCTTAGGCATGTGTCATTCTCCGGGGCGTGGGGACATCAGCTAGCCAGACTACCTATGAGTCACATTCCAGGAACCGTTCTGCCTTACTAGGCAGTGCCATGTGCTCATGGCATAGGAGGAAGAGGTTTATGATATTCCATATCCATAAACTGTCCTTTTTAGTGTGAAGGAGGGGTCTCACTGTTAACATTCTGACCTACAATTACATGAAACAAAATTAAGCATTTTAGTGAATAAATGGGATCTGGGGCAGGGATCCCCCACCAGAGACTTGGATGGTCATGATGCATCCCAGGGGGTATGTTCACTGGACCAAGACGAAGAGTAGTAATTACATTTTAAGATGGATCACCTCCTTTCCCGCCTCCCCTCAGGGGGTGGAGGGTCTGGCTGCTCGCCGGTGGCACCCCCCATGTGCCCGCCTGCCAGGACAAACTGGAGCGCACTGGTATTCCCAGAGTGGGTGGGAGAGGACCTGTCATCATGAGGAGGGGGAGGGGGAATATCCCCCAGCATCTGTGGGTCCTCACCCGAGGGTCCCACCGAGGAACAGTGTGGCGGAGGCAGCCAACAATACACACCTTCCTGCCTTGCTGGAAAGGATGGGAGGGAGAGGACCTGTCATCATGAGGAGGGGGAGGGGAAATACCCCCCAGCATCCGTGGGTCCTCACCCGAGGGTCCCACTAAGGAACAGTGTGGCAGCGGGAGCCAACAGTATACAACTTCCTGCCTTGCTGGAAAAGATGGGAGGGAGAGGAAGGACCTGTCATGTGGGGGGTAAGTGGGAAGATCCCACTCCCAACCTCCAGGCCAAAGAAGAGCGTGCTGGTATTCCCGGAGTGGGTGGGAGAGGACCTGTCATTATGAGGAGGGGTAGGGGAAGATCCCCCAGCATCCGCGAGTCGTCACCCGAGGGTCCCACTGAGGAACAGTGCGGTGGAGGCAGCCGACAGTACACACCTTCCTGCCTTGACAGAAAGGACGGGAGTTGTGGGACACATTCCCACCCAGCTGAAAGAGGTCCTGTCAGTCCTGTTGACAGGGGTGCCACCACATTGTCAACTGACTGTATCCGTACACAATACAATCGGCTGTGCGAGCGCAACCAGGGAGCAGTAACAGGATAGTCCCTTGTGAAGCAGGGGCTGACCTGATCTGCCGTCCTGCCTTTGCGGAAAGTAGGGGATGGGCAGGACAGGAGACATTGTTTGGACTGGTCAGAGTGGGTCCTGAGAGGGGGAGACAGAAACGGGACAGCAGCAGCAGCAGCAGCTGACATCACCCACCTTCCTGCCTTTGCGGGAAGGACATCAGTCAAGCGACCCATTCCCCCCTGCTCAGAGGGCTCTGTATTTGCGATGGATGGGGGCACCGTGCGGCTGAACTATATGTGCAACAGTTCCTGAGCTGCTGCACAAGTGCCCAAAGGAGGCTTCCATCAGCAGCATCACCCACCTTCCCGCCTTGCCCCACGGATGCTGGGGGGTCATGTGGGGGGTAAGTGGAAAGATCCCCCCCGCCACCACCAGGCCAAAGAGGAGCGCGCTGGTATTCCCAGCGTGGGAGGGAGAGGACATGTCATTCGGACCAGGGACCTGATCCCCCAGCCACCATGGATCCTCACTCGAGGGTCCCACTGAGGAACAGTGTGGCGGCAGCCGCCTCCTGAGCCATCAGCCTCGAGGTTGTAAGTGGTGCTGTCCCAGACCCCCAAGGAAACAACCTCCGCCAGCGCGGCCTGGTGGAGCGCTCTGCTCTCACCAGCATCACGCTCAGGGCAAAGTGATCCTCCCACTGACCCCCAAAAAGAATCCCTAAAGCAGTTTACAAAAGCAACACAAAATGATAATAAACCATATCCAACCATCAAAAAAAAATTTATTTAATTTATAGTCTGCTCTCCCCACAAGTGGGTTCAGAGCAGATGTTATGAGCCTCAGCCTAGTGGGCCTAGTGGCTCTGGTGAAGCCTGCACTCAAGTTACTGCAAGGCCTACATTTCCCAGGTTCCCTTTGGCCCCTGTGATTGGGTAAGAGGGGATTCTGAGGCGAAAATTGCACCAATAGGAAAGGAGGGAGATGGTTCCTGAGAGAAGAGATAAAAGGCCTCATCACAGGGGGAGGGTGTTCACTTCTAGGGAGCACAGCTGAGGAGAGGCTGCTGCAGACGGAGTGTTCCCTCATCCAGAAGGGGTGAGACAGTTGGAAGCCAGTAACCAGAGGACAGTTAAGAGCAGTCTAGTTAGACGCGTTAGGGTATTTTATTTTTGTTTGTTCACCAACCTTTACTATTTTCTTTAATCTACCAAGTTTAAAAACTGTTATTAATAAACCTTTTAAATAAAGTTCTTTATTATTCTGCCTGGGTCCTCATGCCTCATTTGGTCATGTACTAAATCAAACCTACTGGGAAAGAATCAACAAAAGGTGTTAGTGGGGTGCTCTGGGCCCTTCTTTCGGAAACCTGTACCAGAGTGGTGGCGGCCTACAGACAGCTACCCTGGGCACCAGCAGCTGTGACAGCAGATTTACATCAGAAATTAAAAAACAATTTAAAACTTTAATAGCAACCAGTACAAAAATACTAGGACACAAGAGAAGGGGAAAGATGCTGAGGAAAGCAGCACACAGCAGTAGAGGAATTCAGAGGAAGTAATGCAAGTTAGTCTTTCTAAAAAATGGTCTTCATCATTTCACAACAAGAAGTACAGACTGTGTCAGATTTGCCTCCCAAAGGCTCTAATGCATATTCTTTAACTACCTCCTTAACCTCTGAAGGCACATGACCCTAAGCAGGATTTCTTCATGTCATCTTGGTACATGATAGACTTACGTTGGTGAAGGCAGTTGCTGAAAGTCCTAAGCCATATATGATTTCAAAGGCCAGTGATTTGAACTGGACCAGAACAATTCATAGCTGACATATCAGCCTCAGCAGCAAGAGGCACTCCTGGCTAGAGATGGGCACGAACAGCAATACGGGGGTGGGGGGGAAGAGCCACAAACAGCCCAATCTGCTGTTCACAAACAAGCTGTTCATGAGGCCCCATTCTAAATGAACAGGTGGTTGTTGCAAGCCTCACTGTTCGTCAAGCCAGACAGTCTGGCACCTGCAATCAATTCCCTTGGCAACTTAGGCAGGGATTGTCTGAACTCCTGCTGTTGCCTTGTAAGCCCCAATCTAAGCCCAATTTAGCTTGATAGGCAGGTCTTCCTTTCAAGTGTGGAGCTCCAAATTTGTTACACCAAGGGAGCAAAGAGCAGGGGGTAGGGGGGCTCCCAGCTCTGACTCTGCAGACAGTTGAGAGAGAGAAAGACAGTTGCTATTGGCATTTTGATAGAGTGCATTGAAGTTTGAATTTTCTTTGTGAGTCATGGGATAGGGATCTACCCCTTCAAGTTCCAGGGCTGCTGCCAGGCTCTGGGCCAAGCTATTTTTATTATTGGTACCTTTCCTGCTGCCTGCTCAGGTAAGGTTTCTGGGAGTGGTGCAGTAGGGATCTTGACTTGGATGATGGCTGGAGGAGAGCCTGCTGGCCCGCACAAACAGCCAACCACAAACATGTTCGTGAACAGGGCCATGTTCGTGGTTGTTCGTGGATGGCAACGAACAACGAACATCATGTTTGTTTGTTTGTTTTCTGTTCGTGCCCATCTCTACTCCTGGCCACAGCTGCTACCTGGAAACCCAGGAGCAAAGAATGCAACATCCATTCCACGACATGTCTTTGAACACTAATACATATGGCCAACGCTATATCCTCCAGAGCCTATGAGGTGACCTTTATTCCACTGTGCATTCAAATTCATCTTTGGAATTTACCATCCTGAATAATATAGCATCATCGGCATCTTACCTGTTATACTGCTCGTTCTTAGTACCAGATAATTTATAAACAAGAATAATGGGGCCCATCCATTTTATTTATCCCAGGTATATTAGTCTCCATTTCACAATACACATGTACAGGAAATGTGTCATATTCTAATCCCCCCATGTTAAGACAGTCAAATGCTAGAAATAGTTCCAATGTTTCACAATGCAGATTGCTAGTCTTCCTCCATTGTTACATTTGGGGGTTGGATTTCATTAGCCTTCTATTGTTATAAAATGATTTCCCCCCCAACCAGTTCTTTGTTTCTTAACTGATTCTCTTTAGGCACACAAACAAGAGAACTTAATTTCCTCTGTTCTCTAATATTTTGATTTAGACCAAATAGCTTCTCCTACCACTGGAAACTGATGTTACAACATCTCTCTAAAAAGTAATTCACAGCTCATAATTTGTACTATGCAACTTTATCCAGGACTGTAATAACATCCTTTTGAAACACACAAGAACTGTTATTAGCTTTGTCTTTATTTATTTATGAATAAGATTAGGAGCCAAGACAACTAATCTCCCCAGTCATTTGTTCACACTATGTAAGTGCTGTTGTTCTCTGGCTTCCTTTGAATGTGAAATGTGCCTACTATCAAAGCATCTTATGGAGGAGAAATGTCATTCCCATACATAGCCACGAAGAACCTGCTATAATGCTGATTGTTAGGCCTTAAGTCCAGCCTACTTCTTTAGAGAAGAGCAATTCCAACTAGAAGATTGCTTTGTGGATTTTCAATTACTGAAAAATGAACATTTCTGGTGAACTAGATTTTAAACAGAGATTAGGTGTTTAGTCACACAATCTAGTTTAGAGCTGGTACAAACGCCTTACTTTTAATCAGACTTA